>NC_134399.1:131462447-131780703 GCF_050003625.1 Haematobia irritans | reverse complement strand
GTTATCTCACTTAATGGCGATGTCAATTGGCCGCCAAGATCATGTGATTTGACACCGTTGGACTTTTTTCTTTGGGGTTATTTGAAAGAAAAGGTGTACGTCGATAAGCCAGCAACAATTCAAGAACTAAAGGATGAGATAATTCGGCACATTAACGGCATAGAACCTCCATTATGCCTCAGCGTCATAGAGAATTTGGACCATCGGATGAAGGTGTGCCACCGAAGTCGCGGCGCCCATTTGGCCGATATTTTGTTCCATACATAATTGAGTAATACCAATATATCATAATAAAATAAAATTACAATAATTTCCTAAATAGTTTGTGTTTTATTCAAAATCAACGTCGGCCCTTGATATTTTAACCACCCTTTATTATAAAAAAATTAAAAATTTTTTTTATGAGAAAAGTTTGAAATTATTAATATTAAAAAATTTACAAATTTGTAAATATGTACGAATATGGAAAAAAAAATAATTTAAAATAGAATTTAAGAATGCTGTGAGGGTTTTTGTATTTACTACTTTTTTACATTTAAAACACACTCAACAAATGTTTAGTTGGATCAAAAGATTTTGACCTTCCGTTAAGGATTTTTGTATTGATTCCGAGCCAAAGATTCGACTTCTTTAAAATAAAGACATTTTATGCGACCTATGTGGCTTAAAATTAAATTGGGGCACAGAACTCATTTTTTCGAAATTTCATTCTCTTTTCGCACGTACAAACAAATGACACTTTAAAAATCCAAATTATAGCGGATACTTCAAAGTAAAATCTGTTTTCTAATTAAAATAAAAAAAAAACTTTAAATCACAAAAAAAAAATAAGTTTTGGATTTAATCACGAAATTAATTAATGAGCCCGAAGACGTCTGTGGGGAATAGTTGGCCCGAAGGTATCTGCGTAGAACAGTAGACTCGAAGGTCTCAGTGGGGAACAGTAGGCCCGAAGATCTAGGTGGGGAATAGTAGGCCCGAAGATCTCTGTGGGGAATAATTGCCTCGAAGGTCTTTGTGGGGAAAGATAAGCTTCAAAGTCTCTTTGGGGAACAGTTAGCCCCAAGGTACCTGTAAGAAATAGTAGGCTCGAAGACCTCAGTAGGTCCGAAGGTCTCTGCGCAGAACAGTAGGTTCGAAGGTCTCAATGGGGAATAATAAGCAAGAACAGAGTTGATCAGTAGGCCTGAATGTTTCTGTGGCCTGAATGTGAAATATTAGTATCAATCACAAAACTCAATTAAAAAACAAGTAAGGGAAGTCTAAAGTCGGGCGGGGCCGACTATATTATACCCTGCACCACTTTGTAGACCTAAATTTTCGATACCATATCACATCCGTTAAATGTGTTGGGTGCTATATATAAAGGTTTGTCCCAAATACATACATTTAAATATCACTCGATCTGGACAGAATTTGATAGAATTCTACAAAATCTATAGACTCAAAATTTAAGTCGGCTAATGCACTAGGGTGGAACGCAATGTTAGTAAAAAAATATGGGAAACATTTAAATCTGAAGCAATTTTAAGGAAACTTCGCAAAAGTTTATTTATGATTTATCGTTCGATATATATGTATTAGAAGTTTAGGAAAATTAGAGTCATTTTTACAACTTTTCGACTAAGCAGTGGCGATTTTACAAGGAAAATGTTGATATTTTGACCATTTTTGTCGAAATCAGAAAAACATATATATGGGAGCTATATCTAAATCTGAACCGATTTCAACCAAATTTGGCACGCATAGTTACAATGCTAAATCTACTCCCTGTGCAAAATTTCACGTAAATCGGAGCAAAAAATTGGCTTCTGTGGTCATATGAGTGTAAATCGGGCGAAAGCTATATATGGGAGCTATATCTAAATCTGAACCGATTTCAACCAAATTTGGCACGCATAGCTACAATGCTAATTCTACTCCCTGTGCAAAATTTCAATTAAATCGGAGTAAAAGATTGGTCACTGTGGGGCCATTTCAACCAAATTTGGCACGCATAGTTACAATGCTAAATCTACTCCCTGTGCAAAATTTCACGTAAATCGGAGCAAAAAATACGTTCTGTGGTCATATGAGTGTAAATCGGGCGAAAGCTATATATGGGAGCTATATCTAAATCTGAACCGATTTCAATAAAATTTGGTACACTTGACTACACTACTAATTGTACTCCTAGTGCAAAATTTCAACCAAATTGGGGTAAAACTCTGGCTTCTGGGACCGTATTAGTCCATATCGGGCGAAAGATATATATGCGATACAATATCGCATCCGTCAAATGTGTTGGGGGCTATATATAAAGGTTTGTCCCAAATACATACATTTAAATATCACTCGATCTGGACAGAATTTGATAGACTTCTACAAAATCTATACACTCAAAATTTAAGTCGGCTAATGCACTAGGGTGGAACACAATGTTAGTAAAAAATATGGGAAACATTTAAATCTTAAGCAATTTTAAGGAAACTTCGCAAAAGTTTATTTATGATTTATTGCTTGATATATATGTATTAGAAGTGTAGGAAAATTAGAGTCATTTTTACAACTTTTCGACTAAGCAGTGGCGATTTTACAAGGAAAATGTTGGTATTTTGACCATTTTTGTCGAAATAAACATATATATGGGAGCTATATCTAAATCTGAACCGATTTCAACCAAATTTGGCACGCATAGCTACAATGCTAATTCTACTCCCTGTGCAAAATTTCAACTAAATCGGAGTTAAAAATTGGCCTCTGTGGTCATATGAGTGTAAATCGGGCGAAAGCTATATATGGGAGCTATATCTAAATCTGAACCGATTTCAACCAAATTTGGCACGCATAGCTACAATGCTAATTCTACTCCCTGTGCAAAATTTCAATTAAATCGGAGTAAAAGATTGGTCACTGTGGTCATATGGGTGTAAATCGGGCGAACGATATATATGGGAGCTATATCTAAATCTGAACCGATTTCAATAAAATTTGGCACACTTGACTAAACTACCAATTGTACTCCTAGTGCAAAATTTCAACCAAATTGGGGTAAAACTCTGGCTTCTGGGATCGTATTAGTCCATATCGGGCGAAAGATATATATGGGAGCTATATCTAAATCTGAACCGATTTCACACTTGACTATAGTACTAATTGTTCTTCTTGTGCAAAATTTTAAGCAAATTAGGGTAAAACTCTGGCTTCTGGGGCCATATAAGTCCATATCGGGCGAAATATATATATGGGGGCTATGTCTAAATCTGAACCGATTTCCTCCAAAATCAATAGGGTTCTATTCTGAGCCAAAACACATACTTGTGCCAAATTTGAAGTCGATTGGACTAAAACTGCGACCTAGACTTTGATTAAAAAAATGTGTTCACGGACAGACGGACATGGCTATATCGACTCTGGAGCCCACATTGAGCATTTTTGCCAAAGGCACCATGTGTCTATCTCGTCTCCTTCTGGGTGTTGCAAACATATGCACTAACTTATAATACCCTGTTTCACAGTGTGGCGCAGGGTATAATTATAAAGACTAAGCGCTTTACTTTGTTGCATTACATATCAGACATCCTGTATATATGTAAATCTGGCTCCATATTATATTATTATCAACATCCATGAAGTTTTGTTGATTTAGTTCGTAAACCGTCAATTGTTTGTTTTGACTACAATAACAAAAAAATTTCATTATCAACGAAATATGTATAGTGAAACAATTTATGAACAAAATGCTATTTTTAAAAATAGTACTCGTTATCAAATTGTTTTGTGGTATTTTATTTTTGGTTCACGGAAATAGTTTAGTTTTTTTTTGTATTTTTATTCAGCTATACAGTTTATTGACAATAAATTATTTTAGGTTTGAATAATCACAAAAATATATAATTAAATTATGTTGTTTACTCTTAATGTAAGTTGAGGGTCGCTGTTGCTTGGAGCCCTTGTTTGTTTTGCTACCTTGTATATGTTCCATTATTAAAAATAATTTTTAGGTCAAATCTTGAAATAATTTTTAAACTATATTGTTATAAAAAATACAACCATTGCACTATGCCATACATTATTGACTAACTGCATGGATATTTTTATACGTTATGCCAAGTTCAATACCGTTAGGCACGATGAAAATAACATGGTGGTATTCTACAATCAGCTGAACTCACAAAAAACGTAAATTGGATCCAATGATTTCACATTTTGATCTCGATCTCAATATTTTACTTCTTTGAACAAAGAAAAAATCGAAATTCGATTTATTTACACAATGTTTAACAGGTGAATGTTGGAACAGAATTAATACTAAAGAAAATTTAATGAAACATTCCATACATTGTAACGGTAATTATTAAATGGGTCAAAGTAATATCTAAAGAGAGAGAGAGAGAGAAAAAAATGGGAGAAATAGCGAGATTAAGACTCTTAATCCACATTAACACCTGTTCTCAATTATCTTGAGCTTACTCTCATAATTTAACAGAGTAAGATCAAGATAATTGAGAGCAAGTGATAGTGTGGGGTGAGGAGTAAAGGCTTTGGGAAATTGGGGTAGTAAGAAATGAATATAAAACAAAATCAAATTGATAGTTCTAGTATGAAACAAAAGGTAATAAAATAAGACATTATGTGAAAAATGATAAATGTAAATGGAACGTCAAATTATTTTGAAAAGAAAATGTTCCGAACAGAGTAGTCTCGTAACTCGCGTTCTGAGTGCAATGGTGCTAAGTCCTGTTGGAATATCCAGGGACTGCGGCCGAAATATTTGTCTGCGTGGGGCTTCAATACTGCGGTGTGGATTTTGATCAAATTTTGCGTTCAATTTTAGGATCATTTCTGATGTTTACTGAAAAAATATTGCCGTGAGGCCAAAGATTTCTTGTCATTAAAATACGAATGCGAATTTTGCTTAGCATAGAAGATTCTTTTCTCTGATAAATAGTTTTTTACCTTGTCAAAAAGTCGTTTTGTCCTTATATTTAAGTGATTTGGCTTAAAAATGTGTATTTTTGCATGAAAGAAAGATTTTTGTTTGACTAAGGTCAACTTGGCTTTAATAACTCAGAAAAATTCTTCAAAAGTAATGAAATCAACTTCAACTTTGGTGACTTTTGGATATTCTGATTACAAAGTAAACAAGTGATCGAAAATAGGATATGGTTGCAACAGTTTTTTTACTTGAGTCATAGCATAATTCAAGTCGACCTGAATTTGGACCGTTGAGATGTTGTTAACACGGTTTTAAAGGGCTTTGAAGAAAAAAACTGATAAACAAATAAATTCAAATGTTTTCGTGTTTCCTTGTACAAGTACGCTAAACTCAAATTGGAAAGAGAATTGTGTCCTAAAGCTATCCTTACTTCAATTCTCCGCTTCTATGGTTCGGAATCAATACCAAAATCATTAGTTTAAAGACAAAATCTTTGGAACCGCACAAACTTGTTTTCAGAGCTGTTACCGTTTTTTTCCCCTTTTTTGGATGCGATGTAATGGTACCACCTTGCATACAAAGCCTTATCTAAGTGGTATCACCGCAATATGAAATTCCGTTCGAACTTGGCTATAAAAAGGAGGTCCCTTGTCATTGAGCTAAACAAAGAGACGGTTAAACGTATAGTCCGAGTTATTTATAAGAGAGAATTTCACAACTTGTGGTATCACAATTAACAGAATAGACACCGCAAAAAAAAAAAAAAATATTGACCTAATATTAAAAATTATGCAACACACAATGTTCACAATATTAAGAGCAAATTTCATTAAAATAAAGAAAATGTGATTGAAAGAGAGTTCATAATCTTATTTTCATTTGCAAGTTGCGTCCCACCGTTAGATTCATAAGCCTTTGAGGTAAGGTAACATTTAAAATTTTTAATTTTAAATTAAAGAAAAATAAAGAAAGTATAAAAAAAGCAAAATAAAGAAATAATCTTTAATTTAATTTAAATATTTAGATTTTTTTCCTAGAAGGTTGAGAAACGGATTTCTACCAAATATACTTGGGATCTCTGGACTATTCTTGGGAAATTTGAAAAATGTCAAGTACGATTTGGGACACAAATTTTGCAAATGTGCGCCCCTCCGTTAAAGTCGTATGTCTTTGAACTAAGGAAAAATTTCCTTAAAGTAAAGAAACACATTTTTCATTTAAATAAATCGTCCTTAAATTAACTTAATTTAACTTAAATTAATGAATCTTTAGATTTAAGATCAAAACGCTTCAAATATAGGCTAAGACTTATTTTGAGGATTTAGCATCTTTGGTTTAAAGTTGTTTTTTTTTTTTTTTTTGAATTAAGAAAATATTTTTAGTCGTTATCCGTTATAATTTAGATTTTTAAACTGGCATTTGTTTGTACGTGAATAGCTTTAATAATATACCGCGAAAATAGAATGAAAATTCGATAAATGAGATCTGTATCCTAATTTTAATTTTGTTGATTCTACATTTAAAGCCATATAGGTCGCTAAAAAGTCTTTATTTTAAAGGAGCCGCATCTTTGGCTTAGAATAAATGACAAACTCCTTGAGGCAAGGTCAAAATCTTTTGATCTAAGTAAACTTGTTTTGAGTGTACTTTCGTTGGGACTACACTGAAAAAACAGTGAACCTACCAGGAAGAAAACTTTTGGTTAATTTTAGAAAATTTTGAATATTTTTAGAAAATTTTGAACTAAACAGTATTACAAACGCTGATGGCGATGTCACAAAAATTCACCGAAAAAAAGTGAACTGTTTTATAGGAAGAATGAACTACCTCGCACGAAAATTGAACTAAATTTTACTACAAATTTTGAGATTTCCACAAAGCGTTGTTTAATGCCCTGCTGCACTTTTTAACTGCAGTTCACGAAATTTCATGATCTAATAGAAGAAAAAATTAACTTAAAGTAAAGAAGAAAATCATTGGCGCCAAATCATGACCATTTTAACCATACAGTAGTTCATTCTTACTATTTTTGGGAATCGAACGAAAATTTTCATTTGTATTAGTTCATATTGAACTTATGTGTGCGGTCATTGAACTTTATACTCACGTGTAGTTCATAAAATTTTTGGGACATACTTGAAAAAAAGTAAGATTTCATTAAGCTGTGGAAAATTTCGATAACAATAGTAACATTTAACTACAAGCAAATAATTTTTTTCCCAATAAAAATAAGTTAAATTTAGCGTTAGTTTAACTACGGAAATTTTTTTCTGTGTAAGTAAATATTTTTCGACAAATTCAAGAAAATTTATTAAACAAAATTAGACATAATTTTGTTTTCAATTGTTAAAGAAAATTTTGTAGTTTGAAGGAAAAATTTGGAGTTAAAAAATGCAAGACTGTCTTTAGTGACATACGTTCATGATGGACGCATTTTTGCGTTAAATTGGCTTTAGCGAAATAGAGAGTTCACTTTTTTTAAGTGTATAAAGCACAAAAATATTGTTGTTTCAGCAAGCAATGACTGATTTCTCAGAAGACCTTTTTGCACTTCTTTCTTTTATATGTGATTGAATAATAGGAAAAAAAACTTCGCTATATTAAAGTAATGAGCCATTAAGTCAACGAAACAAATTCGTAAACATAACGAATTTTGTCAATATTATAAAAGTTATTTTAAACAACGAAAGTTTTGCATTGCCGTAACGAAAATTTTTCATTATATCAATGCAACCATATCATTAGATCTAATGAATTTTTGTTTGTGTATAGACCGTACTTACGTTTCTGGTTTTCGTTTTCGTACTGAATAATCCTTGTAAATTTTAAGATGCGACTTTTGTTCATTATATAGATGCAGGAAGGTGTGTAGCAATTTCTGTCTTTTATTTTATGTGTATATATTTGTTTTTTTTTTTAACTTTAACAATTCTTGGAATGTTGTTAAGTTAATTCGAATTTGTTAAGATTGTTGCTTTTATTTTTTAGAAATCACTTTTTCGTTAAGGAACTTTTAGTTTTTTTTCTTCTAATTTTTTTTTAGAACTCGCTGAAGGATTTTATTTTCATAGAGTTTCGAGTTTTTAATTCGACCGTTTTTTTTGTTTTTAGTTAAGATTTAAATCACATTATTATTTTCCAAAAAATAAAGAAAATTTTTATCACAAATATAATGAAATCACAATATTTTGGTTTTCTTAAGAAGGTTTTTTTATTTCTTCAAATAAGGCCAGAATTTGACCATTTATCACTTTTAGATTTGGAGGATTTGTTGTTTTCTATTTGTTTTTGATTTTGTGAATGACTTTTGTGTTAAGCAAATTTTGCGATGTTTTATTAATAGGTATTTGGAGCTCTCGAATATGCTTGTATTGTTCTGATAGTGCTATAACGAGTTGTGCTGAGTGCGAGCAATCCACTGATTCGCATCGAGCTCCGCATAGCTCTGGTTTGATGAAACGTTTGCATTGAGCGTGGAAACCTTTGGGTGGCAGGCTGTCGTTTGGCAGCGTCTCCGTTGTTGTTGTGTGTCTGTATGAAAGTGCGTAGAGTTTGTTTTGTTTGGGTGCCGTTGTTGGTGTTGCTGCTGCTGCTGCTTACTCTCGTTGTATGATTATGTTTGTCGCTAACGCCATCATTGTGTTTAAACATTCGACTTGTGTTCCTATTACAATGATCAATCGTTTGTTCCCTTGCATGTATGCTCTCTCTCTCTTTGCTTTTAATTGATTTGGGTGGATAGCTGACTGGCTGGCTGGCTGTCTGTGGGTTGTTTTTGTGGGTCTATGGCTATTTTTAACTTAGTCTGTTTTGTTTATTTTTATCGTCATTTGTTTACGACACTTGTTGCTGCTGCTGATTGTTGATGTTGTTTTTGTGTTGTCAACGCTATTGTAAAATGTGGCCACGGCCGCTATGCTGTTGTTGTTGCTGATAACTTGTTATTGTATGTAAACAAGCAAGCAAGCATTTAGTTGGGGCAAGCAATTCTCTTGAGTCTGGTAGATAGAGCAAAGCAAGTTAATTGAATAGAGACTGAATGACTATCTAGGTGCAACAAACATTGTTTTGGTTTTTGGAATACTCCAAAAATAGATACATAAATATCTTGATAAGCCACCGTCGAATGAGTGTCACACTTTAAGACAAAACAGGCTATGCCAACTTATTGTCGTGCTATCATAAATCTATTGTGGGCTGCAAACACTTTGGAATTTTCCATTTAGTTTTGTGTATGAGTGGGCCACGAAATGTTGTTTACTATTTTATCAAGTCCACACGCTTAGACTATTTTTAGTTTGATGTCACTCACAATCACTTCCTGTCAGATTATTAGCCAATGGATTTATTTTAATTAAAAAAAAATATGTATGTATTTTTTTATGTACTTTTGTAACTTGTTATAATTTTAGTTAATTTCAAGAACTTGTTTAATAGAGTTTGTTTTTTTATAATTTATCCGCTTTGCAAATTCTTTATAACCGCCTCCGTTCACAGCCGTCAAGTTAAAGAAGATTCATTTGCAAATATTTGTGTACTTAAACCCACCATCTCAGCTCTGGCAGATGTCGAGAATCATATCTCTCATTTCATTGGCCAGTGCCCCTTAAAGAAATCAGTGATTGTTTATTTACGTATAAATTGAATGATGATGTTGCACTACACTGAAGAAAAAAAATTGTTAATACGATTTTTGTTGAATTTAAATAAAAAAAAATTAATTACAACATGGATTGATTAGAGTATTCTAAGAAGCATTTATCAGAAAATCCATTTTTTTTAAACAGGCCTTCGGATCGACGACATCATTGATGTTGTTGTTGTTGTGACAGTTTTTAATGTAGTTTCATCCATTTTGTTCTATGCTTATGTAGTTCAATTAGTAGCCAGTTCAAGGAACTCTGCGACAAGGATGGGGTGTGTCCAGAGTGGTCTGGTGGTGAGACGGGTAGGCTTAGCGAAAAGATGACGAGTGTCATGTGGCCCTTGAGTACAGATGGGACATACGTCAGCTTCGCTGCTATCAATCACTGATAAGTAGGAATTGAGGCGGCTGCACTTGCCTGATCTTAGTTGAGCCCAAACTACCTTGGACTGCCTAGGGAGGTCTCTCTCCTCCGATGCTATGGCAGGTGGTCGGACTCCGAGGACAGGATTAACCTTGTAGCGTCTCACCGCTTCAGCTACAGTATCCTCATGAATCCTGTTCAGACATGCCTGATATGCTGCCTGATCTAGAGGCTCTCTTTTATAACACTGGATCTAGCGCTCTAGAATGTGAAGATCAACCCTTACATTCCTGGGTGGAGGTTGTCTATCCACAAGATGGTGATTAGGATGACTGCTTCGATAGCAACCCAAGAGGTACTGTTTTGGCAACATGTAATTGTGTCGAGGCACTGGGATGATCTTGGTCTCCGCATAAAGGTGATCCAGCGGTGTACTGCGGAGACATCCTGTTTCAGTTCTAAGGGCAGCGTTCTGTATGTTATTCCATTGCGTGTCGCTCGTTTAAGGTGTCCACACAGGCGCTGCATAGTTTACCACTGACCGGCCAAGTGCCTTATATGTAGTAAACAAGGTTTCTTTGTCCGCACCCCAAGTGCTGCCGGCAAGCAACTTGAGGTCCTTGTTTCTACCGTGGAGCTTATCAAAAATTGCAGTGACATGGGCGGACGACTTAAAGAGGCTGTCGAATGTGACCCCGAGTATCTTGGGGTAATTTGTGGTCTGAATATTCGTCGTCGACTCTGACATTCAACTACCTGCGTACTTCCGCCATCCATGTAGTGAATAGTGTGGCTGAGAATTTAGTGGGAAATATCCTCAAATTTCTTGCAGTGAAATAACTGATAAGATCAGCGAAGTAGACGTTCAATCGATCGAATATGTCATCAATAATGGTCCCGGACGCCATGATTGAACAGTCGTCTGCATATGGTACAATCTCGACGCCGTCAGGAGGGGTTGGAATCGAGGACAGGTAGAGATTAAACAGTGCCGGAGATATCACCCCACCCGGGGAACTCCCTGTTTAAATCCTAGTGGTTTTGACTTCCTGGCGTCCGCATAGATAATTCAGAACCCAACGCTTGGTTCCTGCCGGTGGGGACGTATTCTCGATGTTCTCGAATAGTGTGGCATGATTGACCGTATTGAATGTCTTCGATAGGTCAAGCGCCACGAGGACCGTCCTGTGACACGGCTTGGGCGGATTGAGTCCCATATTAATGTGTGCTGAAATGGCATGTAAGGCTGTCATCGTACTATGTACCTTACGGAATCCATGTTGATGGTGGGCAGCTGGAAAATTATCCACAAGGCTGGGGATGAGTACTGCCTCAAGTGTCTTAGCTACTGGCGAGAGAAGAGATATCGGTCTGTATGATTCACCTTTACTCGAATCTTTGCCTGGCTTCAGTATTGGAATCACCCTACCCATCTTCAAGACATCGGGTATAATGAGTGTTTCCAAGGACAAATTGAGGAGTCTGGTCAGGTACTCAACTCACAGTATTCCCAGATGCTTCAGCATTAGCGTTGAAATTCCGTCGGGGCCCAGCGCCTTGGATGGTTTTGCGCTGTTGATGACATTAGTAACTTCGGCTGAGTCAAATTGTGGTGTGTCATCGGCTCGAAGTCAACGTATACGACGAGTGGCTCTCCTTTGCGCTCTATCACTCTCGGGATGTTCAACAAACTGTCGGTTGAAAAATCTGGCGCATCTCTTCGGATCAGTCACCTTCATATCATTGATACTGCAGTTTATTGATGTGATCGATTATCGATTTTTTGCTTAATGCTTAACGTTCAAAATTATAAGTTTATCCGGACGGAATTTCTGTAAAGAATCTTAATCTTTGTAAAGAATCTTACATTGTGGCCAATCGCTAAAAATTGTCGGCGATGACTAAACAATCGATAAATGTGTTATCGATGACATTAACAAGCATCAGCATAGATTATACCACTGAACATAACTTATAGTGTGGCCAACATCTGGAATATGTCTCGAAATATTGGACACGGATATTATCGTCCGGATAAACTTATAGCAGATCGCCGACAATTCTTAGCGATTGACCACACCGTAAGGTTCTTTACAAATACAGACATTCAGTCCGGATAAACTTATGCCCATATTCATAATAATTTACTGACAATTTATCGAAGGAATTTGTATGGTAATAGTAGGTTTAAAGTTTACGTTAACTTTTATGAATATGGGGGTTAGAATTTTGTACGGATAAACTTATTGTCTGAATAGCACATCCGACAAATAAGTCTTTATACTTGGAATATTTTTCATTTTTTTTTTTCAGTGTGATCCATTTCATTGATTTCATTATCAAAATGATCAATTTCAACTTCTGGATTTTAAAATAGGAAACATTCTGCCGACTTGGTGCATTTATTTTAATTTTCCTTCACGCTGATAATAAACAAGAGCGAGTTAATGCTATTTAGAGTTTCGGAAGAGTTCTTCCCGTTTTTATGATAAGTATATATATGTTCGATAATACAGGGTAATAAAAATGAACCATTACCAAGATCACACTTCTACATCTCTCAAAATAGAAATTATCTCTATATATATTTTTTGTCTTCAATCACGAAATTAATTGATCCCAATATTTTTATACCCACCACCATGGAATGGTGATGGGGGTATAATAAGTTTGTCATTCCGTTTGCAACACATCGAAATATCGATTTCTTGATCAGGGAGAAGTTCTAAGACGATATAACCATGTCCGTCTGTCTGTTGTAATCACGCTACAGCTTCCAATAATGGCGCTATCGTCCTGCAATTTGGCATAGTTGCAGGTAGGTCAAGTTTGAAGATGGACTATAATGGTCCAGGTTTTCCAATAGCTCCCATATAGACCAGTCTCCGAATTTTGCTTCTTGGGCTTCTAGAAACTGTATTTATTATCCGATTTTTCAAATTGAAAATCTAGAGGTATTTTAGGACCATAAAGAGTTGTACCGAAAATGGTACCCATCGATCCATATTTTGCTATAGCCCCCATATGGATCGATCTCCAGAATTTACTTCTTGGGCTTCTAGAATCCGTAGTTTTTATAAAATATGCCTGAAATTATAAATCTTGAGGTATTTTAGGACCATAAAGAGTTGTGCCGAAAATGGTGCCCATCGGTCTATAGCTATAGCCCCCATATGGACCAATCTCCCGAATTTACTTCTTGGCTTCTAGAATCCGTAGTTTTTATCCAATTTGCCTGAAATTAGAAATCTAGAGGTATTAGTAGGACCACAAGTAGGTCAACCACATAAGGTGTGTATCGACCCATGTTCTGGTATAGCCTCCATATAGACCGATCTCCCGATTTCACTCCTTTGGCTTCTATAAACCGTAGTTTTTATCCGATTTGCCGAAAATTTAAATATACTGATATTTTAGACCCTCAAAAATCTGTATCGCATTTATTTTTTATCGGTCCATTTGGTGAGGCATCTACTTAGACCGATTTAACATCTTGAGGGTACAGCAGGCGCACTGATCTTGAAAATTGAGTGAAACTCAAAGTAAATTTTCCAAATTTTACTCCTCGTAATAATCATTTAGATGCCAATAAAAAGATTTTAGATTTCAAATCAAGGCGTTATTTCTTCTTTTACACCAGATGTTTATGATTTCTCTAAAACTCAAACAAAATTGGTTCTTATAAATCCAGAATCTGATACAGTCTTCATAGGTAGAATCTTTAAATTCATCTTCCGGAAGTGTACTGGTTGAAATGATCTGCTTGGGAGAATATCTGTTATCAAACCAAATTGTATATATATTGAAGTAACCCGCTACGGCGCAAAATTGATAATATCAATCTCCGACATCAATTAAAAACTTAATTTATCCAATTAAAAATTTAATTAGTACTATTAATGTCTATGATTGATGTTTTTTTCAATTACAAAATTTGTTGAAACAATTAAATTTTTAATTGAAATTAGAATTCAATTAAAATTTTATTTGAAATAAGTATATACGGCCCTAAGTTCGGCCAGGCCGAGGGTACATAAGCTTCGGCCATAGATTGCTTAGAAACTTCTACTGAAGACTGTCATCCACAATCGAATTACTTGGGTTGCGGTAACACTTGCCGATGGCAAGGTATCTTAAAACTTCCTACCACCGTAATATATACCACATAGTCCATACGTGGTATATATTAAACTAAAAAGGCCGATTAAATACGTATATAATTAAGTTTAAAGTTTCTATAGAAATAAAATTTTGACATTTTCTATAGAAGTAAAATTTGGAAAAAATTTTCTATAAAAATAAAATTTGGAAATAATTTTCTATAGAAATAAAATTTTGACAAAATTTTCTATAGAAATAAAATTTTGACAAAGTTTTCTATAAAAATAAAATTTTGACAAAATTTTCTATAGAAATAAAATTTGGAAAAAATTTTCTATAGAAATAAAATTTTGACAAAATTTTCTATAGAAATAACATTTTGACAATGTTTTCTATAAAAATAAAATTTTGGTAGATTATTTTTGGCTCGAGTGGCAACCATGATTATGAACCGATATGGACCAATTTTGGTGTGATTGGGGATCGGCTATATATAACTATAGACCGATACGGACCAATTTGGGCATGGTTATTAGCGTCCTTATATTAACACCACGTTGCAAATTTCAACCGTACCGGATGAATTTTGCTCTTCCAAGAGGCTCCGGAGATCAAATCTGGGGAACGGTTTATATGGGGGCTATATATAATTATGGACCGATATGGACCAATTCTTGCATGGTTGTTAGAGACCATATACCACGTACCAAATTTCAGCCGGATCGGATGAAATTTGCTTCTCTTAGAGGCTCCGCAAGCCAAATCGGGGGATCGGTTTATATGGGGCCTATATATAATTATGGACCGATATGGACCAATTCTTGCATGGTTGTTAGAGACCATATACTAACACCACGTACCAAATTTCAACCGGATCGGATGAATTTTGCTCCTCTAAGAGGCTCCGGAGGTCAAATCTGGGGATTGGCTTATATGGGGGCTATATATAATTATGGACCGATATGGACCAATTTTGGCATGGTTGTTAGAGACAATATACTAACACCACGTACCAAATTTCAATCGGATCGGATGACTTTTGCTCCTCTAAGAGGCTCCGGAGGTCAAATCTGGGGATCGGTTTATATGGGGGCTATATATAATTATGGGCCGATGTGGACCAATTTTTGCATGGTTATTAGAGAATATATACCAACACCATGTACCAAATTTCAGCCGGATCGGATGAAATTTTCTTCTCTTAGAGGCTCCGGAGGTCAAATCTGGGGATCGATTTATATGGGGGCTATATATAATTATGGGCCGATGTGACCAATTTTTGCATGGTTATTAGAGAATATATACCAACACCATGTACCAAATTTCAGCCGGATCGGATGAAATTTGCTTCTCTTAGAGGCTCCGCAAGCCAAATCGGGGGATAAGTTTATATGGGGGCTATATGTAATTATGAACCGATATGGACCAATTTCTGCATGGTTGTTAGAGACCATATACTAACATCATGTGCCAAATTTCAGCCGGATCGGATGAAATTTGCTTCTCTTAGAGCAATCGCAAGCCAAATTTGGGGTCCGTTTATATGGGGGCTATACGTAAAAGTGGACCGGTATGGACCAATTTTTGCATGGTTGTTAGAGACTATATACTAACACCATGTACCAAATTTCAGCCGGATTGGATGAAATTTGCTTCTCTTAGAGCAATCGCAAGCCAAATTTGGGGGTACGTTTATATGGGGGCCATACGTAAAAGTGGACCGATATGGCCCATTTGCAATACCATCCGACCTACATCAATAACAACTACTTGTGCCAAGTTTCAAGTCGATAGCTTGTTTCGTTCGGAAGTTAGCGTGATTTCAACAGACGGACGGACGGACATGCTCAGATCGACTCAGAATTTCACCACGACCCAGAATATATATATTTTATGGGGTCTTAGAGCAATATTTCGATGTGTTATAAACGGAATGACAAAGTTAATATACCCCCCATCCTATGGTGGAGGGTATAAAAATATGGGAAACATTTAAATCTGAAGCAATTTTAAGGAAACTTCGCAAAAGTTTTTTTTTATGATTTATCGCTCGATATATTTGTATTCGAAGTTAGTTAAAATAAGAGTCATTTTTACAACTTTTCGACTAAGCAGTGGCGATTTTACAAGGAAAATGTTGGTATTTCGACCATTTTTGGCGAAATCAGGAAAGCATATATATGGGAGCTATATCTAAATCTGAACCGATTTCAACCGAATTTGGCGCGCATAGCTACAATGCTAATTATACTCCCTGTGCAAAATTTCAACTAAATCGGAGCAAAAAATTGGCCTCTGTGGTCATATGAGTGTAAATCGGGCGAAAGCTATATATTGGAGCTATATCTAAATCTGAATCGATTTCTACCAAATTTGGCGCGCATAGCTACAATGCTAATTCTACTCCCTGTGCAAAATTTCAATTAAATCGGAGTAAAAGATTGGCCACTGTGGTCATATGAGTGTAAATCGGGCGAACGATATATATGGGAGCTATATCTAAATATGAACCGATTTCAATAAAATTTGGCACACTTGACTACACTACTAATTGTACTCCTAGTGCAAAATTTCAACCAATTGGGGTAAAACTCTGGCTTCTGGGGCCGTATTAGTCCATATCGGGCGATAGATATATATGGGAGCTATATCTAAATCTGAAGAGATTTCAATAAAATTTGTCACACTTGACTATAGTACTAATTGTTCTTCTTTTGCAAAATTTTAAGCAAATTAGGGTAAAACTCTGGCTTCTGGGGCCATATAAGTCCATATCGGGCGAAATATATATATATATATATATATATATATATATATATATATATATATATATATATATATATATATATATATATATATATATATATATATATATATATATATATATATATATATATATATATATATGGGAGCTATATCTAAATCTAAACCGATTTCTTCCAAAATCAAGAGGGTTCTATTCTGAGCCAAAATACATACTTGTGCCAAATTTGAAGTCGATTGGACTAAAACTGCGACCTAGGCTTTGATTACAAAAACGTGTTCACGGACAGACGGACATGGCTATATCGACTCAGGAGCCCAGCATTTTTGCCAAAGACACCATGTGTCTATCTCGTCTCCTTCTGGGTATTGCAAACATATGAACTAACTTATAATACCCTGTTCCACAGTGTGGCGCAGGGTATAAAAATATTGGCGACATTTTTTTTTTTGTGTGTAAAAGGGGTCCGATATGGCCCATTGTAATACCATCCGACCTACACCAATAACCATCCGACCTACGCCAAGTTTCAAGTGGATAGCTTGTTTCGTTCTGAAGTTAACGTGATATCAACTGTTGGACGGACATTGCTAGATTGACTCAGAATTTTACTACGATCCGGAAAATATATATACTTTATGGGTTCTGAGAGCAATATTTCGATGTGTTACATAGGGAATGGTGGTGTGTATAAAAAGTAACGGCGCAAATTAGCGTTTTTTTGGCGTGAAGCAGTGATAACAATTTTTCCGCTTGTACTTATATCTGAATTAGTGCACTTTTTCAAATGGTTTGTGAGGTCAATAAATACGATGATGATTCTCAGTAATTTCTCTTCAGTGAACTGAAATTTGTTTCTGCTTTTCAAATTATTATTATTATTGTATTATTATTTTTCTTATTCAAAAAGGCTATCGACCTGCCATTGAAAGTCTCTCGAATTTATTCGCCATAGAATAAACACCACGATGACCGTGATACCTGAACACAAATATTTTGAAGAAAAGGAACGAAATACAAATAAATCCACACAAATAACCTTTTTTTTTGAGTTCTGGTGAATGATTTCTGCACAAAAATATTCTACAATAAGGCAAAAAATTCAACGATCATCGCAATAATCCATGACTTTGGACTCTGATAAACTTAAAGTTCAAAATAATATCAACTTTGGAATAAATCACATTGATGTTCCAATGAAATCTCAACATTAGGTCACGACTGAAAGAAGTAACATAAAAGATTAACCAAAAGAAACGTTTCATTTCGCTATTTTGATTACTCAAAAACTAGTATTTGAAAAGAAAAGATTTTTTCTTTGATAATTTTTTGTTTTTATAAAATTTTTATGGGACGGAGAAAATCACTTCCGACACATTCAAAGATTTTGTATATATATGAACGTTATAATCTTTGTTCGTTTTTTTGGAGGGGCATTTTGAGAATAACAAACAAACAAACTGATAAGGAAAGTATATATGAGACCTCATGGGAATTTATGAAACAACCTTTAAATAATGAAAAACAAAAACAACAACAAAAAAAACAATTACTGAATTTTATTTAAATGAAGAAAGAGCAGCATAATACAATAAATCATAATCGCCTGTGCAATAATAAAATAACAAATATTGTCAAATTTCAAAATATGCTCAAAGCCTTATCAAAAACTACATGCGTACGTATTATTCGTATTGAATCCTTAAGTGTATATGGGGTATTCCACGATTTGTTATACCCTCCACCATAGGATGGGGGTATATTTACTTTGTCATTCCGTTTGTAACACATCGAAATATTGCTATAAGACCATATAAAGTATAACAGGTTGGCTGATAAGTCCCCGGTCTGACACATAGATGGCGTCGCTAGTATTAAATGCATATTATTTTTATATAGTACCAACCTTCAAATGATTCGTCTCAAAATTTGATGTCTGTAAGTCAATTAGTTTGTGAGATAGAGCGTCTTTTGTGAAGCAACTTTTGTTATTGTGAAAAAAAATGGAAAAAAGGAATTTCGTGTTTTGATAAAATACTGTTTTCTGAAGGGAAGAATACGGTGGAAGCAAAAACTTGGCTTGATAATGAGTTTCCGGACTCTGTCCCAGGGAAATCAACAATAATTGATGGGTATGTAAAATTCAAGCGTGGTGAAATGAGCACGGAGGACGGGGAACGCAGTGGACGCCCGAAAGAGGTGGTTACCGACGAAAACATTAAAAAAAAAATCCACAAAATGATTTTGAATGACCGTAAAATGAAGTTGATCGAGATAGCAGAGGCCTTAAAGATATCAAAGGAACGTGTTGGTCATATCATTCATCAATATTTGGATATGCGGAAGCTCTGTGCAAAATGGGTGCCGCGCGAGCTTACATTTGACCAAAAACAACAACGTGTTGATGATAGGTTAGGTTAGGTTAGGTTATGTGGCAGCCCGATGTATCAGGCTCACTTAGACTATTCAGTCCATTGTGATACCACATTGGTGAACTTCTCTCTTATCACTGAGTGCTGCCCGATTCTATGTTAAGCTCAATGATAATGACGTGTTGATGATTCTGAGGGGTGTTTGCAGCTGCTAACTCGTAATACACCCGAGTTTTTCCGTCGATATGTGACAATGGATGAAACATGGCTCCATCACTACACTCCTGACTCCATTCGACAGTCGGCTGAGTGGACAGCGACCGCTGAACCGTCTTCGAAGCGTGGAAAGACCCAAAAGTCCGCTGGCAAAGTAATGGCCTCTGTTTTTTGGGATGCGCATGGAATCATTTTTATCGATTATCTTGAGAAGGGAAAAACCATCAACAGTGACTATTAAATGACGTTATTGGAGCGTTTGAAGGTCGAAATCGCGGCAAAACGGCCCCATATGAAGAAGAAGAAAGTGTTGTTCCACCAAGACAACACACCGTGCCACAAGTCATTGAGAACGATGGCAAAAATTCATGAATTGGGCTTCGAATTACTTCCCCACCCACCGTATTCTCCAGATCTGGCCCCCAGCGACTTTTTCTTGTTCTCAGACCTCAAAAGGATGCTTGCAGGGAAACATGTGGCTACAATGAAGAGGTGATCGCCGAAACGGAGGCCTATTTTTGAGGCAAAACCGAAGGAGTACTACCAAAATGGTATCAAAAAATTGGAAGGTCGTTATAATCGTTGTATCGCTCTTGAAGGGAACTATGTTGAATAATAAAAACGAATTTTGACAAAAAAAAGTTTTTTTCTTTGTTAGACCAGGGAACTTATCAGACAACCTTTTATATATTCTGGGTCGTGGTGAAATTCTGAGTCGATCTAAGCATGACCGTCCATCCGTATGTTGAAATCTCGCTAACTTCCAAACGAAACAAGTAATCGACTTGAAACTTCGCAAAAGTAGTTATTATTGATGTTCACTTTTACTTTTACGTATGGCCCCCATATAAATCGATCCCCAGATTTGGCTTGCGGAGCCTCTAAGAGAAGCAATCCGATCCGGCTGAATTTTGGCACATGGTGTTAGTATATGGTCTCTAACAACCTTGCAAAAATTGGTCAACATTAGTTCATAATTATATATATCGGAAATCATGTATCTGATTTCGGCAAACAGGTTATATTTGACGAGAAAATAAAATTTTAGTGACAAACATGTTACATGGTCACCGTACAAAAATAACATTTTGCTCTTGAAACCTATTGAAAATCTATTGAAATCTTTGTGCATTGCGCCAAAAATTCCCTTTAAGAAATGTACTTGACTACGCAGAAAAAAATTTCACGCATATTTTTCCAATTAAAACCTTAATTGAGTTTTAAAAATATTCAATTAAAAATTTAATTGATTCAACAAATTTTTTAATTGAAACATAAATCAATCACACAAATTAATAGTATCAATTAATTTTTTAATTGGATCAATTAATTTTTTAATTGACTGTCAATTAATTTTTTAATTGATACTATCATTTCTGTGATTGAAGACATTTCAATTAAAAAATTAATTGGATCAATTAATTTCGTGATTGAATCAGAAAAAAATTTTTTTGTGTGTAGTTTTACCTGTATTGGGGATATTTTTTTGTGGATGGGGACGACAAATTTTGATTTGGGATCTTGGATTTTAAATCCCATAAAATATATACCGATCGACTCAGAATCACCTCCTGAGTAGGGACCTATAAATCGAAAATCGAGTAATCGAATTT
The DNA here is from genome assembly GCF_050003625.1 of Haematobia irritans. Classification (NCBI taxonomy): domain Eukaryota; kingdom Metazoa; phylum Arthropoda; class Insecta; order Diptera; family Muscidae; genus Haematobia; species Haematobia irritans. Next base: position 131,759,710 of record NC_134399.1, on the reverse strand, counting down.
TGGCATGAAAATCTAAAATAATCAAAATCAATTACAAACCTAAAAATAATCGCAAAATCGATTTTCGATTTTTAACTATTTTTTAATTTTGACTATTAAAAATCGATTTTAATGTTTTATTCATTGGTTTCAATTGAATAGAAATGTACCTAGATGTAGAGAAACTAGCACATATTTCTTAATTGTTATTTATAGAATTCTATTACCAATAAGAATAAAAATTGTGATTTGATTAAATAAAATATCAAATTGGTGGAAACGAATCCTTTGTGTTTTCAATTTCCTTGAACTTATAGGGGTAATTATTTTTGGGAAATAATGATAAATGATTCGTAAATGTTAAAAATTTAATGTTGAACATTTTAAAAATATATTAAACAAATTTAAAAAAAAATTAACATGTTTGACTGGAATACTAATTTTTGACATTTCTCTCTAAGTATTGTTGATAACACTAAAATAAAATCTTCACAAAATTTTTTATAGAAATAAAATTTTGAAAAAAATTTCTATAGAATTAAAATCTTGACAAAATTTTGTATAGAAATAAAATCTTGACAAAATTTTGTATAGTAATAAAATTTTGACAACATTTTCTATAGTAATAAAATGTTGGTACATTATTTTTGGGGATCGGCTATATATAACTATAGACCGATATGGACCAATTTTGGCATGGTTGTTAGCGGTCATATACTAGCGCAATGTACCAAATTTCACCATCGACCAAATTTCAACCGGGTCGGATGAATTTTTTTTTCCTCCAATAGCTCCGGAGGTCAAATCTGGGGATCGGACATGCTTAGATCGACTCAGAATTTCACTACGGCCCAGAATATATATACTTTATGGGGTCTTAGAGCAATATTTCGATGCGTTATAAACGGAATGACAAAGTTAATTCCGGTGGAGGGTATAAAAAGACAAATAGATTTCATAAAATCGAATATTTTGTATAATCATTATTTCTATGAAATTCGAATATGAAAATCGAATATTCGAATTTTGATTTATCAAACTAATCGAACATCGATTTTTAGTTAAAAGTCGAAAAATCGATTATTGGTTTATAACAGGTTGGCTGATAAGTCCCCTGTCTAACAAAGAAAAACACTTTTTTGTCAAAATTCGTTTTTATTATTCCCTTCAAGAGCGATACAACGATTATAACGACCTTCCAATTTTTTGATACCATTTTGGTAGTACTCCTTCGGTTTTGCCTCAAAATAGGCCTCAGTTTCGGCGATCACCTCTTCATTGCAGCCAAATCTTTTCCCTGCGAGCATCCTTTTGTGGTCTGAGAACAAGAAAAAGTCGCTGGGGGCCGATCTGGAGAATACGGTGGGTGGGGAAGCAATTCGAAGCCCAATTCATGAATTTTTGCCATCGTTCTCAATGACTTGTGGCACTGTGCGTTGTCTGGGTGGAACAACACTTTTTTCTTCTTCATATAGGGCCGTTTTGCCGCGATTTCGACCTTCAAACGCTCCAATAACGCCATATAATAGTCACTGTTGATGGGTTTTCCCTTTTCAAGACAATCGATAAAAATTATTCCATGCGCATCCCAAAAAACAGAGGCCATTACTTTGCCAGCGGACTTTTAAGTCTTTCCACGCTTCGGAGACGGTTCACCGGTCGCTGTCCACTCAGCCGACTGTCGATTGGAGTCAGGAGTGTAGTGAGGGAGCCATGTTTCATCCATTGTCACATATCGACGCAAAAACTCGGGTGTATTACGAGTTAACAGCTGCAAACACCGCTCAGAATCATCAACACGTTTTTGTTTTTGGTCAAATGTGAGCTCGCGCGGCACCCATTTTGCACAGAGCTTCCGCATATCCAAATATTGATGAATGATATGACCAACACGTTACTTTGATATCTTTAAGGCCTCTACTATCTCGGTCGAATTCATTTTACGGTCATTCAAAATCATTTTGTGGATTTTGTTGATGTTTTCGTCGGTAACCACCTCTTTCGGGCGTCCACTGCGTTCACCGCCCTCCGTGCTCATTTCACCACGCTTGAATTTTGCATACCAATTAATTATTGTTTATTTCCCTGGGGCAGAGTCCGGAAACTCATTATCAAGCCAAGTTTTTGCTTCCACCGTATTTTTTCCCTTCAGAAAACAGTATTTTATCAAAACACGAAATTCCTTTTTTCCATTTTTTTCACAATAACAAAAGTTGCTTCACAGAAGACGCTCTATCTCACAAACTAATGGACTTACAGACGTCAAATTTTGACACGAATCATTTGAAGGTTGGTACTATATAAAAATAATACGCATTTAATACTAGCGACGCCATCTATGTGTCAGACCGGGGACTTATCAGCCTACCTGTTACTATAGATCCCTACTCCTGAGTAGAGATGTGCACGTGAGTAATATTTTACTCACGGTTGCGCACACTCACGACGGAAAAAATCTTACTCACGCACGATATTGTTTGATAGGTTTCATGTTCACACACACTCAAGGAAAGAAAATTTGTACCCACCCACACATTCGTCTCTCTTTTAACTTTCACTGTAAATCTTGAATAATTTAAGCATCCTTACATTGATCAATAATGGCCACCTTGTGACCTTAATATTCGATCCATTCGAGCATACATTTTATAAGTTTGTCAACTTTTGTTCGTTACTGTCATTTTGTGTACTGAAATAGATTTATATGCAAAATTAAATTAATGACTTTTGCAACACGAACAAACAGCAATTCCTTGCTAGGTTGACGAACCATAAAATCCATTGATCTCTTTCATTGTTTACTTGTCATAAATCTATTTTCTCACTTTTTCTTATCAAAGCAAAAAGAAAGGAAATCTATAGGCTGTGTATTGATTTCCTTAGCCAAAATAACATTGGTGATAATTTTCTGCTGTCTCGAACACTACCCCCAGAGTGCATTAATCTTTCATCCATTGTTTACACCAATGGATATACTTTAGTTGGCCAAACTACAGTGGCTTTTGCATAAGTACATGGAATTGATCAGGTTCCTTACAAAAACACTCGAACAATATTCCCAGGCCGAATCTTATGTATCCTCCACCATGGATTGCGTAGGAAATTCTACTAAAGCAACAGCTACTTATAGCAAGTATATTAAACATAAACCTACAACAGGCCAGATAACTACGCATATGAGAGGAGTCTATAAATAATTATGAACTGATATGAACCAACTCTTGTATGGTAATTGGTGGGCCAAATTCAATCGTATCAGATGAAATTTTATCCCTCATGGGGATTCCGAAGTGCAATCTTTTGGGGGTTAGGTTAGGTGTTAGCCCGATGTATCAGGCTCACTTAGACTATTCAGTTCATTGTTATACCACATTGGTGAACTTCTCTCTTATCACTGAGTGCTGCCCGATTCCATGTTGAGCTCAATGACAAGGGACCTCCTTTTTATAGCCGAGTCCGAACGTCGTTCCACATTACAGTGAAACCACTTAGAGAAGCTTTGAAACCTTCAGATATGTCACCAGCATTCCTGATGTGGGATAATCCAACGCTGAAAAACTTGTTGGTATTCGGTCGAAGCAGGAAACGAACCCACGACTTTGTGTATGCAAGGCGGGTATGCTAACCATTGCACCACGGTGGCTCCCCCAACCCCTAGGTTTATATGGTTAACTTAGTTTAGGTTATAGTGGATGACACCAAATCCGTAGAAAGGAAAAATGGTGTCCACTTAGACCATGTTGGTCCATTGTGATTCCTCATGTTTTTTTCTTTCCTCTTCGACATCTATCTTCCTCTGCCAGGGTCGGTCACATCTCCTTTGCGTTCTTGAATACGGTTCTCTAGGTCTTCCATCCAGAAGCTTTGATAGTATATCCGAGTATATCCTTTAAATTACGGTCCCGTACCTTAGTAATATTCTGAAGGAAAAAGGAACCCATTATCTTGTTTTTTCTAAAAGATAATGCTGGACACTGGCACAGAAAGTGATAAGAGTCTTCTGAGGCTCCGGCTCTGGCACAGAAAGTGATAAGAGTCTTCCTTACCATATGCTTCCAAAGTGTTGTATCCTGTTATGATGCCTATTAACGGCCTCAAATTCTCTCTATTAGTCGCTATTAGAAATTCTGAAATTCTACTACTCTTGTCGTTCCATATCAGTTTGGTCTGCTCGCAACCCACAGAGAAAGTCCATTGTTTCTTCCACAGATCATTATATTTGACGTTGACCCTGTATGTATATAAAGATAGCGGGGGAAAAAACGTTCGTGAAAATGTTATCAATGCCGCGTTGGAGCCACCGTGGTGCAATGTTTAGCATGCCAGCCTTGCATACACAAGGTCGTGGGTTCGATTCCTGCTTCGACCGAACACCAAAAAGTTTTTCAGCGGTGCCTTATCCCACCTCAGTAATGCTGGTGACATTTCGGAGTGTTTCAAAGCTTCTCTAAGTGGTTTCACTGCAATGTGGAACGCCGTTCGGACTCGCCTATAAAAAGGAGGTCCGTTGTCTTTGAGCTTAACATGGAATCGTGCAGCAGTCAGTGATAAGAGATAAGTTCACCACTGTGGTATCACAATGGACTGAATAGTCTAAGTGAGCTTGATATATCGGGCTGCCACCTAACCTAATCTAACCTATCAATGCCGCGTGCACCTTCCTTGTGCAGCACATTTGCCTCCTCATTGCCTCTTATTCCATAATGTCTAGGTACTTAGCATAGAGTTATATTATGCTGTTCAGCGAGAACTCTGAGTTCTCTACGACAGCGGTTGGCCACCTTCGACGTTATGTTCGTCTTATCTAAGGCCTTCATTGCTGCCTGACTGAAAGATGCTACATGCCCCCGCTTGAAAGATGCTACATGCGTTTTCAATTCCATATGACTCCCTGATTCCTAGCTCCTCGCAGTAGATACCACTGCCTGTGCCTTCAGCCATTTTCGATTCGTCCGTATAAATGTTCAGATCTCCAAAAAGTATACGCTTTTCCTCCCAGTCGTCTATACTTGGAATAATCAATCTTAGCTTGCCCTCATATACAGGTTGAGTCGCCATATTGTCGGTTTATATGGGAGCTATATAATTTTGGACCGATGTGGATAAACTGTTGTATGATTGTGTAAAGGTGTATACTAACATCACGTATCCAATTTTAACCGGATCGGATGTAATTTGCTTTTCCAATACGCCTCGGGGGTTAAATCATCGGTTCATCGGGATCGGATTTTGTGGGGGCTATATGGTAAAAAAATAAAACTGCAATGATTCGTCAAGGTCAAGTACCAAAAGGTATTTGATTTTCCACCATAAAAAATGATTTGCTGCGCTTTCACGTGGGTGAGAAGTATCCACATTTTGAAGATTTCAAAATAATCTTGCATTATATAACCGACCGCACTTACGATTATTTCAGAATACAATTAAAAGTGCGATGTGCGATTAAAATCCATAAACAGATGGATTTTCCATTGATTGTAAACAAAGTCACATTTGTAACCTTATCGAATACTAGTTGTTTACATTCAAGATTAAAACCAGATTAAATTCTGCGAGATTTACCATTCAGGGGAAATCCCATATGTCGCATTTTATAAAAAACGTTATAAAAATTAGACAAATACTATATAACAGACATGAAAGTTTTAGATCATCAGAATAAGAACCGTAAACAAATGAAGCCTAAAAAAACATAAGGGATAAGTGGCGATACAGTTTGCAACGTAGTCTGTTTTTATTTCTACACACTCCAAATTTTTTAACTCGTCTGAAACGAATTTTTACTCCAGAACTGCCTGTGTATGCCTATTCGTGCAGTCAAATGAAAGGTCGATCTTTTCTTCGGTCAAATCGGTCCAATAATTTGCTATAGTACAGCCCTACAGTCGTTCCCTCACCTCCAGTTAAGCTATGCGGATGGGACAGTCTTCGGCATTTTCGGAGTAAGTTCGACAGCTACAATATGTTTTTCGATTACGCTTCACAATGTGTACCAGGTGATATTTGTTTCTTTGACTAGCACGAAACGATGCCGAAACTCCCGAGAGAGCTTTTACCGAGAATGTCCACTATCACCGTGAAAGTCGATGCGTTCGTAGAAGAACACTTCGGTCAAATGGGCCCAATAATTTGCCATAGTGAAGCCCTATTGCCGTAATGAAGCCCTTGCTTTACGATGTATACCAGGGAATCCAAGTTTCTTAGACTAGCACGAAATGATGCAAAAACTCCCGAGAAAGTTTTTGCGTAGAATATACGAAACATGACGAACCACCATAGGGTAATAAGAGAAAAAGTGGGAGTCGCGTCGGAGGCGGACTATGAATGGCTGTAGTTTAACCACTTAGATCTTTACACTTCCATCTAAACGAGTCTAAGAGAGAAGTTCACCAATGTGGTATCACAATGGACTGAATAGTCTAAGTGAGCCTGATACATCGGGCTGCCACCTAACCTAACCTAACCTAAAGGAGTCTAAAGGTTAGGTGGCAGCCCGATATTTCAGGCTCACTTAGACTATTCAGTCCATTGTGATAAAGGAGTCTAAAGGTCCACCACTGAAATGTGCAAGTGGTGCAACTCACTGAGATCAACTGTTATCTCACTGAGATCTTTGAGCATGCAGTTCAGTGACTGAGTCCCCAAATGAGGTCTTGGCATCCACAGTTCCCACGTGGATTAACCAGCAAAGTAGTTTGAATGAGCGCCTACAATGAGATCTTAGAGTCTGCAATTCCATCATTCCGATCTAGGGATTTACAGTTCCATCACTGAGATATTTGGGTCTACAGTCCTCCATTGAGATATTCGAACCTGCAATTCCAGCAAAAAAATCTTCGTATGTACAGTTCCCCAGCTGTGATCATGGGTTTTTAGCTCCCCACTGAAATCTTCGAGCATGCAGTTCCATTACCGATATCTTCGCATGTATAGTTTCCTAACTGAGATCTATTGTTTCCTCACAGAGATCTTGGGGCCTGCATCTATTGGTATCTACAGTTCCCACGTGGATTAACTAGCAAAGTAGTTTGCATGAGTGCCTACCGTGATATCTACGGCTCTTCAAGTTCACTAGTCACATTTTGAAATTCAGAGTTCTATATTCGAGGCCACATTTCCACCACTGAGAACTTTGGGTCTACAGTACTCTACTGAGATGTTTCAGCCAGCAGTTCCATCACTGAGATCTTCCCATGCACAGTTCCCCAGATGAGATCTTGGTATCGGGTCTACAGTTCCCCCGCTGAGATCTTCGAGGCTGCAGTTCCGCCAAAGAAATCTTCGTATGTACAGTTCTGAGATCATGGGTTTTCAGTTCCCCCACTGAGATCTTCGAGGCTGCAGTTCCACCACAGAGATGTACGCGTGTATAGTTCCCTAACTGAGATCTACAGTTCCCTTAAAGTGATCTTAGAGCCTGCATCTCCACCGCTAAGAGCATGTACATTCGAGAACAGTACATGATCTCAGTGGTAGAGATCTTGCTATCTACAGTTCTCAATTGGGTTAGCTAACAAAGTAGTTTGCACGATTGCCTACCGTGATATCTCCGGATCTTCATGTCAACCAGTCATATTTTGGAATTTACACCATTGAGATCTTCGGGTCTAGAGTTCTCTACTGAGATGTGTCCGCCAGCAGTTCCATCATTGAGATCTTCCCATGCGCAGTTCCCCAGATCGGATCTACAGTTCCCCTACTGGCATCTTCGGGTGTACAGATCCCCACTGAGATTACTATACTAGTGGTATACTTTTCAACCACTGAAATCGGGGTGTCAAAAGTTCGACACTCAGATCTTTGGGGCCGAAGTTCCACCATTTAGATCGTTGTCTGTACAGTTCGCCCACTGAGATATTGATATCTGAGTTCCCTCATGGATTAGCTGGGAATGTAGCTAGCATCAGTAGTTTTTTGCAATACGATAAGAGAACGGGCATTATTACTCGATCGGGTCTAACATATTAGCGAATGCAAAACGTTTACCGACTCGAACCTCAGAACTAACCCTAGACGACTACTACCTATACCATAGATAAGGCCAATCTACTACTTTTTCCAGACAACCTTGTATGCTTACACGAGACACCAGTCTGTCGGGAAGCCGAGGATTTCATCATATCCCGACCGCCTATATCTCACCTACATCCCAACCACCCACATCTCAGAGAATACAATCTCGTTCAACTACAAATCGACGATTTCTGCAACCACCTTCATCGAAGGCAAAAGCTTTTAATATCCCAATAATCTACATCCATTCGACGACTTCAGTTCCGAAATATTCGGGGTTAGGTCTCCGCCCCCTCTTTCTGCCAATGTCAAAATATGAAGCGAGATACATCTCTACATTCCCTGCAAACTACCCCAACCAACTGTTGAGGGAGTTAAGCGATCATAAGTTGATTTATCAAGGTAGGTATTCAATATCCCGAGATATCCTGTTTTCTCCACGACAACACCTTCTCCACTCCATCTAAATTTCATAGAATTGTTTCGGCCGTTTCCAGTTTTGTTTATCATATGGACATATTTACAACATCTTGTTGGGATAGACTTTGATTTTATTACCCTCCTACACCTTCAACTCTCATGCTAGTCATTCTAAAGATTAACGATTCTATGAGAAGGCGTCAACTAGACGCCAGTGTCAATCATACTTTAAACGGCGCTGTAAGTCTTTGCAAAATTCTGCCCTGACCTAATATAGCGATGGCAGCGGTGTTGAACGATGCATGATAAGTGAAGGAACTCCCTTCGATGCGAGACCACTGACAACAACAACAACAATGCGATAATTAACAACAATGTATGATTTTTTCCAGTATACACCGAGAATACAGAATAAAAATACCATGAGGATATCAAACCAATGCAAAACTTGGTCTAATGGATGCTAAATGGACATTGGAATCGTACCTAATTATAGATCATCACAATTGCATACAGAGTCCAGCAATAAATGAGAGCATCTAACTCTTCGTCTGTACTAGAGACAAAATGCAACAGAAAATTCCCCTAGACTTTGATCCAGACGCGAAAAAATCATCGGCAGTACCTTATGTAAACGGAGGTGTGGGGGGAGTTGGTGTGCCAATATCAACATCAACATGTTGTTTACTACAGTCATTAGGCATTCTGAGGCTATCGCGTTTTTTGTTTTTGGTTTGTTCTTGTCGCAGGAGTAGCATTCCGAGAGAGGCTGGGAAACTAGTTGACTGAACCGTAGGCGCGTGCTAAAAATACTTGTGATTATCGATAGCATTGTTATTTTCGTAAATAAGAACTAGATCATGCATTAATCACGTTGATTTGTCGACAACGACGACGACGACAACAACACCGTAAATGTATGCAACAGTCCCATCTATGTTGAATGTTGATGGCCTTATCGCCGTCGTCACTCTCTGCTTCTTGACCGCTTGATCAGATCTCCAAAAACCAAACAAAAAGAAAATTGTTTACATTTTCTTGTGGTGTTTCGTGAAGAGTTTGATTGGGTAGAAAACCAGTAAGGAAACTTGAAAGTCAAGCGAAGCCGACTATAGTACACCCTGTGGCATTATCTGAACCTCAAATCTTCATATGGAAAGTCCATACTCTTTACGCACAAGCTGCAGTAAATGCATTGGCAAATATATAACACGAAACTAGGAATACAAAGTCGAAAATCGACGTCTAAACTAATCGAATTTTTGTGAAGAGTCATGTTTTTGTCGAAAGAAGAGCTCGAATTCCTACGGCAGCAATAAATTGTATGGACTCCGCGCCGGCTGCACCACACCACACCACAGTAATAAAGGACTTGCGGATGTCAGCAATGTATCGAAAAATGTCACTTTCACCCGCAATTTAGTTATGCCGGCTGGAATCAATATAGGCAGAGGAGCCCGAGGGGTCGTTCCGGAAATTTGTTAGCCTCATCATCTTCTGCATGCTAAGGTGCATAGTGCTGTAGCAGAGTTTCCGAATTCCGTTGTCCAGCTGTTCGTAAAATAAGAAGCAACAACTAGAGGAAGTTTTCCCCGGAACTCGACCAACTGCGCCAGCCACAGTTCTTATTGCCTGCGCAGGTCTTTGCCTTGCAGCTCATCCTGCATCAAGTTTGGCAATATATCGAAGCTTATGTCACACAAGTCAGCCAGTTCTTCCTTACCTTTTAGTCACAATGGACTGAATAGTCAAAGTGAGCCTGAATCTTAATCGGGCTGCCACTTTTAGTCAAGGTTGAATTACATACCATGCGTTAATCCATGCGATGATGGATGGGTGGTTGTTGTTTTAATAGTTTATTGCAATTTTATCTATATTTATCCGCTTTGGTACTTAAACTTGTATCCAGATCGAGGAACTCCGCTTGTATCCAGATCGAGTGATCTAGTGGTGAGTCGGGTAGGTTTAGCTGGGCAAGAGAAAAGATGCCGCGTGTTATGCGGCCCTTGTGATTGGACAGACATCAGCTATGTTGCTATCAATCACTGAGAGATAGGAATTGAGGCGGCTGCAGTTGCCTGATCTTAATTGATGGAAGGAAGAGTGGATTGTTTTCAGCTTGAAGCACTCTAACCAAGCTGTTGCTTCCAAAGAGAAAATGTAACTCTTCGAGCGAATTAACACATGATATGTAACCCAACCTAAATTCCAGAGTTTCTTTCTCTCCATTGAAGGGGACATTCCATTTACGTACTTGGTTGGCAAAATATCGTAGGTCCCCTTGGTTTCGGATTTACCACTGGCTTCACGTTCCACTGGGACGTCTCTATTATATTCCGTTGTGTTCCCGGCTAACAGCGGAGATCTTGAGACACCAGCGCTCGTGGATTCCCTATGGTGTGTAACTACAATCGATGCTTTATTTCGTGGTGCAACTTTTCGAAGCGTAAAGGTCATGGAGCTCAAATCGCTGCAACTTTATGCTCGGCGCAGATGAGTTGGCAGAAACAGTTCTCTGACGTTACCTCCAATGTCCAATATAAACTTGCTCAAATAGTTTCCGACGGTTATGTGGCCAAGAGTATTGGGCCTTCTTGGAATATTTCAAATTTTCTACTAGAGTGAAGCTCGGGCACTACTCTCAATAAATCCATCGCCTGAACCACTCTTAGAAACATTTTTTAATTTGGTGTTCATCGATCTGTCTATCGTTTGATGTTAAGCTAACCGTACTAAGGAATTCGTCCCTGGGTGCATAATACATAGATTCACTAAGACTTTTAGATCTATAATTCCCACTCGGGCGAGGCTCGGGCGCCACTCTCAATAAATCCATGGCCTAAATCAATCTTATTGACAAAATTTTAAAATAAAATCGCTGATCGCTCCGATAGCCGTTCGATGTTAAATTACATGTACTATGGAATTCGTCACTGGATGCGTACTACAAAGTTTGACTACGACTTTCAGATCTATAATTCCCACTCTGAGTACCTCGGACCTATTATTATTCTGACCATTTGCAACTCCCATACTTAAACCTTCATCAACTACGTATAAATGGATTTAGGTTAGGTTAGGTTGTAGAGGATGACATTAATTTTCTTGAATTGATGCCCACTTAGACCAGTATAGGTCCATTGTGATCCCTCGATGTGATTTTTCCATCTTTCTCCTTCCGATGCGGTCCACTTTGTCCCAGAAACTTCCACCTGCTCGTTCTCTTTGAAAGAAATCTCAGAATAACCAACCAGAGGCCCTGATGAATGCAAGTATGTTCCTTAAGCTGCACTCCCGCAGATCAGTGACAGCCTGAAAGAAAAAGGAGCCCAATATCTTCTTTCTTCTAAAGGATAAAGCTGGACACTGACACAGGAAGTGGTACGAGTCCTCCGTAACTTCCGGGTCCAGGAACCATCTATAGATATCATCATCTTTAAGTCTTATTCTTACCATGTGTTTCCCAAGTGTGTTATGTCCTGTTATGATACCAATCAATGGCCGTAATTCCTCTCTGTTCATCGAAAACAAAATTTCACAGTTCCTACGTTTCTTTTCATCCCATATCAACTTGGTTTGCTCGCAACCATCCGAAGAGACCCAGCGTCTTCGCCATTGCTTATCATATTTAACCTCTATCCTGTAATGATAAGAAGATAGTGGAGGAAAAACGTCCGCTAGGACGTTGTTCGTTCCACGAGCACCCTCTTTAGCCAGCACATCCGCTTTCTCATTTCAATGTAAAAGATCGCATGGTAATTGGTGTCTTACTCACTGCCACCGACATTTTGTGGGTAAGATTGCAATACGAAAAAAAAAACACCGGTTGCAGTTCTCTGGTGAGAACCTTGAGTTCTCGACGACAGCGGCTGATTACCCTAGACCTTATGTTATGTCAGCACTGCACAATGCCTTTATAGCTGCCTGACTATCGATGAAGAAGCTGATATCGCTTCTGAATAACGGCCTCATCAACAGCGACTCAGCAGCCTTTGTGATCGCAGAAATATCAGCCTGAAAAATACTGCAATCCATCGTGTAAGACTCCCTTATTCCTAGTTCACTACCATAGATTCCGCTGCCCGTTCCTGCCTCCATCTTTGATCCGTCCGTATACATGTTCAGGGTTCCGAAGGGTATCCTCCTGTCTTTGCACTCCTCCATACTTGGTAATGTATGTCGGCTTGTGATGATAAGCATGCTCCGTGGCCATATGGTCCGTCTCTCAATACTGCCCGGCCAGAATTTCAGTATGCCTGCAGGCTGTCCTCTCCGACGTGTTCAAGTTCTTAAGTCTCGGAAGTGTCAGTTCAGCCGTTTTCCTTACGTGTAAATGGAGTGGGATAAATCCCATCAGTACCTCCAAAGCGGGAGTGGCTGTGGTCCTCATGGCACCTGTCATATAGATGAGTGCAGTCCTATTTATCCTATTTATTCTAGATATATTTATTCTCGATAAATGGATTTGGCCGTGTCCAACCATCTACGAACCAAAGCACCGATCTTCTGGAAGTCAGCCAGCACCCGATTGACGGCAAACCGTAGAGTTCATCAACTCCCGATCCTTCACCTCAGCGAAGAGCTCATCAACTACGTATAAATGGATTCGGCCGTGTCCAACCATCTAAGACGTACTTCAATTATCTATAGAAATAACATTTTGGGAAAATTTTCTAGAAATTAAATATTGGATAAATTTTCTATTGAAACAAAATTTTGGAACAATTTTCTATAGAAACGAAATTTTGAAAAAAATTTCCATAGAAATGAAATTTTGCAAAAATTGTCTATAGAAATGAAATATTGGAAACAAATTCTATAGAAATGACATTTTGAAAAAAAAAACAAAAAGAATAAAAATTTTGGGTAATTTTTCTGTAAGAATAAAATTTTGCCAAAAATTGTCTATAGAAATAAAATTTTGACAAAGATTTCTATAGAAATAAAATTTTGACAAAGTTTTTCTATAGAAATAAAGTTTTGACAAAATTTTCTATAGAAATAAAACTTTGACAAGATTTTCTTTAGAAATAAATATTTGACAAAATTTTCTATAGAAATAAATTTTTGACAAAATTTTTTATAGAAATGAATTTTTGACAAAATTTTCTATAGAATTAAATTTTTGACAAAATTTTCTATAGAAATAACATTTTGACAAGATTTTCTTTAGAAATAAATTTTTTAAAAAAATTTATTTAGAAATAAATTTTTGACAAAATTTTGTATAGAAATAAATTTTTTTGTTTAGAAATGAATATTTGGCAAAATTTTCTATAGAAATAACATTTTGACAAAATTTGCTATAGTAATACAATTTTGTCAAAATTTTCTATAGAAATATATATTGTTACATTTGTTACCAACCAACTTAGCTTGGTCAGAAAGAAATAACTTTAACTACAAAAGAAAATTTCGTTGGCCTAAAATTTAGTTTGCCACAAAAGAAATTAATTGTTTTGCGTCAAATGTGAAGCGGCAACTAATGTTGATATAATTATTCCCTACAACATTTACATATTTATACAACATAGAAAAATAAATAAATTGACACATGGCCTTAGATCCAATCTATAAATGGCGTGAATGACCCCAGAATATGCGGAATATTTGTTTACTTCATATTTTATGCACCACTTATTATTGAGTAAACAAATAGCGCTTCATTAATCTCGATTTCCACGAATTCATTGTAGTAATTTCGCTCTCCTCCATCCAATATGTGAATTTGTTGCTACCCTGTACTGGGATCACTTCCCTGATGCGTGATGCATTAAGTATTGCTTTAAAATCGTTTATGTTTGCAATCTATTCTCCATTCGTTTTCGATTGAGTGGAAAATCCTTACAGATGTTTTTTACATACATAAAAAGTGAAAAAATATCATTAGGGGTATTCACTTTAAAATGCGTTGAATTACAGCCTGTTTCTGTATGTCGACCTAGCTCTATCGATCGACTGAAATGCATAGAAACAGCTGATTTTTGGTTATAAATTCAGATGTTTGTTTCCATTACAGAAACAGGCTGTTAGTTTATCGTTAGTGTTAGAAGATATGTACGAGTATGGGGGCTTTACCTAAACATGAACCGATATACACCATATACGGCAAACCTATTTATAGTCCGAAAATACATCTAGATTTCCAATTTCAGGCAAATCGAATATAAACTAGAAGGCCAAGACCCGAAATTGAGGAGTCGGTTTATTTATGGTCTATATCAAAACCTGGACCTATATAGACCATATTCCGCACAGCTATTTGAGAGGCTCAAATAATTGGCAATTTCAGGGAAATATGATAAAAACTACGGTTTCTAAAAACCCAAGAATTCAAATCGGGGAATCGGCCTATATGAGGGCTATTAGAAAAAATCGATTGATACATATCATATTCCGTGTAGCTATTTCAGGGCCTCAAATACCAGTAGACTTCCAATTTTAGGGGATTGGGATAAAAACTATGGTTTTTAAAAGACCAATAAGTCAAATCTGGAGATCGGTTTTATATAGGGGCTATACCAAATTATGGCCCAATATAGCCCATCTTCGAAATTGACCTGCGTGCAGACAAAAAAAAAAGCTTCTATGTCAAATGGATATGGTTGTATCGTCTTACAATTTATCCCAGAGACACAAACTTATTATACCTCCATCCCTATTCTACGGCGGTGGGTATCAAAATATTTATTCCCCTGCATTAGAGTAAATTTGTTTTTTATTTATAGTTATTTTTATACCCACCACCATAGAATGGTGACGGGGGTATAATAAGTTTGTCATTCCGTTTGTAACACATCGAAATATCGATTTCCGACTATATAAAGTATATATATTCTTGATCAGGGAGAAATTCTAAGACGATATAACGATGTCCGCCTGTCCGTCTGTCTGTCTGTCTGTCTGTTGTAATCACGCTACAGTCTTCAATAATGAAGCAATCGTGCTGAAATTTTGCACAAACTCGTCTTTTGTCTGCAGGCAGGTCAAGTTCGAAGATGGGCTATATCGGTCCAGGTTTTGATATAGTCCCCATATAAACCGACCTCCGATTTGGGGTCTTGGGCTTATAGAAATCGTAGTTTTTATCCAATTTGCCTGAAATTTGAAATCCAGAGGTATTTTATGACCATAAAGAGATGTGCCAAAAATGACGAGTATCGGTCCATGTTTTGGTATAGCCCCCATATAGACCGATCTCCCGATTTTACTTCTTGGGCTTATAGAAACCGCAGTTTTTATTCAATTTACCTGAAATTGGAAATCTAGAGGTATTGTAGGACCACAAATACGTGTGCCAAAAATTGTGAGTATCGGTCCATGTTTTGGTATGGTCCCCATATAAAACGACCTCCCGATTTGGGGTCTTGGGCTTCTAGAATCCGAAGTTTTTATCCTATTTGCTTGAAATTGGAAATCTAGAGGTATTTTCGGGTCATAAAGAGGTGTGCCGAAAACGGTGAGTATCGGTCCATATTTTAGTATAGCCTCCATAAGAACGATCTCCCGATTTAACTCCTTGTGTTTCTAGAAACCGTAGTTTCTATCTGATTTGCCTGAAATTGTAAATATTCTGGTATTTTAGGCTCAGAAAAACGTTTATCGGATTAAGTTTTTATCCGTCCATTTGGTAATTCCTCCATATAGACCGACTTCACTTGTTGAGGGTGTAGAAGGCGCACTGATCATGAAAATTGCTTGAAACTCAATGCAAAATTTCCAGATTTTACTTCTGCAGATTTAAGATTTCAAATCAAGACGTTATTTTATAATTTTCTTGTACACTTACAAGAAATGTTAATGATTCCTCTAAAACTCAAACAAAAATGGTTCTTATAAATCCAGAATCTGATATAGTCCTCATAGGTGAAATCTTTAAATTTATCTTCGGGAAGTGTCCTCAAGTCCTCAAGCCCTCCTGAAATTTCAAAGGAAACCCTAATATTTGGTTCATGGTGGTGGGTATTTAAGATTCGGCCCGGCCGAACTTAGTGCTGTATATACTTGTTTTTTATATAAAAAAGACTTTGTGAAAAATGCATTTTTAATCAAAAAACAAGTATATACGACCGTAAGTTCGGCCAGGCCGAATCTTATGTACCCTCCACCCAGGGATGGAAAATGCAGTACTATAGTACTTTTTCAATACTTTTTCACTCTGCTCAGTACCCGCGAATGATTTAGTACCTTTTGTGTAGACATTTTTAAGCCGATATCAGATTTATGGTACAATAGTTTTGACAAAATATTTTAATATTTTGAGAGTCTTTAATAAACTTATGTGCTAATAGTTTTTTACAAGTTTGGCAGAACAGACAAGTTCATGCGGGAAGAAAATCTCAATTTTGTAAAAGCCCTAGTCAAAAACACATTTTTTCTTTGCATTTTAAGAATGTTTTGGTGAAAAAATTTATTTGTATACAAAATTTTGTTAAAAATTTTATTACGGTAGAAATTTTTGTCAACATTTTATTTCTATCGAAAATTTTGTCAACATTTTATTTCTATAGAAAATTTTGTCAACATTTTATTTCTATACAAAATTTTGTCAAAATTGTATTTTATAGAAAATTTTGTCAACATTTTATATCTACAGAAAATTTTGTCAAAATTTTATTTCTTTAGAAAATTTTGTCAAAATTTTATTTCTATAGAAAATTTTGTCAAAATTTTATTTCTATAGAAAATTTTGTCAAAATTTTATTTCTATAGAAAATTTTGTCAAAATTTTATTTCTATAGAAAATTTTGTCAAAATTTTATTTCTACAGAAAATTTTGTCAAAATTTTATTTCTATAGAAAATTTTGTCAAAATTTTATTTCTATAGAATTTTTTTTCAGAATTTTATTTCTAAAGGAATTTTTGTCAAAATTTTATTTCTATAGGAATTTTTGTCAAAATTTTATTTCTATAGCAATTTTTTTCAAAATTTTATTTCTATAGAAAATTTGGCCAAAACTTTATTTTCATAGAAAATTTTGTCAAAATTTTATTTCTATAGAAATTTTTTTCAGAATTTTATTTCTATAGAGAATTTTGTCAAAATTTTATTTCTATAGATTCTTTTTTTATCAAAATTTTATTTCTATAGAAAATTTTGTCAAAATTATATTTCTATAGAAATTTTCCTCAAAAATTTATTTCTATAGAAAATTTTGCCAAAACTTTATTTCTATAGAAAATTTTGTCAAAATTTTATTTCTATAGAAAATTTTGTCAAAATTTTATTTCTATAGAAATTTTTGTCAAAATTTTATTTCTATAGAATTTTTTGTCAAAATTTTATTTCTATAGAAAATTTTGCCAAAACTTTATTTCTATAGAAAATTTTGTCCAAATTTTATTTCTATAGAATTTTTTTTGAGAATTTTATTTCTATAGAGAATTTTGTCAAAATTTTATTTCTATAGAAATTTTTTGTCAAAATTTTATTTCTATAGAACATTTTAGGGCTGTTTTGTTTTTGCACTGGATACAAAATTTATAGGCTATCCAGAACATCGTTGCACTGGTGTTCTATCCAGAATATCTCATCAGTGCACGTCGCACCGATCTTGCCAGATTGTGTTTTGATAAAGTGACGCTTCATCGATTCACAATAGCACTTTATTGTGTCTAATTTATCGAAAAACATGTAATTCAAAGTGGTATAGTGTCATAAATAATCGCAGCAGTAAATATTTATTACTAATTGGAGCATTTCATACATTAAAAATGCAAGATTTCACTTCTTTTCTGTGATTGTTTTTAAACAGCTGATGACAGTGTTGCATATTTTTGGAGATGTCCTGGATAAACGAGTACTCTGTTTTCTTTTAGTCCTTCACGGCTTAGGGTATGCAGTGCTAAAAGAAAACAGCCCTTTTGTTAAAAATTTTATTACGGTAGAAAATTTTGTCAATTTTTTATTTCTATAGAAAATTTTGCCAACATTTTATTCCTATAGAAAATTTTGTCAAAATTTTATTTCTATACAAAATTTTGTCAAAATTGTATTCTATGGAAAATGTTGTCAACATTTTATTTCTATAGAAAATTTTGTCAAAATTTTATTTCTATAGAAAATTTTGTCATAATTTTACTTCTATTGAAAATTTTGTCGGAATTTTTGTCAAAATTTTATTTCTATAGAAAATTTTGTTAAAAATTTTATTACGGTAGAAAATTTTGTCAAAATTTTATTTCTATGGAAAATTTTGTCAACGTTTTATTCCTATAGAAAATTTTGTCAAAATTTTATTTGTATACAAAATTTTGTCAAAATTGTATTCTATAGAAAATTTTGTCAACATTTTATTTCTATAGAAATTTTTGTCAAGATTTTATTTCTATAGAAAATTTTGTCAAAATTTTATTTATATAGAAATTTTTGTCAAAATTTTATTTCTATAGAACATTTTGCCAAAACTTTATTTCTATAGAAAATTTTGTCAACATTTTATTTCTATTGAAATTTGTTTCAGAATTTTGTTTCTATATAATTTTTTTCAGAATTTTATTTCCATAGAAAGTTTTGTCAAAATTTTATTTCTATAGAAAATTTTTGTCAAAATTTTATTTCTATAGAAAATTTTGTCAAAATTTTATTTGTATACAAAATTTTGTCAAAATTGTATTCTAAGAAAATTCTGTCAACATTTTATTTCTATAGAAAATTTTGTCAACATTTTATTTCTAGAGAAATTTTTGTCGAAATTTTACTTCTATCGAAAATTTTGTCGGAATTTTTGTCAAAATTTTATTTCTATAGAAAATTTTGTTAAAAATTTTATTACTGTAGAAAATTTTGTCAAAATTATATTTCTATGGAAAATTTTGTCAACGTTTTATTCCTATAGAAAATTTTGTCAAAATTTTATTTGTATACAAAATTTTGTCAAAATTGTATTCTATAGAAAATTTTGTCAACATTTTATTTCTATAGAAATTTTTGTCAAAATTTTATTTCTATAGAAAATTTTGTCAAAATTTTATTTCTATAGAAATTTTTGTCAAAATTTTATTTCTATAGAACATTTTGCCAAAACTTTATTTCTATAGAAAATTTTGTCAACATTTTATTTCTATTGAAATTTGTTTCAGAATTTTGTTTCTATATAATTTTTTTCAGAATTTTATTTCCATAGAAAGTTTTGTCAAAATTTTATTTCTATAGAAAATTTTTGTCAAAATTTTATTTCTATAGAAAATTTTGTCAAAATTTTATTTCCATAGAAAATTTTGTCAAAATTTTATTTCTATAGAAAATTTTGTCAAAATTTTATTTCTATAGAAAATTTTGTCAAAATTTTATTTCTATAGAAATTTTTGTCAAAATTTTAATTCTATACGAATTTTTTTCAAAATTTTATTTCTATAGAAAATTTTGCCGAAACTTTATTTCTATAGAAAATTTTATTTCTATAGAATTTTTTTTTCAGACTTTTATTTCTATAGAGAATTTTGTCAAAATTTTATTTCTATAGAATTTTTTTGTCAAAATTTTATTTCTATACAAAATTTTGTCAAAATTTTATTTCTATAGAAATTTTTGTCAAAGTTTTATTGTTATAGAAAATTTTGCAAAAACTTTATTTGTATAGAACATTTTGTCAAAATTTTATTTCTATAGAATTTTTTTTTTCAGAATTTTATTTCCATAGAAAATTTTGTCTATAGAAAATTTTGTCAAAATTTTATTTCTATAGAATCTTTTTTCAGAATTTTATTTCTATAGAGAATTTTGTCAAAATTGTATTTCTATAGTTTTTTTTGTCAAAATATTATTTCTATAGAATTTTTTTGTCAAAATTTTATTTCTATAGAAAATTTTATTTATATAGAAAATTTTGCCAAAACTTTATTTCTATAGAAAACTTTGTCAAAATTTTATTTCTATAGAAAATTTTGTCAAAATTTTATTTCTATAGAAAATTTTGTCGGGATTTTTGTCAAAATTTTATATTTATAGGAATTTTTGTCAAAATTTTATTTCTATAGAAATTTTTTTCAAAATTTTATTTTTATAGAAAATTTTGCCAAAACTTTATTTCTATAGAAAATTTTGTCAAAATTTTATTTTTATAGAAAATTTTGAAAACAATTTATTTTTATTTATCTACAGAAAATTTATGATGTACCATGAAGTTCAACATTGGCAACCGTGATTACAGTATTACGTTAGTCTTTGTAAGCGGATGGTAACAAAATATTTAAAATGGACGAGTTGATAAACAAAATTTTGTTTTCTTCAAAATTCAGTATAAAGGGGCTCCCATGGAATTTTTGTTGAAATTTAGTGAAAAGTACTTTTTCGCTGAAAAATACCTTTTTTGTACTTTCTTAAAATTTTTTTCCATCCCTGCCACCATGGATTGCGTGAAAACTTGTACTAAAGACTGTCATCCACAATCGAATTACTTGGGTTGTGGTAACACTTGCCGATGGCAAAGTTTCTTATAATACCTTCACATCGTATTATAAATCCATATGGGTATATGTTAGACAAAAAAAGACAGATTAAATACCTGTATAAAGGCATAAAGATTAACTAAATTCGTGTCTTCCACAAAATAGTTCAGAATTTCTTTAAATTTGTAAATTTTACCAAAAATGCGTCCATCATGAACTTCGTATGTCACTAAAGACTTTCTTGCAATTTTGAGCTCCAAGTTTTTCCTTCCAACTACAAAATTTTCTTTAACAAGTGAAAAAACTTAGTTATGTCTAATAAATTTTCTTGAATTTCTCGAAAAAAATTTACTTTTTTTTATGACATCGGCGTGATGCCAACGTTTGTAATACTGCACACACAAAAGAAATTTTTCTGATTCAATCACGAAATTAATTGATCCAATTAATTTTTTAATTGAAATGTCTTCAATCACAGAAATGATAGTATAAATTAAAAAATTTATTGAAGGTCAATTAAAAAATTAATTGATACTATTAATTTTTGTGATTGATTTTTGTTTCAATTAAAAAATTTGTTGATTCAATTAAATTTTTAATTAATATTTTTTAAAACTCAATTAAAATTTTAATTGGAAAATTTTTCGTGAAATTTTTTTCTGTGTGTTTAGTTAAAATATTCAAAATTTTCTAAAATTAACCGAAAGTTTTCTTCCTGGTGGGTTCACTGTTTTTTCAGTGCACATGAAATGTTCTCTTCCAAGAGGCTCCAGAAGTGGGATCGTTTATCTCGGCGCTATATGTAATTAGGGACCGATATGGACCAATTTTTGCAAGAATTTTAGAGAATTTTTTGTTCGGCGTCTTCAAACTTTTTCGGTGGTCTTCCACGTTCTTCATTTCTCACATCTAATTCATTATATCTGAACCGTTCATGATCCCCGTATGCCCCGACAACCATTCGATGCGTCTCTGCAGCACTTTTCTTCAAATGAAAACAAAAAATGCTTTCCGCAAATCATCACTTTCTGGTACAAAATTTGACATTTTTAACACGATGAAAAAATATGATGTTGTCTGTTCAATGATTTGATGTATACTAAATATTTTTCGCAGATGTCATAGCAAACAAACAAACAAAAAATAAGGGCTCGTTCACAACAAATGTTTCCAAACGAGACACTTGTATCTTAACGCTCACTTCATACCGGTATACCTAGCTGAACACCACGTACCAAATTTCAATCTGTACGAGGCTCCGCAAGTCAAATTTGGTGGTCGGTATGGGGGCTATATGTAAAAGTGGGCCAATATGGCCCATCCGACCTGCATCAATAACAACTATTTATGGCAAGTTTCAAGTCGATAGCTTGTTTCGTTCTGAAGTTAGCGTCATTTCAATAGACGGACGGACATCGCTAGATCGATTCAGAATTACCAGAATATATACCTAATGGGGTCTTAGACCAATATTTCGCCGTGTTACAAACGAAATGACAAAGTTAATAAAAGAGAAAATTAAAGTTTTAAAAAATTTTTATTTTCCCTTCCAATTTTGTAGCGAACATCCCTATTATCTATGTATATGTATATATTTTGTGAACGTTTGGCATATTGATAGAGCACCAGACAGCAGGCAATTAAGATTTACTGATGGATGGGGATAGATACCTCAATTGCATATTGTACATTGTCCATTATTCGCCGAGGGAATTCCGTATAGAAAAAAAAACTCGGTCATATTTCTAAGACCGATAATGTGTGTGTTCGAAGACTGACTGAACTTTGGAAAAGGCAGTTGAATGAAAAATTTGTGATTTATTACAATTATTGTTAATGCTATTATTGTTGATTTCTTAGAGCTCTCGATGTCATAGCTGTTATTGTTGTTTATTCTAATTCTATATTTAAATAATTGTTTACAATTTTATTTGCTGATAGTTTTTTTTTTTTTTTTGAGCGTTCATCACTTTTCATTTATGGATCAAAAGAACGCCTAGTTTATATGATTTGTGTTTCTATTCGTTTTTTTTCTACTTTTCAAATGGCCTGGATTTGTTAGGCGCCCTAAAGCCCCAGTACTCTAAATTTTTTCAATAGAACTCGTACAAATCATTGTAGAAAAAAATAACAACAATTGCAAAAAAATGTATTTCAGATAAATTAAGCTAACTGGGTCAGTTGCATGAATCGCACCGACTCATTCTTATCGCTGGCATGGATTTGTCTAATAAAAAAAAAAAAATTATAGTAAAGAAATGCCGCTATATTTTTTCTACATAGTCGTTCAAGTCTGATCGCAAAATGACCCACTACGATAGCGAGGTAAAATATTTAGGATACTGGAATAACTATGGAGATTTCTATGGAAATTTTATTCATATTGTTATTTATTTTAGAAATATTTCTATGAAAAATAAACAAATAATTTTATATGGCTAATACACCCAGAGAAAGGTTTGGTTGAAATTCGATCACGACAATAAAAAGATAGTTGAGGCCCATTAGTTTTAGTTGTATGAACCATATGTCAGTTATTTCTTTTATTTAATATTTGGTATAACCAATAAAATATCAATACAATCAAATCCTAGTACTCACGACCAAATATTGGTCGTTATAAATCTATTAATGAAAATCAATTTTCATTCTGTTCCGTACTGTTGTGTTACCAGATTTATTTTTTAAAATTGTCTCGGAAACCGACAGAAAGTTTGTACTATAAAAAAATTGGTTGTGATAATAAATTTGGTAGTTGTTAGTGGGACATGTTGCTGCAACATTTATTTGGAAAAAGTGTCATGTCTCGAATATTTATTGAAGGCAAGGAAAATTCCCAATAGTTTATTGCTTGAGAAAGTTGGGAAATTATGGAAAATCCAGGAGCTTGCGCACAGTTATGACCAACTTTATTAAAAGGATTGAAGGTCAATTCGTTAGATGGTCCTTCCTATACCAAAGGTAATGCTCATCAAAAAGTTAGTGTTAAAGCCAAACAGCCTAACTCTGACTTTGTGAGAGAGTCCAACTTTTAAGCAACGCCAAGATGATTAACGCTTTCGTACCTCAAATTCGGACACCAATAAAGGCAAGGTAAAAGAATTATTCAAAATGTCTGTAATATGAACAATTTATTGAATTTCAGTTCACCCATCATGTAATGGCCGGTAAAAAAACCGAAATTTGATAATAGGAACAGTCAACAAGACCACTTTCTTTAGTTGGAGCAAATTATTCTAGAAAACACAAATATTTGCAAATGAAAATACAGGTAAGTGTACGACGGGAGAAATTGTTATAAAATGTTCATGGTTCTTAGTTATAGGAACAACCCCAAAATTGGATCCTTGTTCCGAACTTCATTAGAATAGATGGAGAAATGCGACTTCTGTCTTACGAGAAACAAATATACGGCCAGCTAAAGCCAGTCAACTCAGGATGTGAATCAAAACCGATGAGTGAATACACAGAGAATACAGATTGGTTGTGACAATCGAATTTATTGCCAACCTCCTTTTGGCAGTTGTAGCAACTACCAGTTGGCAGTTGTGTCACCCGACTGATTCGGTCGACACAACTAATACCACATATGGTGTTGGTTGGGTCTGCCGACGATATTGGTTGTGACTACCTTCATCATTCGGTTGTGTTGCCCAACCTAAATAATACTCATGACCAAATTAAAAATATATTTAAAATCAATTACTTCACAGTGAAATATTATATTTTAGTTTATTTACATATAGGTATAGTGGTACAAATAAATCCAAATACGCTAATGTACATACAATTTTTTGTCTAGAATCTCTACTTATTGCATCAAAATGTATCCACACCCAGATTCTCAGAGCAAAACAAAATTTTTTGACGGTGAACATATAGCATGGTTGCCGCAACCCTCTTATTTTCTCGGACATTATATACCTGACTTCGACAGCATCAAAAATATATTGTGCTTTTTATGGATATCAATAATTGAATATTCGTCCAGGACTAACATATATCGCTGGTTAACCAGGGTTGATTTTTTTGTCCAAGGTGTGCTGCATAGCTTAAGAAATTAAGAGATAAAATTAGAAAGTTATGGGATATAGGTATCACTGCTAGAGTTTATAAAACTACTTCTAAAACTTACCCACAATATCAATTCACATCAAAAATGGCCCACAGCTATTACCAGATACAAAACGGCAGATTCAATGAAAAGTTAAAAACCACAGCTAATATTGTCATTCCTATCCTACATACAATATACATATATGCGTTTCTTTTTTAAACCAATTTGCAGCCTACAAAAATATGCCTTCCTTTGATAGTAAATAATTTGTTAAAATAAAAATGACATTTGAGTATTCATCATTCGGCATTCGGCTGAGAATACCAAATATCAGTTAGAACTACTAAATGACAGTTACGAAATTTATTTAAGGTAGGTCATATCTATCGAATTCAAATAATTTTTTTTCAAAAGAGAGGCAATTAGTTGCTACAACCATTTGTTTGTAATTACAAACGAAAATCTATTGAAATTATAATCAAATGATGTTAAAGACAGACAAACGCTTGTGATTGCAGGAAATAGATCAGCTAAACTGATATTTAATTCTGAGTGTACAATTTTCGTTAGTACAACTGATTTCCAAACAATTTGTTTTCTGTGTGTACAACCTGGAACCAAGAACTAATAATTCATGTAGGCACGCAAATTGAAATTATTATCGTCTGACCAAAGAGTGGTACAGGGTACAAACCGTGGGTAAATTTATTTCAAGAATTATATAATTAGTTGCAAATAAACAATAAATATATTGACGAAAAATTTATTGCATTTAATTTTTGGTGTAAAGTAAATTGTAATATATTGGTTGTTCCAATAATCTAACAAACTGCTATGCCAGACAATTGTTGGTTGTCCTAACTAACAACAAAATGGAATGGTTGTGATACCCAATTTCAATTGGTTGTAGCAACAAATAATGTGGGTTAAATTCTGATAGTAGACGGAACCAAATAATTTGGTTGGCAAAAAAATTGGTTGCCACAACAAATTTGTTTTCTGTGTGTAGAAACTAAATTCATATGAAACAATAGCTCACTTCTAGCGATGCATACGCAGACAAAGCTAATCGGTAAATTGATGTAAAATTTTGTCTATTTTTTTTTTTTTGCGAAACAAATGAGTAAATTAGAGAGTCGGGTGGGACCGACTTTATCATACCCTAAGCCCTCCTACTGAATTAATAAACCTAAGCATTTGAGGATAAGAAAAAAATAACCTAAATCTCAGACTATGTCTAAATTTAAGAAAATTAAGCGGTATATATTTATATTACTTTCATTTAATCCGATATGTCTGATAATTTTCAAATCTAAAAGGTTAAGGAATGATGTTATATTTTAAATGGCTTTATAAGGTTAATCCGTGTCTGGTGGTCAGGTTCACGGTTGCCACAGTTTGTAGAATTCTACCAACAATGGAGCCACCGTGGTGCAATGGTTGGTATGCCCGCCTTACATACACAGGGTCGTGGGTTCGATTCCTGCTTCGACCGAACACCAAAAAGTTTTTCAGGGGTGGATTATCCCACCTCTGTAATGCTGGTGACATTTCCGAGTGTTTCAAAGCTTCTCTAAGTGGTTTCACTGCAATGTGGAACGCTGTTCGGACTCGGCTATAAAAAGGAGGTCCCTTGTCATTGAGCTTAACATGGAATCGGGCAGCACTCAGTGATAAGGGAGAAATTCACCAATGTGGTATCACAATGGACTGAATAGTCTATGTGAGCCTGATACATCGGGCTGCCACCTAACCTAACCTAAAATTTTGACAAAATTTTCCATAGAAATAAAGTTTTGACAAAATTTTCAATACAAATAATATTTTGAGGAAATTTTCTGTAGAAATAAAATTTTGAGAAAATTTTCAATAGAAAGAATATTTTGAGGAAATTTTCTGTAGAAATAAAATTTTTACAGAATTTTCTATAGAAATAAAATTTTGACAAAATTTTCTATAGAAAACAACATTTGACAAAAATTTTCTATTCAAATAAAATTTCTAAAAAAATTGCTGTAGAAATATAGTTTTGATAAAATTTTCTATAGAAATAAAATTTTGACACATTTATATTTATATAAAATTTTGATAACGTTAAAAATAAAATTTTCTATAGAAATAAAATGTTGACAACATTTTCTATAGAAATAAAATTTTGACAAAATTTTCTATAGAAATAAAATGTTGACAACATTTTCTATAGAAATAAAATGTTGACAAAATTTTCTTCAGAAATAAAATTTTGACAAAATTGTCTATAGAAATAAAATTTTGACAACATTTTCTATAGAAATAAAATTCTAACAAAATTTTCTATAGATTAAATTTTGACAAAATTTTCTGTAGAAATAAGATTTTGACAAAATATTCTATAGAAACAAAATTTTGGCAAAATTTTCTAAAAAAATAAAATTTAAAAAAATTTTCTCCAGAAATAAAATTTTTGATAGAAATAAAATTTTAACAAAATTTTATATAGAAATAAAATTTTGCCAAAAATTTCTATAGAAATAAAATGTTGGCAAATTTCTCCATAGAAATAAAATGTTGACAAAATTTTCTATAGAAATAAAATTTTGACCAAATTTTCTATAGAAATAAAATTTTGACCATATTTTCTATAGAAATAAAATTTTGACAAAATTTTCTATGGAAATAAAATGTTCACGAAATTTGCTATAGAAATAAAATTTTGACAAAATTTTCTATGGAAATAAAATTTTGACAAAATTTTCTTTAGAAATACAATATTGACAAAATTTTCTATAGAAATAAAATGTTGACCAAATTTTTTATAGAAATAAAATTTTGACAAAATTTTCTTTAGAAATACAATATTGACAACATTTTCTATAGAAATAAAATGTTGACCAAATTTTTTATAGAAATAAAATTTTGACCAAATTTTCTATGGAAATAACATTTTGACAAAATTTTCTATATAAATAAAATTTTGACAAAATTTTCTATAGAAATAAAATTTTGACAAAATTTTCAGTAGAAATAAAATGTTGACAAAATTTTCTATGGAAATAAAATGTTGACAAAATTGTCGATAGAAATAAAATTTTGACAAAATTTTCTATAGAAATAAAATTTTGACAAAATTTTCTATAGAAATAAAATTTTGACAAAATTTTCTATAGAAATAAAATTTTGAGAAAATTTTCCATAGAAATAAAATTTTGACAAAATTTTCTATAGAAATAAAATTTTGACAAAATTTTCTTTATACAAAAAAACTTTATATAAATAAAATTTTGACAAAAATTTCTATAGAAATAAAATTTTACAAAATTTTCTATAGAAATAAAATTTTGACAAAATTTTCTATAGAAATAAAATGTTGACAAAATTTTCTATTGGAATAAAATTTTGATAAAATTTTCAAAAAAAATAAAAGTTGGACAAAATTTTATATAGAAATAAAGTTTTGACAAAATTTTCTATAGAAATAAAATTATAAGACATGGACACCAACCTTGATTATTGACCTATAGTACCTACAGTTTTTCAATTTCAGACAAATCGGATACAAATTATGTTGTCTAGGATCCATAGAAGTAAAATCGGGAGATCGGTCTATATCGGAGCTATACCAAAACATGGACCTATTCACTATTTTTTAGAAAATTTTCTACAGAAATAAAATTTTGACAACATTTTCTATAGAAATAAAATTTTGACAAAATTTTCTATAGAAATAAAATTTTCTATAGACTTTATCATACCCGAAACCCTCCTACTGAATATGTAAACCTAAGCATTTGAAGATAAGAAAAAAATAACCTAAATCTCAGACTATGTCCAAATTTAAGAAAATTAAGCGGTATATATTTATATTACTTTCATTTAATCCGATATGTCTGATAATTTTCAAATCTAAAAGGTTAAGGAATGATGTTATATTTTAAATGGCTTTATAAGGTTAATCCGTGTCTGGTGGTCAGGTTCACGGTTGCCACGGTTCGTAGAATTCTACCAACAATGGAGCCACCGTGGTGCAATGGTTAGTATGCCCGCCATGCATACACAGGGTCGTGGGTTCGATTCCTGCTTCGACCGAACACCAAAAAGTTTTTCAGGGGTGGATTATCCCACCTCTGTAATGCTGGTGACATTTCCGAGTGTTTCAAAGCTTCTCTAAGTGGTTTCACTGCAATGTGGAACGCTGTTCGGACTCGGCTATAAAAAGGAGGTCCCTTGTCATTGAGCTAAACATGGAATCGGGCAGCACTCAGTGATAAGGGAGAAGTTCATCAATGTGGTATCACAATGGACTGAATAGTCTATGTGAGCCTGATACATCGGGCTGCCACCTAACCTAAAATTTTGACAAAATTTTCCATAGAAATAAAGTTTTGACAAAATTTTCAATACAAATAATATTTTGAGGAAATTTTCTGTAGAAATAAAATTTTGAGAAAATTTTCAATAGAAAGAATATTTTGAGGAAATTTTCTGTAGAAATAAAATTTTTACAGAATTTTCTATAGAAATAAAATTTTGACAAAATTTTCTATAGAAAACAACATTTGACAAAAATTTTCTATTCAAATAAAATTTCTAAAAAAATTGCTGTAGAAATATAGTTTTGATAAAATTTTCTATAGAAATAAAATTTTGACACATTTATATTTATGTAAAATTTTGATAACGTTAAAAATAAAATTTTCTATAGAAATAAAATGTTGACAACATTTTCTATAGAAATAAAATTTTGACAAAATTTTCTATAGAAATAAAATGTTGACAACATTTTCTACAGAAATAAAATGTTGACAAAATTTTCTTCAGAAATAAAATTTTGACAAAATTGCCTATAGAAACAAAATTTTGACAACATTTTCTATAGATATAAAATTCTAACAAAATTTTCTATAGATTAAATTTTAACAAAATTTTCTGTAGAAATAAGATTTTGACAAAATATTCTATAGAAACAAAATTTTCTAAAAAAATAAAATTTAAAAAAATTTTCTACAGAAATAAAATTTTAACAAAATTTTATATAGAAATAAAATGTTGACAAAAATGTCTATAGAAATAAAATGTTGACAAATTTCTCCATAGAAATAAAATGTTGACAAAATTTTCTATAGAAATAAAATTTTGACCAAATTTTCTATAGAAATAAAATTTTGACCAAATTTTCTATAGAAATAAAATTTTGACCAAATTTTCTATGGAAATAAAATGTTCACGAAATTTGCTATAGAAATAAAATTTTGACAAAATTTTCTATGGAAATAAAATGTTGACCAAATTTTTTATAGAAATAAAATTTTGACCAAATTTTCTATGGAAATAACATTTTGACAAAATTTTCTATAGAAATAAAATTTTGACAAAATTTTCATAGAAATAAAATTTTGACAAAATTTTCTATAGAAATAAAATGTTGACAAAATTTTCTATATAAATAAAATTTTGACAAAATTTTCTATAGAAATAAAATTTTGACAAAATTTTCTATATAAATAAAATTTTGACAAAATTTTCTATAAAAATAAAATTTTGACAAAATTTTCTGTAGAAATAAGATTTTGACAAAATATTCTATAGAAACAAAATTTTCTAAAAAATAAAATTTAAAAAAATTTTCTACAGAAATAAAATTTTTGATAGAAATAAAATTTTAACAAAATTTTATATAGAAATAAAATTTTGACAAAAATTTCTATAGAAATAAAATGTTGACAAATTTCTCCATAGAAATAAAATGTTGACAAAATTTTCTATAGAAATAAAATTTTGACCAAATTTTCTATAGAAATAAAATTTTGACCAAATTTTCTATAGAAATAAAATTTTGACCAAATTTTCTATGGAAATAAAATGTTCACGAAATTTGCTATAGAAATAAAATTTTGACAAAATTTTCTATGGAAATAAAATGTTGACCAAATTTTTTATAGAAATAAAATTTTGACCAAATTTTCTATGGAAATAACATTTTGACAAAATTTTCTATAGAAATAAAATTTTGACAAAATTTTCATAGAAATAAAATTTTGACAAAATTTTCTATAGAAATAAAATGTTGACAAAATTTTCTATATAAATAAAATTTTGACAAAATTTTCTATAGAAATAAAATTTTGACAAAATTTTCTATATAAATAAAATTTTGACAAAATTTTCTATAGAAATAAAATTTTGACAAAATTTTCAGTAGAAATAAAATGTTGACAAAATTTTCTATGGAAATAAAATGTTGACAAAATTGTCGATAGAAATAAAATTTTGACAAAATTTTCTATAGAAATAAAATTTTGACAAAATTTTCTATAGAAATAAAATTTTGACAAAATTTCCTATAGAAATAAAATTTTGAGAAAATTTTCCATAGAAATAAAATTTTGTCAAAATTTTCTATAGAAATAAAATTTTGACAAAATTTTCTATAGAAATAAAATTTTGACAAAATTTTCTTTATATAAAAAAACTTTATATAAATAAAATTTTGACAAAATTTTCTATAGAAATAAAATGTTGACAAAATTTTCTATTGAAATAAAATTTTGATAAAATTTTCAAAAAAATAAAAGTTGGACAAAATTTTATATAGAAATAAAGTTTTGACAAAATTTTCTATAGAAATAAAATTTTGACAAAATTTTCTATAGAAATAAAATTTTGACAAAATTTTCTATAGAAATAAAATTATGAGACATGGACACCAACCTTGATTATTGACCTATAGTACCTACAGTTTTTCAATTTCAGACAAATCGGATACAAATTATGTTGTCTAGGATCCATAGAAGTAAAATCGGGAGATCGGTCTATATCGGAGCTATACCAAAACATGGACCTATTCACTATTTTTTAGAAAATTTTCTACAGAAATAAAATTTTGACAAAATTTTCTATAGAAATAAAATTTTGACAAAATTTTCTATGGAAACAAAATTTTGACAAAATATTCTTCAGAAATACAATTTTTGACAATATTTTCTGTAGAAGTTAAATTTTGACAAATTTTTCTTTGGATTAAAATTTTGACAAAAATTTTAGCGAAATAAAATTTATTGGCAACAATGAAAATAAATAACGCTGGTTTCTTAGTTCAAACATCAAAAGAATGGTCAGTGACACCGGTAATATAGTACATAAAGGTATGTTCTTTATGGCTAACCTATAATTACATGCATTATTGGAGACGAAGATATTAAAAATAGCTATAGAGAAGACGCTACATGTAACAAATATAAAATTTGATTATACTAAATTTTCCATTTAGTTTCAATGTTAAAGTCATACAGCGAAGATCATTAAATAAAATGTCAAAAATTCAATTTCTCATTTTGTTTGGACTTATTGAAGTTATATTGAGTGATCCCATAGCAAGCCGTGATGCTATCTTGAGACAATTTCAAATGGATAGCGAAATGTGTCGTAAAAAGGTTGGGGCCACAACAGGTAAATTTGAGTTTTATAAACTTTACAATCGACTTTTTTTGTGTGTTTGAAAATTGTAAAGTAAAATTGACTAATCGACTTTTAAAGTTGGCTATAGTCGTCTTCTAAATAGTGACCAAAATCGATTAATTTTAATTTTACGAATTTGTGCTGAAATAAGAATGTTTTTGTGATGGAAATTCACCAATATGTCAAAAGTCGACTTTTCAATAATTGCAAAAGTTAAAATTTGATTTTTTTTTAAATTGAAAACTCTAAAAGACAAGTTTTGAAAAATATCTACTATTTTTTGTTTCTAGCTGACGTGGAGAATTTATTGAATAGAATGCCACCAACAAATACGGCTGCAAAATGTTTACGATCCTGCATAATGAAAACTTATAATGTGGTAAGTTATTATCTATATTTGTAGGGTAGCTGGAACGAAGTGTTGCCAATTGAAGTGACCACTTTTTGTGTGGAAATTTTTCTTATTGCGAAATGCTCGAATATTCAGAACAAATTTATTTCAACAATTCACGACAGGTCGTATAGTTAGGTTAGGTGGCAGCCCGATGTATCACGCTCACTTAGACTATTCAGTCCATTGTGATACCACAGTGGTGAACTTCTCTCTTATCACTGAGTGCTACCCGATTCCATGTTAAGCTCAATGACCTCCTCAAGGGACCTCCTTTTTATAGCCGAGTCCGAACGGCGTTCCACATTGCAGTGAAACCACTTAGAGAAGCTTTGAAACACTGAGGAGGGATAATCCAACGCTGAAAAACTTTTTGGTATTCGGTCGAAGCAGGAATCGAACCCATGACCTTGTGTATGCAAAGCGGAACGTTAGGAGAAAAAATAATATCAGAAAGATGCGTCTTCTATGCTAAGCAAAATCTGCACTCGTATTTTAAGGATATGAAATCGTTGGCCTCACGTGAATATTTTTTCAGTGTGGGTGCTCATAATTAATGTGTGCTCTCATATAGTAAATTCTGAATAAATTACATCCATTGTTTTTTATTTCAGATGGATTCCAGGGGTAAATTTGTACCTTCTGTAGCTATGCTGGAAGCTCAACGACTCACCAATGGGGATATAGAGAAAATGAAAATTGCCGATGATCTAATTCGTGCATGCACTGATATTCGAGTTTCCGAAAATGATTGTGAAGCTGCCGCTGAATATGATTGGTGTTTCCGAGAGCAATCGAAACTTATGGGTATACCGCAATATTGAAACGAAGACTACTTCGATTGCTAGAGATTTTCCGAAGCGGGTGAAAACTTTTTATTTGGGCAGCACCCTCTCCACTAGAAAACTGTTTAAAAAATATAAAAATAAAATAAATCATTTATTTTCTATGTTATGCATTTTTCCTAATTTTGGCAACACTGGTCTAAACAGCTGACGCACGTTTCGTATTTTGCATTTATTTATAAGGTAGCTTCACTAGCCCAAAAATATAAAAGCAGCCTTTGAAATTCACCTGATGAATTGAGGCAAAAATAAATTTAATTTTAATCTGATATATTAGTAAACAAGTAAGAAAAGCCTAAAGTCGGGCGGGGCAGACTATATTATACCCTGCAACACTTTGTAGATCCACATTTTCGATACCATATCAAATCCGTCAAATGTGTTGGGTGCTATATATAAAAGTTTTTGTTCTCCTATACACACATTTAATTCGGACTCGATCTGGACAAAATTTGGTAGACTTCCAAAAACTGTAGTCTTTCAGTCGGCTAATCCACTGGGGTGGAACACAATGTTAGTAAAAAAATATGGGAAACATTTAAAACCGAAGTAATTATTAAGCAACTTCGCTGTGCAAAATTTTACGTAACTCGGAGTACAACTTTGACCTCTGTTGTGATATGAGTGAAAATCGGGAGAAAGATATATATGGGAGCTACATATAAATCTGAACCGATTCCTACCAAATTTGGCATGCATAGCTGCAATACCAATTCTACTCCCTGTGCAAAATTTGAAGCAAATGAGGACAAAACTCTGGCCTCAGAGGCCATATAAGTGCATATAGAGCGAAAGATATATATGGAAGCTATATCTAAATCTAAACCGAATTCTTCCAAAACAAATAGGGTTTCATTCTGACTCTAAGCACAAACTTGTGCCAGATTTGAAGTCGATTGGACTAAAATTGCGACCTAGACTTTGATTACAAACATGTGTTTACAGACAAACGGACGGACATAGAAAATTTTGTCAAAATTTTATTTCTAGAGAAAATTTTGTCAACATTTTATTTCTATAACAAATGTTGTGAAAATTTTATTTTTATCAATTGTTTTTTCAATTAAGAAATTTTTCAGAATTTTATTTCTATAGAAAATTTTGTCAAAATTATATTTCTACAGAAAAATTTGGTCAAAATTTTATTTCTATAGGAAAATTGGTCAAAATTTTATTTCTATAGATAATTTTGTCAAAATTTTATTTCTATACATAATTTTGTCAAAATGTTATTTCTATAGGAAATTTTGTCAACATTTTATATGTATTTGTCAAAATTTTATTTCTATAGAAAATCTTGTCAAGATTTTAATTCTATAAAAAATTTTATCAAAATTTTATTTCTATAGGAAATTTTGTCAACATTTCATTTTGTCGAAATTTTAATCAATTGTTTTTTCAATTGAAAAAATTGGCAGATTTTTATTTCTATAGAAAATTTTGTCAAAATTTTATTTCTATAGAAAATTTTGTCAAAATTTTATTTTGATAGAAACTTTGGTCAAGATTTCATTTCTATAGAAAATTTTGTCAAAATTTCTTTTCTATAGAAAATATTGTCACAATTATATTTCCATAGAAAATTTTGTCAAAATTTTATTTTTATAGCAAATGTTGACAACATTTTATTTCTATAGCAAATGTTGTCAAAATTGTATTTCTATAGAAAATTTTGTTAAAATCTTATTTCTATAGAAAATTTTGTCAAAATTTTATTTCTATGGAAACCTTTGTCAACATTTTATTTGTATAGAAAATTTTGTCAAAATTATATTTCTACAGAAAAATTTTGTCAAAATTTTATTTCTACAGATAATTTTATCAAAATTTTATTTCTATAGATAATTTTGTCAAAATTTTATTTCTATAGATAATTTTGTCAACATTTTAATTCTATAGATAATTTTGTCAAAATTTTATTTCTATAGGAAATTTTGTCAACATTTCATTTTGTCCAAATTTTATTTCTATAGAAACTTTTATCAATTGTTTTTGCAATTGAAAAATTTGTCAGAATTTTATTTCTATAGAAAATATTGCCAAAATTTTATTTCTATAGAAAATATTCTCACTTATATTTCTATAGAAAATTTTGTCAAAATTTTATTTCTATAGCAAATGTTGACAACATTTTATTTCTATAGCAAATGTTGTCAAAATTTTATTTCTATAGAAAATTTTGTTAAAACGTTATTTCTATAGAAAATTTGGTCAAAATTTTATTTTGATAGAAACTTTGGTCAAGATTTTATTTCTATAGAAAATTTTGTCAAAATTTCATTTCTATAGAAAATATTGTCACGAATTATATTTCTATAGAAAATTTTGTCAAAATTTTATTTCAATGGAAACTTTGGTCAACATTTTATTTCTATAGAAAATTTTGTCAACATTTTATTTCTACAGATAATTTTATCAAAATTTTATTTCTAAAGATAATTTTGTCAAAATTTTATTTTGTCAAAATTTTATTTCTATAGATAATTTTGTCAAAATTTTATTTCTATAGGAAATTTTGTCAACATTTTATTTGTATTTGTCAAAATTTTATTTCTATAGAAAATTTTTTTTAATTCTATAAAAGATTTTATCAAAATTTTATTTCTATAGACATTTTTTTCCAAATTATATTTCTATAGAAAATTTTGACAAAACTTTATTTTTTTAGAAAATTTTGTTTTCTGTAGAAATTTTTTTGAAGATTTTATTTCTATAGAAAATTTTATCATGATTTTATTTCTATAAAAAATCTTGTCAACATTTTATTTCTATAGATAATTTTGTCAAAATTTTATTTCTATATAAAATTTTGTCAAAATTTTTTTTCAATAGGAAATTTTTTCAAAGTTTTATTTCTATAGAAAATTTTGTCAAAATGTTATTTCTAGAGAAAATTTTGTCAACATTTTATTTCTATAGCAAATGTTGTGAAAATTTTATTTCTATAGAAATTTTTATCAATTGTTTTTTCAATTGAAAAATTTGTCAGAATTTTATTTCTATAGAAAATTTTGTCAAAATTATATTTCTACAGAAAAATTTGGTCAAAATTTTATTTCTATAGAAAAATTGGTCAAAATGTTATTTCTATTGAAATTTTTATCAATTGTTTTTTTTTTCAATTGAAAAATTTGTCAGAATTTTATTTCTATAGAAAATTTTGTCAAAATTTTATTTCTATTGATAATTTTGTCAAAATTTTATTTCTATAGATAATTTTGTCAAAATTTTATTTCTATAGAAATTTTTATCAATTGTTTCTTCAATTGAAAAAATTGGCAGAATTTTATTTCTATAGAAAATTTTGTCAAAATTTTATTTCTATAGAAAATTTTGTCAAAATTTTATTTTGATAGAAACTTTGGTCAAGATTTTATTTCTATAGAAAATATTGTCACAATTATATTTCTATAGAAAATTTTGTCAAAATTTTATTTTTATAGCACATGTTGACAACATTTTATTTCTATAGCAAATGTTGTTAAATTTTATTTCTATAGAAAATTTTGTTAAAATCTTATTTCTAGAGAAAATTTTGTCAAAATTTTAATTCTATGGAAACTTTTGTCAACATTTTATTTCTATAGAAAATTTTGTCAAAATTATATTTCTACAGAAAAATTTTGTCAAAATTTTATTTCTACAGATAATTTTATCAAAATTTTATTTCTATAGATAATTTTGTCCAAATTTTATTTCTTTAGATAATTTTGTCAAAATTTTATTTCTACAGATAATTTTGTCAAAATTTTATTTCTATAGGAAATTTTATCAACATTTCATTTTGTCGAAATTTTATTTCTATAGAAATTTTTATCAATTGTTTTTGCAATTGAAAAATTTGTCAGAATTTTATTTCTATAGAAAATTTTGTCAAAATTTTATTTCTATAGAAAATATTCTCACAATTATATTTCTATAGAAAATTTTGTCAAAATTTTATTTCTATAGAATATTTTGTCAAAATTTTATTTACCATAGAAAATGTTGTCAAGATTTTATTTCTATTGAAAATTTTGTCAAAATTTTAGTGCTATAGATAATTTTTTAAAAATTTTATTTCTATAGAAAATTTAGTTAAAATTTTATTTCTATAGAAAATTTTTTTCAATTTTTTTTTTTTCAATAGAATATTTTGTTAACATTTTTTTCCAATAGAAAATTATGTCAAAGCTCCGATGTAGACCGATCTCCTGATTTTACTTCGTTGGCTGCGAGTCACCATAATTTGTATCCGATTTGTCTGAAGTTGAATAACCATTGGTACTATAGGTCAATAAATAATAGTGGTGTCCAGGGTCCATGTTTAAGCTGAATCCCAGCTTTTTTTCACGGTTACTTTTCTTAATTAATTAATTTAGAAATATAAAATGATTATCAATCAATTCATTGGATCTTTTCCATCCATTATTTGATAAGACTTGATAAAAATATAATAGTCTTCATAAATATCTTTGTACTTTTAATTTAGTCTTCATAAATATCTTTGTACTACAATTTAATTAAAATATTTAATCAATGTCGATTGCAAAACTCAATTATTTGCTTAACTGATTGAATTAAAAAGTTTATCTAAATAATTAATTGAATCAATTAAAAACATCGATTGAGTTTTTCAATCGACATCAATTAAATTTGTGATTGAATCAATGAATTAAATTTTTTGTATATAGAAAGGAGGTCCCTTGTCATTGAGCTAAAACATACAATTGGGCATCATTCATTGATAAGAGAGAAGTTCATCACCTGTGGTATCACAGTGGATTGATTAAATTTCGTGTAAGTTAACATTGAGGTTAATTAATTTTTTCATCATAATTTGAATATGGAAAATTGAAATTCTTTTGCGATTCTAAATTTATTGAAAAACGCCTCTATTTCACAATTTTGTTTTCTTTAATTTCCCATTTCCTATTCAATTAGAAATATAGTTTGTTTTAAATCATCGCCTTTCACTACATGATTAATGCGATCGTATATAATTCCATCCACTCCTGCTGTTTTCAAAGATTTACGAAATTTTTCATCACGTGTCTTAGAACCCCAAACAAAAAGTGTTTGATTACGTTCTTGTATTTTAGATAAATACTCGGGAAATTTTAATATATCCTCCGTATAGGCTTCAATTCCCAACAATTCCATTGCTGCTACGAAATTTGAAGCCAGTTGAAAAGTATCACCACGTGGATCTAAATATTTCATTTCATCCGTATTCAGATCACAAATGAACATAACAGGATAGAGATTTTGTTTAAGGCGTACCATGGAACAAATATCAGCATCAAATGAAGAGAATACAATAGGTCTGGTTCCAGCGTATCTCAAAACCATTTGCAAAATGTGGTCAACATATTCATTTTTATCCATCACTGGAGAGAAATTGTCTTCCCAACCGTAATTTATGGTCCTTCGAGGCCATTTGATTTCAATGTTAAATGGTAACATTAAGGGCATATTCTTTAGCAGGTATTCCAATTGAACAAATGGTAAATTTAAGGAATTGTCTTCGGGGCATGGAGTTGATCTATGATGATAGTCTTCCTTGGGCAACTCGTAAATCTTTGTATGATTCAATTGTAGTGAAGAGAATTTTGCTACGGGTATTGTTACTAGGCCCGATGTTTGGACTCTACAATACTGCTTGAGATCAGATATTTCATGGGCATCCAAATGCAATTGCATTATATCATATTCCTCTCGAGGAAAATTTTCTCTCTTTCTTGATATGGAAATTTGGAAATCATGATAGACAATGGGAACTTTATCTTCGGTTAAATGAACATCAAATTCAATCATATCAGCTCCATGCTCGAAAGCCGTTTGGAATGATTTCACAGTATTCTCACGTAGAATATTTTCCTTTAACCAAAAACTTTTACCACATCCTCGATGACCAATATCTAGGGGTTGTTGGTTTCTCTTCCAATCATATTGGTGGGTTGCTTTTAAAAGAAACTCGGGCCCTTGTAAAGGTTTAATGAGTAAATAATCCAATGTCATAGAACCAATGGGACGGTGTTTTGTGGCACACATGATGTTCACCCTGAGCAGGCCTTCAGAACCTTTCAATTGATTTGGAAAAACATATTGATAGCCCAAATGATAGGGTGGTACATCCTTGGCTGCTTTTAAGGGATACGAGTATAGATTAAAAAGAAAGCCAGTATTTGACAAATCATCCAATGTCAAATGGAATATTAGAAAATCTTGGGGACCACATGGTAAACCATATTCGGGTTGGGGTTCCAAATTAGCACACTCTTGATTTCCCAACGAAGCAATTTCACAAAAAGCAAAACTAGGAGATTTCACATAATTTTCTTGGAACTCTTGAGAATTCTTCAATTCTTTTTCTTTATCTTCAAGACAATCTTTCCGAGTTTCCATTCTAATTGGTTTAAGTTTTACATAGAGCAAAGGCAACTGATCCATATTTCGACTAATTAAACAAAATGGATTTCTATAGAATTTAAATTGCACTACACTGGAAGTCGGCCCAATCCATCCTCGAGCAACTTTATATTCTTTATTGTACTCTCCAAATTTATCATAGGATATACACTCCAATTCTTGTATATCTTCTGAGTGTATTAGGCGGCCTTTCTTATGTGTTTCCCAAAAGCGCAAAATACGTTGACCATTACCATTGAGGGTACATACTAAATATCTATAATAAATATCATTTTTACGAGGTATCTTCAAGGTAATAGTCCATAGCCCAGGCAAGGAAGAGTCTTCAATTTTTGTTAATAAAACACACTGTTGTATTTGCCATTTACCCAAAATTTCAATATTACCGCTGAGAGCCACTGTTTCATTGGAGCATAAGTTTCCGTTGTATTTTACGGTAAATTTCCATTCACTTTCTAGCACTTCTGATATGAGCGAAGCTTTTGGTGAGAGTAATATTGGAGTTGGCTCTGGCGTTGGTGGTTTTTTATATATCAACTCTTCATCGGCGAAAAACCAACGATGCATTTTAATATTTTGCAACGAGAAAACTATCTTTATAGAATTTTCTTGAAAATCTAATAATTGAATTAAATTTGACAAGGAAATGTTGGAAAATTAAACAAAAATTATTTACCAGTAACTTCAGGTTGTTTTTTATAATGACAAAATTTTGTATAAAAATAAAATGTTGACAAAATTTTCTATACAAATAAAACTTAGATAAAATTTTCTATAGAAATAAACTATTGACAAAATTTTCTGTAGAAATAAAATATTGACAAAATTTTCTATAGAAATAAAATTTTTACAAAATTTTCTATAGGCATAAAATATTGACAAAGTTTTCTATAGATATAAAATTTTCTATAGAAATAAAATTTTGACAACATTTTCTATAGAAATAAAATATTGACAAAATTTTCTGTACAAATATTATATTGACAAAATTTTCTATAGAAATAAAATTTTGACAAAATTTTCTATAGAAATAAATTTTTGACAAAATTTTCTATAGAAATAAAATTTTTACAATTTTTTTTTAACATAAAATATTGACAAAATTTTCTATAGAAATAAAATATTGACAAAATTTCTATATAAATAAAACTTAGATAAAATTTTCTATATAAATAAAAATTTTGTCATTCTTTTATGTAGAAATAAAATTTTTACAAAATTTTCTGTAGAAATAATATATTGATACAATTTTCTATAGAAAAAATATATTGACAAAATTTTCTATAGAAATAACATTTTGACAAAATTTTCTATAGAAATAAAATTTTAACAAAATTTTCTATAGAAATAAAATATTGACAAAAGGCTTTATAGATACAAAATTTTGATAACATTTTCTATACAAATAAAATTTTGACGAACTTTTTTATAGACATACAAATTTGACAAAATTTTCTATAGAAATAAAATTTTGAAGAATTTGACAAAATTTTCTATAGAAATAAAATTTTGACATAATATTCTATAGATATAACATTTTAACATAATGAAACTGGATATGAGAAAATTTGTGATTTCATCAAAAGGCTAAATTTAAATTATTTTTCCAAAATTGAAACTTCCCCTTATTGTTTGATAAGGTCTTGTGTAGAGCGAGTATATTAAAATATTTCTTTTTTTACTATTAAATTATCAAATTGAAAATATATGTTTGTTTTAGGTTATTGAATTAGATAATCTTCTGCATGCATGTTAATTTTCAACAATATTTGACTTTTGTTTAATTTCATATAAAAGTCTTTAACCTGTTTTTGCCTTTAATAATATGTATCTTAAATGACATAGCTTATATTGCCAGCCAGAGTTTCATTTGTTGTAATATCTACTGTGCTAAAATCTCATTAAATGAATTGTATTTAAAAATCAAATTAATAAAGAAGAATTTGAAAAATGAAAATGAAAAAATGAAGAATTTATTAAAATTTTCTAAGGAAATAAAATGTTGACAAAATTTTCTATAGAAAACAAAATTTGAAAAATTTTCTATAGAAATAAAATTTTTGCAAAATATTCTATAGGAATAAAATTTTGAAGAATTTGATAAAATTTTCTATAGAAATAAAGTTTTGACAAAATTTTTTATAGAAATAAAATTTTGACAAAACTTTCTATAGAAATAAAATTTTAATAAAATTTTCTATTGAAATAAAATATTTAAAAAGTGTTCTATACAATAAAATTTTGACAAAATTTTCCAAAGAAATAAAATATTGACAAAATTTTTTATTGATACAAAATTTGACAACATTTTCTATACAAATAAAATGTTGACGAATTTTTGTATAGACGTACAAATTTGAAAAAATTTTCTACAGAAATAAAATTTTGAAGAATTTATCAAAATTTTCTACAGAAATAAAATTTTGACAAAATTTTCTATCGAAATAAAATTTTGAAAAAATTTTCTAAGGAAATAAAATGTTGACAAAATTTTCTATAGAAATAAAAATTTGAAAAATTTTCTTTAGAAATAAAATTTTTGCAAAATATTCTATAGGAATACAATTTTGAAGAATTTGACAAAATTTTCTATAGAAATAAAGTTTTGACAAAATTTTTTATAGAAATAAAATTTTGACAAAACTTTCTATAGAAATAAAATTTAAACAAAATTTTCTATTGAAATAAAATTTGAAAAAGTGTTCTATTGAATAAAATTTTGACAAAATTTTCCAAAGAAATAAAATGTTGGCAAAATTTTTTATAGATACAAAATTTGACAACATTTTCTATACAAATAAAATTTTGACGAACTTTTTTATAGACGTACAAATTTGACAAAATTTTCTATAGAAATAAAGTTTTGAAGAATTTATCAACATTTTCTATAGAAATAAAAATTTGACAAAATTTTCTTTACGAATAAAATTTTGACAAAATTTTCAATAGAAATAAAATTTTGACAAAATTTTCTATCGAAATAAAATTTTCCATTCGTTTTGTGTTGTTATTGTTGGTTTTGTTCTTTAAGCATTGTTGTTGTTTTTTTATTTCAGCTTAAAACCATACATTGACTAAACTAAAAGTGTAGCTTAACCAACAGAGGAAAAATAAATATTCTAAGGAAATTAAATGTTGACAAATTTCCTATAGAAATAAAATTTTGAAAATTTTTCTATAGAAATAAAATTTTGACAAAATTTTCTATAGAAATAAAATTTTGAACAATTTTCTATAGAAATAACATTTTGAAAAATTTTCTATAGAAATAAAATTTTGGCAAAATATTCTATAGGAATAAAATATGGAAGAATTTGGCAAAATTTTCTATAGAAATAAAATTTTGACAAAATTTTCTATTGAAATAAAATATTGACGAATTATTCTATAGAAATAAAATTTTGCAAAAATTTTCAATATAAATAAAATTTTCTATAGAAATTAATATTTTGACAAAATTTTCTATAGAAATAAAATATTGATAAAATTTTCTATGGAAACAAAATGTTGACAAATTTTCTATATAAATAAACATAATTTTTTTTATAGAAATAAAATTTTTGGCAAAATTTTCTTTAGAAATAAAATTTTGAAGAATTTGACAAAATTTTCTATAGAAATAAATTTTTGACATAATTTTCTATAGATATAACATTTTGAAATAATTTTCTATAG
The DNA here is from genome assembly GCF_050003625.1 of Haematobia irritans. Taxonomy (NCBI): domain Eukaryota; kingdom Metazoa; phylum Arthropoda; class Insecta; order Diptera; family Muscidae; genus Haematobia; species Haematobia irritans. The sequence continues at coordinate 131,716,094 of NC_134399.1, read as the reverse complement.
AAATAACATTTGACAAAATTTTCCATAGAAATAAAATTTTGACAAAATTTTCTATAGAAATAAAATTTTGACAAAATTTTCTATAGAAATAAAATTTGGACAAAAATTTTCTATAGAAATAAAATTTTGACAAAATTTTCTATAAAAATAAAATTTGGCAAAATTTTCTATAGAAATAAAATTTTGACAAAATTTTCTATAGAAATAAAATTTTGAGAAAATTTTCTATAAAAATAAAATATTGACAAAATTTTCTATGGATACAAAATGTTGACAAATTTTCTATATAAATAAACATAAATTTTTTTATAGAAATAAAATTTTGACAAAATTTTCTATAGAAATAAAATTTTGACAAAATTTTCTATAGAAATAAAATTTTGACAAAATTTTCTATAGAAATAAAATTTTGACAAAATTTTCTATAGAAATAAAATTTTGGCAAAATTTTATATAGAAATAAAATTTTTACAAAATTTTCTTTAGAAATAAAATTTTGACAAATTTTTCTATAAAAATAAGCATTTTCTATAGAAATAAAATTTTGACAAAATTTTCTATAGAAATGAAATTTTGAAAAAATTTTCTATGAAAATAAAATTTGGCAAAATTTTCTATAGAAATAACATTTCGACAAAATTTTTAAAAGAAATATTTTTCTCTGTTTTGTTTGTTCGTTCGTGTTCTTCTTTAATCATTATTGTCATTATTGTTGTTTTGATTTCAGCATAAACCCATGCGATGACTAAACTTAATTAAAATTTAATTATTTTGTAGAAATTTGTCCTTAATAATTTGTATATTGCGTATCCTAAAATGTAGGTTTCGTAATCTTTAAATATTTTTTTCAATGTAGGCCAAAAAAAATTCTTTTTTATGTAAAGATATTAATATTAAATCAAATCACTTAACTAAAAGTACAAAACGACTTCATTGAAAAATATATCGACTTTTGGACAAGGAAAAAAACCTTACATCAGAGAAATTCGTCATCTATGGTAAGAACAAGAAATTCGTATGGTAAGAACAAGAAATCTTTGGCTTCACGACAATATTCTTTTCAGTGTGATAATTCCGTCGAAAATGCATATTCCACAATGGAATCAAATAAAGTAGGCACTTTAATTATTTATGACGATTTCTGCCTCCTACTCTACCGCTGCTTATTCGTTATCGCAAATAAGGGTATATATGTAGACACCAACATTCCCATCTTCTGGCTTTACTACGCACATACGTGCGTGGTTAATGACATTGTGGCATAAGGATATACACGAACATACGTGCATATACATATTCGAATTATGTATTAGGCATCATAGTAACGCATCCTAGTTTTCCATCACCGACGCAAATTGTGCTTAGCATTGCCTATGGAATCGGTACCATTTTCCATACCCAAAAATCATGAACGCCTGTTAATATACAGTCGCTACGATTCACTTATTTGGTATTGGTAGGCCGTTGACACCTTTTAATACTAAACTGTGAGATTCTAATATATTCCTACGCCCTACAGAAACTAACGAAAGAAAATTATTGTAGTCACAAGAAATGTGTAACTGAAATGACTGGTCGTAGAAGCACAATGATTTCTGGTCCTTAATATTTTTGCGTAACATTTCTTCGATACAAGGATTTTTTACTTGATCAAAAGTTTGAATTAATCTTCTTTTCGCCCTAGAACGCTTAGTTTAGGAGATATGAGCAAAATAAGTTTTTCACACTGAAAAAAATATTGTCGTGAGGTCAAAGATTTCATGTCTTTATAATACGAATGCAAATTTTCCTTAGCATAGAAGACGCATTTCTCTAACATAAAGTTTTTTTCCTTGTCCAAAAGTCGATAAACTTTTCAATGAAGTGGTATTGTCTTCATAATATGAAAAAAAAATGTTTGGGCTAAAGTCAACTTGACTTTAATAATTCAGAAAAAATCTTTAAATTTAATGAAATTGTCTTTAAATTTGTTGTCTTTTTGCATCTTGACTACAAAGCAAAATATCGTTCAAATATAAGACATGTTTTTCAACACTTTATTTTAAAGACGTTTTTTACTTGAAATATAGCATAATTTCTACTAGAAGTCGAGTCTTAATTTGGAAAATAAAATTGTCGTTAATTTGTTTTTAAAGGACATTGATAGCATATGAAGAAAAAAAGCTGAAAAAGCGAAAAATTAAAATTTGCTTCCTTGAAGCAATTACACAAAAACCAAATTGAAAAGAGAATTGTGTCTTAAACGTATCCTTGCTTGTATTATCCGCTTCTTTGGCTCGGAATCAATACCAAAATTTTTACAGTAAATACAAAATCTTTAGAACCGGGCATGCTTTTTTTCAGTGCATATAAAAATTTTAATTTTTTTAGAATTTGGATGGAATTTTTGATTTCTTGAGGGTGGTCACGAATTAACATCCTTTTCGCTGTAGGACGCTTAGTTTAACAGGTTGGCTGATAAGTCTCCGGTCTGACGCATAGATGGCGTCGCTAGTATTAAATGAATATTATTTTTATATAGTACCAACCTTCAAATGATTCGTGTCAAAATTTGACGTCTGTAAGTCAATTAGTTTGTGAGATAGGGCGTCTTTTGTGAAGCAACTTTTGTTATTATTGTAAAAAAAATGTAAAAAAACGTAAAAATGGAAAAAAAGGAATTGTTTTGATAAAATACTGTTTTCTGAAAGGAAAAAATACGGTGGAAGCAAAAACTTGGCTTGATAATGAGTTTCCGGACTCTGCCCCAGAAAAATCAACAATAATTGATTGGTATGCAAAATTCAAGCGTGGTGAAATGAGCACGGGGGACGGTAAACGCAGTGGACGCCCGAAAGATCTGGTTACCGACGAAAACATCAAAAAAATCCACAAAATGATTTTGAATGACCGTAAAATGAAGTTGATCGAGATAGCAGAGGCTTTAAAGATATCAAAGGAAAGTGTTGGTCATATCATTCATCAATATTTGGATATGCGGAAGCTCTGTGCAAAATGGGTGCCGCGCGAGCTCACATTTGACCAAAAACAAAAACGTGTTGATGATTCTGAGCGGTGTTTGCAGCTGTTAACTCGTAATACACCCGAGTTTTTGCGTCGATATGTGACAATGGATGAAACATGGCTCCATCACAAAACTCCTGAGTCCAATCGACAGTCGGCTGAGTGGACAGCGACCGGTGAACCGTCTCCGAAGCGTGGAAAGACTCAAATGTCCGCTGGCAAAGTAATGGCCTCTGTTTTTTGGGATGCGCATGGAATAATTTTTATCGATTATCTTGAGAAGGGAAAAACCATTAACAGTGACTATTATATGGCGTTATTGGAGCGTTTGAAGTTCGAAATCGCGGTAAAACGGTCCCATATGAAGAAGAAAAAAGTGTTGTTCACCAAGACAACGCACCGTGCCACAAGTCATTGAGTACGATGGCAAAAATTCATGAATTGGGCTTCGAATTGCTTCCCCACCCACCGTATTCTCCAGATCTGGCCCCCAGCGACTTTTTCTTATTTTCAGACCTCAAAAGGATGCTCGCAGGGAAAAAAATTTGGCTGCAATGAAGAGGTGATCGCCGAAACTGAGGCCTATTTTGAGGCAAAACCGAAGGAGTACTACCAAAATGGTATCAACAAATTGCAAGGTCGTTATAATCGATGTATCGCTCTTGAAGGGACTATGTTGAATAATAAAAACGAATTTTGACAAAAAAAATGTGTTTTTCTTTGTTAGACCGGGGACTTATCAGCCCCGGAGATATGAGCAAAAGATGTTTTTCATAAAAAAATTTGCATTTTTTTAGAATTTGGATAGAATTTTTGATTTTTTGGGGGTGCTTTAATTGAAGATTTGAAACAATTCTTAACTTTGTATAAAAATCGTCCTTAGTTTTAGAGGTTATTTGTATTTAAAGTGAAATTAGAATAACTATCGATTTTTTTTATTTGGTAATTTCAATGTAAAGTCGAAAAACATTTAAGACTACAAGACATGTTTATTTTAATTAAGGCATTGAAAGTTATACGAAAAGATAATTCACTGTGGTGGTGAAAAAATGGTGCAATTTGGGAAGAATAAAAGACCCAAATTAAATCATCTCACCCGGCCAGATCTCACTAAAAACAATGGAAATGTAGATCTCACTAAAAACAATGGAAATGTATAGTGTGTTGGCCACTATATTGAAACATATGTATAGTCAGTCTTGCGAGATTGGTATCTAGCATTTTCTTTTCTGTAACTTAATAGTATCGATTCCCTCAGTCTTCGTTCAATAAGCTCGAATAAATATTAAGGCTGTTTTCTTTTAGCACTGGATGCAACATTTGTATGGGCTATCCAGAACATCGTTGCACTGGTGTGCTATCCAGAACATCTCATCAGTACAAGTCGCGTCGGTGTTGCCAGGTTGCATGTTGATAAAGTGACGCTTGTTAGATTCACAATAGCAATTTATTGTGACTAATTTATCAAAAAAAAAACAAAAATGAGATTCAAAGTGGTACAGTGTCATAAATAATCGCAGCAGTAAATATTACTATTAAAAATTTTAAATTGCACTTGTTTTCTGTGATTGTTTTTAAATAGCTAATGACAGTGTACAGTGTATATTTTTTGGAGATGTTCTGGATAAACGAGTACGAGGGCGGTTCCGAAACTTCTTAGCCTATCAATGAAAGTGAATAGTTAGTTTTTCAAAAATATTTTTATTTTTCAATATAATCTCCTGATACTTCAATTCACTTAGTCCAACGCTTTTCTAGCAATTCTATCCCTTGATTAAAAAAGCTTTCCTCAAAGTCTTCAAAATAGTGGTTTACTACTGTCTCTTCATTTGAAGTAAAACGCTTGCCAGCAAGGATTGCATCTTCATTTGAGGTAAAACGCGGATGCGCCTTTTTTGAACACCTGGTTCTATATGAAGGAGTTGCCAAAATTTAACATGTGTTCATAACAGAGATGGAAGTTTTAAAACACTTAACTTTTTCTGTTTATACCACGCTTTTTGTGCTAGGTTAAGAAGTTTCCGAACTGCCTTCGTACCCTGTTTTCTTTTAGTCCGTGACTGCTTATGGTATCCAGTGCTAAAAGAAAACAGCTCTATTGTAATAATTTGTAGTTTAGCTGTAGACATTAATACAGGCTAACATAAAAATAGTAGACTACATTTACTTGAGACATGGTATAGGTTACACTTGAAATCGAGTTTGAATTTGTAAATTGAAGTTTGGCTTATTTTGAAGGATTTTAATACTATATTATGATATAGATTAAATTAAGATTTATTTTCCAGTATCAATATCCTAAATTTAAAGCGAGCTTACAAACCACGGTTACCAATCAAGCCAAAAATAATCTACCAAAATTTGGACAAAATATAACCAAAAAACAAGTACGGAAAGTCTAAAGTCGGGCGGGACCGACTATACTATACCCTGCGCCACTTTGTAGATCTAAATTTTCGATACCATATCACATCCGTCAAATGTGTTGGGGGCTATATATAAAGGTTTGTCCCAAATACATACGTTTAAATATCACTCGATCTGGATAGAATTTGATAGACTTCTACAAAATCTATAGACTCAAAATTTAAGTCGGCTAATGCACTAGGGTGGAACACAATGTTAGTAAAAACAAGTATATACGGCCGCAAGTTCGGCCAGGCCGAATCTTATGTACCCACCACCATGGATTGCGTAGAAACTTCTACGAAAGACTGTCATCCACAATCGAATTACTTGGGTTGTGGTATCTTAACCCTGGACAGTCATCCTTCGTCAAAATGACGACGCGAAATTTAATTTTCGATTTAAAATGCATTTTAGTCGATTGGGAAATGATAAATTTAAGTTATACTTATTCAACAATTGTATAAATTTTTGTTTTATACTAATTAAAAACAAATTGAATAAGAAAATAAACTCAATTTTTGTTGTTATTTTTGCTTACGATGTAAATTTTAGCGTCTTGAAATAAGCCGTAGTCAAAATGACGAAGGATGACGTTTGTGTACAAAAAATAAGGATGACTTTCCAGGGTTAAAACTTCTTATTCCTGCATGGTTGTTGGATACCATATACTAACATCACGTACCAAATTTCAATCGAATGGGAAGTATTTTGCTCTTCCAAAGGGCTCTGGAGGTCAAATCTGGGGATCGGTTTATATGGGGCCTATATATAATTATGGAGCGATATCGACCAATTTTTGCATGGGAGTTTGAGGCCATATATTAACACCACGTACCAAATTTCAACTGAATCAGATGAATTTTGGTCTTCCAAGAGGTTCTGGAGGTCAAATCTGGTGATCGGTTTATATGGGGGCTATATATAATTATGAGCCGATGTGGACCAATTTTTGCATGGCTGTTAGAGACCATATACTAACATCACGTACCAAATTTCAGCCATATCGGATGAAATTTGCTTCTCTTAGAGGCCTCGCAAGCCAAATTGGGGGATCGGTTTATATGGGGGCTATATATAATTATGGACCGATGTGGACCAATTTTTGCATGGTTGTTCGAGACCATATACTAACACCATGTACCAAATTTCAGCCGGATCGGATGAAATTTGCTTCTCTTAGAGGCCTCGCAAGCCAAATCGGGGGATCGGTTTATATGGGGGCTATATATAATTATGGACCGATGTGGACCAATTTTTGCATGGTTATTAGAGACCATATACTGGCACCATGTACCAAATTTCAGCCGGATCGGATGAAATTTGCTTCTCTTAGGGGCCTCGCAAGCCAAATCGGGGGATCGGTTTATACAGGGGCTATATATAATTATGGACCGATGTGGACCAATTTTTGCATGGTTGTTCGAGACCATATACTAACACCATGTACCAAATTTCAGCCGGATCGGATGAACCGATGTGGACCAATTTTTGCATGATTATTAGAGACCATATACTGACACCATGTACCAAATTTCAGCCGGATCGGATGAAATTTGCTTCTCTTAGGGGCCTCGCAAGCCAAATCGGGGGATCGGTTTATATGGGGGCTATATATAATTATGGACCGATGTGGACCAATTTTTGCATGGTTGGTAGAGACCATATACTAACACCATGTACCAAATTTCAGCCGGATCGGATGAAATTTGCTTCTCTTAGGGGCCTCGCAAGCCAAATCGGGGGATCGGTTTATATGGGGGCTATATATAATTATGGACCGATGTGGACCAATTTTGGCATGGTTGTTAGAGACCATATACTAACACCATGTACCAAATTTCAGCCGGATCGGATGAAATTTGCTTCTCTTAGAGGCCTCGCAAGCCAAATTTTGGGGTCCGTTTATATGGGGGCTATACGTAAAAGTGGACCGATATGGCCCAGTTGCAATACCATCCGACCTACATCAATAACAACTACTTGTGCCAAGTTTCAAGTCGATAGCTTGTTTCGTTCGGAAGTTAGCGTGATTTCAACAGACGGACGGACGGACGGACGGACATGCTCAGATCGACTCAGAATTTCACCACGACCCAGAATATATATACTTTATGGGGTCTTAGAGCAATATTTCGATATGTTACGGAATGACAAAGTTAATATACCCCCCATCCTATGGTGGTGGGTATAACAAGTATATACGGCCGTAAGTTCGGCCAGGCCGAATCTTATGTACCCTCCACCATGGATTGCGTAGGAACTTCTACTAAAGGCTTTCATCCACAATCGAATTACTTGGGTTGCGATAACACTTGCCGATGGCAAGGTATCGTAAAACTTTTTAACACTGTCTTCTAAATTGTAAGTTAGTCCATAAGGGGTATATATTAAACAAAAAAAAAAAAAAGGCCGATTAAATACGTATATAATTCAGTTTGACAAAATTTTCTATAGAAATAAAATTTTGACAAAATTTTCTATAGAAATAAAAACTTGACAAAATTTTCTATAGAAATAAAATGTTGACAAAATTTTCTATGGAAGTAAAATGTTGACAAAATTTTCTAAAGCAATAAAATTTTGACAAAATTTTCTATAAAAATAAAATGTTGACAAAATTGTCTATAGAAATAAAATGTTGACAAAATTTTCTACAGAAATAAATTTTTTACAAAATTTTCTATAGAAATAAAATTTTGACAAAATTTTCTATGGAAATAAAATGTTGACAAACATTGCTATAGAAATAAACTTTTTACAAAACTTTCTATAGAAATGAAATTTTGACAAAACTTTCTATAGTAATAAAATTTGACAATTTTTACATGGCTGTTAGAGGCCATATACTAATGAAATGTACCAAATTTAAACCGCATCGGATGACTTTTGCTCCTCCAAGAGGCTCCGGAGGTCAAATCTGGGGATCGGTTTATATGGGAGCTATATATAATTATGGACCGATATGGACCAATTTTTGCATGGTTGTTAGATACCGTATACTAACATCAGGTACCCAATTTCAAACGGATCGGATGAATTTTACCCCTCCAAGAGGCTCCGGAGGTCAAATCTGGGGATCGGTTTATATGGGAGCTATATATAATTATGGACCGATATGGACCAGTTTTTGCATGGTTGTTAGAGACCATATACTAACACCACGTACCAAATTTCAATCGGGTAGGATGAAGTTTGCTCCTCCAAGAGGCTCCGGAGGTCAAATCTGGGGATCGGTTTATATGGGAGCTATATATATTTATGGACCGATATGGACCAATTTTTGCATGGTTGTTAGAGACCGTATACTAACATCAGGTACCAAATTTCAACCGGATCGGATGAATTTTGCCCCTCCAAGAGGCTCCGGAGGTCAAATCTGGGGATCGATTTATATGGGGGCTATATATAATTATGGACCGATATGGACCAATTTTGGCATGGTTGTTAGAGACCGTATACTTAGACCACGTACCAAATTTCTACCGGATCGGATGAATTTTGCTGCTCCGGAAGGCTCCGCAAGCCAAATTTGGGGATCGGTTTATATGTTGGCTATACGTAAACGTGGGCCGATATGGCCCATTTTCAATACCATCCGACCTACATCAATAACAACTACTTGTGCCAAGTTTCAAGTCGATAGCTAGTTTCGTTCGGAAGTTAGCGTGATTTCCACAGACGGACGGTTGTTGACAAAATTTTCTATGGAAGTAAAATGTTGACAAAATTTTCTAAAGCAATAAAATTTTGACAAAATTTTCTATAAAAATAAAATGTTGACAAAATTGTCTATAGAAATAAAATGTTGACAAAATTTTCTACAGAAATAAATTTTTTACAAAATTTTCTATAGAAATAAAATTTTGACAAAATTTTCTATGGAAATAAAATGTTGACAAACATTGCTATAGAAATAAACTTTTTACAAAACTTTCTATAGAAATGAAATTTTGACAAAACTTTCTATAGTAATAAAATTTGACAATTTTTACATGGCTGTTAGAGGCCATATACTAATGAAATGTACCAAATTTAAACCGCATCGGATGACTTTTGCTCCTCCAAGAGGCTCCGGAGGTCAAATCTGGGGATCGGTTTATATGGGAGCTATATATAATTATGGACCGATATGGACCAATTTTTGCATGGTTGTTAGAGACCATATACTAACACCACGTACTAAATTTCAATTGGATCGGATGAATTTTGCTCATCCAAGAGGCTCCAGAGTTCAAATCTGGGGATCGGTTTATATGGGAGCTATATATAATTATGGACCGATATGGACCAATTTTTGCATGCTTGTTAGATACCGTATACTAACATCAGGTACCCAATTTCAAACGGATCGGATGAATTTTACCCCTCCAAGAGGCTCCGGAGGTCAAATCTGGGGATCGGTTTATATGGGAGCTATATATAATTATGGACCGATATGGACCAGTTTTTGCATGGTTGTTAGAGACCATATACTAACACCACGTACCAAATTTCAATCGGGTAGGATGAAGTTTGCTCCTCCAAGAGGCTCCGGAGGTCAAATCTGGGGATCGGTTTATATGGGAGCTATATATATTTATGGACCGATATGGACCAATTTTTGCATGGTTGTTAGAGACCGTATACTAACATCAGGTACCAAATTTCAACCGGATCGGATGAATTTTGCCCCTCCAAGAGGCTCCGGAGGTCAAATCTGGGGATCGATTTATATGGGGGCTATATATAATTATGGACCGATATGGACCAATTTTGGCATGGTTGTTAGAGACCGTATACTTAGACCACGTACCAAATTTCTACCGGATCGGATGAATTTTGCTGCTCCGGAAGGCTCCGCAAGCCAAATTTGGGGATCGGTTTATATGTTGGCTATACGTAAACGTGGGCCGATATGGCCCATTTTCAATACCATCCGACCTACATCAATAACAACTACTTGTGCCAAGTTTCAAGTCGATAGCTAGTTTCGTTCGGAAGTTAGCGTGATTTCCACAGACGGACGGACAGCCGGACAGACGGACAGACGGACGGACATGCTTAGATCGACTCACAATTTCACCACGACCCAGAATATATATACTTTATGTGGTCTTAGAGCAATATTTCGATGTGTTACAAACGGAATGACAAAGTTAATATACCCCCATCCTATGGTGGAGGGTATAAAAATACTATACAAAAATAGCTTGGAAGAATTCCTCAAAGAAGATTGTGCTCATTCCCTCACATAATTTTCACTTCCACGAAATTTTTGAGTTCGTCGCATCTTTTTCTGTAATACAAATATGCTGTTTTTTTTTCAAATGTCTTTTCTCTTGGTTCCGAATGTCTATTCTCTTTATTCCGAATACTCATTCTAATATTCAAATTAAATAATATTTAGACTTAAGCATATTAAATTTTTGGCCTTATCATGAAACAGTTTTCCGAAACAACATACAAGCGGTTTCACAGAAATTGTTCTCATTTCATTCTCTCGCTGTGTTATGTTGATATCTTTTTATTCAACCCTCCCGGTTTCCATCTCTATTTCTTACTCTATACTAACTCTCTCTCTCTCTCTCTGTCGCTCTCTGAATAAAGTATCACAACATATATGTGTTTACTCGAAATTTGTAAATTTATATATGTTTACATTCACACATATTATTTTTGTGAAACATTCATGCCCCAAACATAATATATTCTAACATATTAACATATGTGTCCCAATCATTTTGTGTTAGTTTAGGAACATTACATGTTTGCACTTAAATATAGTGTAGAATATGGGCTGAATTGATCAATTGTATAGTCCATTTTTAACATATTAAACTTTAACATATTAAACTTTATATAACTTTATACAAATATAAGGCAATAGTAGAACCTAACGTTCTGAATTTTTGGCAGGCATCTCCGATTTGTTTTAATAAATCTGATTAGCCCGACATTTTGATTTTTGTATATTTTTATACCCACCACCATAGAATGGTGACGGGGGTATAATAAGTTAGTCATTCCGTTCGTAACACATCGAAATATTGATTTCCGACTATGTAAAGTATATATATTCTTAATCAGGGAGAAATTCTAAGACGATATAACCATGTCCGCCTGTATCTCTGGCTGTCTGTCTGTTGTAATCACGATACAGTCTTCAATAATTTTGTACAAACTCGTCGTTTGTCTACAGGTAGGTCAAGTTCGAAGATGGGCTATATCGGTCCAGGTTTTGATATAGTCACCATATAAGCTGATTTGGGGTCTTTGGCTTCTAGAAACCGCAGTGTTTTCCAATTGGCCTGAAATTAGAAATCTAGAGGTATTTTAGGACCATAAAGAGGTATGCCAAAAATGGTGAGTATCGTTCCATGTTTTGATATAGCTACCATATCGACCGATCTCCCTATTTTACTTCTTGGGCTTATAAAATTCGCAGTTTTTATCAAGTTTTCCTTAAATTAGAAATCTAGTGGTATTTTCGGACCAAAAATACGTGCGCCGAAAATGGCGTGTATCGGTCGATGTTTTGATATAGTCCCCTTATAAACCGACCTCCCGATTTGGGGTCTTGGGCTACTACAAACCGTAGTTTTTATCCAATTTGCCTGAAATTGGAAATCTAGAGGTGTTTTAGGACCACAAAGAGGTGTGCTAAAAATGGTGAGTATCGGTCCATGTTTTGGTGTAGCCCCCATATAGACCGATCTCCCGATTTTATTTCTTGGGCTACTACAAACCGTAGTTTTTATCCAATTTGCCTGAAATTGGAAATCTAGAGGTATTTTAGGACCATAAAGAGGTGTGTCAAAAATGGTGAGTATCGGTCCATGTTTTGGTATAGCCCCCATATAGACCGATCTCCCGATTTTATTTCTTGGGCTTATAGAAACCGTACTTTTTATCTAATTTGGCTCAAATTGGAAACCTAGAGGTATTTTAGGACCAAACAAGTATATACGGCCGCAAGTTCGGCCAGGCCGAATCTTATGTACCCACCACCATGGATTGCGTAGAAACTTCTACGAAAGACTGTCATCCACAATCGAATTACTTGGGTTGTGGTATCTTAACCCTGGACAGTCATCCTTCGTCAAAATGACGACGCGAAATTTAATTTTCGATTTAAAATGCATTTTAGTCGATTGGGAAATGATAAATTTAAGTTATACTTATTCAACAATTGTATAAATTTTTGTTTTATACTAATTAAAAACAAATTGAATAAGAAAATAAACTCAATTTTTGTTGTTATTTTTGCTTACGATGTAAATTTTAGCGTCTTGAAATAAGCCGTAGTCAAAATGACGAAGGATGACGTTTGTGTACAAAAAATAAGGATGACTTTCCAGGGTTAAAACTTCTTATTCCTGCATGGTTGTTGGATACCATATACTAACATCACGTACCAAATTTCAATCGAATGGGAAGTATTTTGCTCTTCCAAGGGGCTCTGGAGGTCAAATCTGGGGATCGGTTTATATGGGGCCTATATATAATTATGGAGCGATATCGACCAATTTTTGCATGGGAGTTTGAGGCCATATATTAACACCACGTACCAAATTTCAACTGAATCAGATGAATTTTGGTCTTCCAAGAGGTTCTGGAGGTCAAATCTGGTGATCGGTTTATATGGGGGCTATATATAATTATGAGCCGATGTGGACCAATTTTTGCATGGCTGTTAGAGACCATATACTAACATCACATACCAAATTTCAGCCATATCGGATGAAATTTGCTTCTCTTAGAGGCCTCGCAAGCCAAATTGGGGGATCGGTTTATATGGGGGCTATATATAATTATGGACCGATGTGGACCAATTTTTGCATGGTTGTTCGAGACCATATACTAACACCATGTACCAAATTTCAGCCGGATCGGATGAAATTTGCTTCTCTTAGAGGCCTCGCAAGCCAAATCGGGGGATCGGTTTATATGGGGGCTATATATAATTATGGACCGATGTGGACCAATTTTTGCATGGTTATTAGAGACCATATACTGGCACCATGTACCAAATTTCAGCCGGATCGGATGAAATTTGCTTCTCTTAGGGGCCTCGCAAGCCAAATCGGGGGATCGGTTTATACAGGGGCTATATATAATTATGGACCGATGTGGACCAATTTTTGCATGGTTGTTCGAGACCATATACTAACACCATGTACCAAATTTCAGCCGGATCGGATGAAATTTGCTTCTCTTAGAGGCCTCGCAAGCCAAATCTGGGGATCGGTTTATATGGGGGCTATATATAATTATGGACCGATGTGGACCAATTTTTGCATGATTATTAGAGACCATATACTGACACCATGTACCAAATTTCAGCCATATCGGATGAAATTTGCTTCTCTTAGAGGCCTCGCAAGCCAAATTGGGGGATCGGTTTATATGGGGGCTATATATAATTATGGACCGATGTGGACCAATTTTTGCATGGTTGGTAGAGACCATATACTAACACCATGTACCAAATTTCAGCCGGATCGGATGAAATTTGCTTCTCTTAGGGGCCTCGCAAGCCAAATCGGGGGATCGGTTTATATGGGGGCTATATATAATTATGGACCGATGTGGACCAATTTTGGCATGGTTGTTAGAGACCATATACTAACACCATGTACCAAATTTCAGCCGGATCGGATGAAATTTGCTTCTCTTAGAGGCCTCGCAAGCCAAATTTTGGGGTCCGTTTATATGGGGGCTATACGTAAAAGTGGACCGATATGGCCCAGTTGCAATACCATCCGACCTACATCAATAACAACTACTTGTGCCAAGTTTCAAGTCGATAGCTTGTTTCGTTCGGAAGTTAGCGTGATTTCAACAGACGGACGGACGGACATGCTCAGATCGACTCAGAATTTCACCACGACCCAGAATATATATACTTTATGGGGTCTTAGAGCAATATTTCGATGTGTTACAAACGGAATGACAAAGTTAATATACCCCCCATCCTATGGTGGTGGGTATAAAAATATGGGAACCATTTAAATCTGAAGCAATTTTAAGGAAACTTCGCAAAAGTTTATTTATGATTTATCGCTCAATATATATATGTATTAGAAGTTTAGGAAAATTAGAGTCATTTTTACAACTTTTCGACTAAGCAGTGGCGATTTTATAAGGAAAATGTTGGTATTTTGACCATTTTTGTCGAAATCACAAAAACAAATATATATGGGAGCTATATCTAAATCTGAACCGATTTCAACCAAATTTGGCACGCATAGCTACAATGCTAATTCTACTCCCTGTGCAAAATTTCAATTAAATCGGAGTTAAAGATTGGCCACTGTGGTCATATAAGTTAAAATCGGGCGAACAATATGTATGGGAGATATATCTAAATCTGAACCGATTTCAATAAAATTTGGCACAATTGACTACACTACTAATTGTACTCCTAGTGCAAAATTTCAACCAAATTGTGGTAAAACTCTGGCTTTTGGGACCGTATTAGTCCATATCGGGCGATAGATATATATGGGAGCTATATCTAAATCTGAAACGATTTCAATAAAATTTGGCACACTTGACTATAGTGTAATTGTTCTTCTTGTGCAAAATTTTAAGCAAATTAGGGTAAAACTCTGGCTTCTGGGGCCATATAAGTCCATTAGGGCGAACTATATATAAGTGAGCTATATCTAAATCTGGACCGATTTCTTCCAAAATCAATAGGGTTCTATTCTGAGCCAAAACACACAAAATTTGAAGTCGATTGGACTAAAACTGTGACCTGGACTTTGATTACAAAAATGTGTTCACGGACAGACGGACATGGCTATATCGACTCAGGAGCCAACCATGTGCATTTTTGCCAAAGACACCATGTGTCGTCTATATCGTCTCCTTCTGGGTGTTGCAAACATATGCACTAACTTATAATACCCTGTTCCACAGGGAAAATTTTGTCACAATTTTATTTTTATAGAAAATTTTGTCACATTTTTATTTCGATATAAAATTTTGTAAAAATTTTAATTCTACAGAAAATTTTGTCAAAATGTTATTTCTTTAGAAAATTTTGCCACAATTTTAATTCTATAGAAAATCTTGTTAAAATTTTATTTCCATAGTAAAATTTGTCAAAATTTTATTTTTATAGAAAATTTTGTCAAAATTTTATTTCTTTAGAAATTTTTGTCACAATTTTAATTCTATAGAAAATTTTGTTAAAATTTTATTTCAATAGTAAAATTTGTCAAAATTTTATTTTTATAGAAAATTTTGTCAAAATTTTATTTTTATAGAAAATTTTGTCACAATTTTAATTCTATAGAAAATTTTCTCAAAATTTTATTTCAATAGTAAAATTTGTCAAAATTATATTTTTATAGAAAATTTTGTCAAAATTTTATTTTTATAGAAAATTTTGTCACAATTTTATTTCGATATAAAATGTTGTCAAAATTTTACTTCTACAGAAAATTTTGTCAAAATTTTATTTCTTTAGAAAATTTTGTCACAATTTTAATTCTATAGAAAATTTTCTAAAAATTTTATTTCAATAGTAAAATTTGTCAAAATTTTATTTTTATAGAAAATTTTGTCAAAATTTTATTTTTATAGAAAATTTTGTCACAATTTTATTTTTATAGAAAATTTTGTCACAATTTTATTTCGATATAAAATTTTGTAAAAATTTTACTTATACAGAACATTTTGTCAAAATGTTATTTCTTTAGAAAATTTTGCCACAATTTTAATTCTATAGAAAATTTTGTTAAAATTTTATTTCAATAGTAAAATTTGTCAAAATTTTATTTTTATAGAAAATTTTGTCAAAATTTTATTTCTTTAGAAAATTTTGTCACAATTTTAATTCTATAGAAAATTTTGTTAAAATTTTATTTCAATAGTAAAATTTGTCAAAATTTTATTTTTATAGAAAATTTTGTCAAAATTTTATTTTTATAGAAAATTTTGTCACAATTTTAATTCTATAGAAAATTTTCTCAAAATTTTATTTCAATAGTAAAATTTGTCAAAATTATATTTTTATAGAAAATTTTGTCAAAATTTTATTTTTATAGAAAATTTTGTCACAATTTTATTTCGATATAAAATGTTGTCAAAAATTTACTTCTACAGAAAATTTTGTCAAAATTTTATTTCTTTAGAAAATTTTGTCACAATTTTAATTCTATAGAAAATTTTGTCACAATTTTAATTCTATAGAAAATTTTGTATAAATTTTATTTCAATAGTAATATTTGTCAAAATTTTATTTCTATAGAACATTTTGTCACAATTTTAATTCTATAGAAAATTTGTTCAAAATTTTATTTCAATAGTAAAATTTGTCAAAATTTTATTTTTATAGAAAATTTTGTCAAAATTTTATTTCGATATAAAAGTTTGTAAAAATTTTACTTCTACAGAAAATTTTTTCAAAATTTTATTTCTTTAGAAAATTTTGTCACAATTTTAATTCTATGGAAAATTTTCTCAAAATTTTATTTCAATAGTACAATTTGTCGACATTTTATTTTTATAGAAAATTTTGTCAACATTTAATATCTATAAATATTTGTAAAGAACCTCTTAGTGGGAGAAGAATATTTTGCAAAATGAACCAAATCAACAAGAATTCTACCAATCTACCAAACAATAAAAAAAACTACCATTTTTGGTAGAATTCTGCCAATTGTGGCAACCGTGGTCCAAACACAAAAATAAGTTAATTTTAGCATAAGCTGATTTTTTTCAACAGCGACATCTATTAGCTACTATGAGAAATGGAAACATGGCATCTTCATGTTGATGGCTTTGAAAAGGCATCACTTATGTGATGCCAATTGCTTGCATATGAATCAAGCTTAGCTAATACACGAACCCAAATTTTTATTGTGAATAGCTAAATAGCTCCTTACTATTTAACAAAGTACCAGTGCATTTAACCCTCTAATGCCCCAATTTTTTGCCAGCTGATTAAATTTTTAATGTTAACGACACGAAAGCAAGAAAACTAAACAAGAAAAATTTATACGGTAAAATGCAGTATATGCTGCAAAGCCTCTTGAACAGTTTTAACTAAGTTTTCTTTTTATTTTACCCATTTTTGTTGTCTTAAGATGTGTTTTACTAAAAGCTTCCTTATTAAATGAAGACCGCCTAAAGGCGGGCTTGGGCACTAGAGGGTGAATTAGGAAGAAATTTGGAGACTTGATAATATATGATTACCAAACAAATGTTACAATTCCAATTCTAAACAAGTGCGAAACTACTATAAATTCGACATTTTCCATTTTTATGTAGCACATTCGTGTACGTTATTTTTAAATTTGTGTACAAAAAAAAATCACGAAAATTTTTCCAATTAAAGTCTTAATTGAGCTTTAAAAAAATATTTAATTAAAACTTTAATTGATTCAACAATTTTGTTTTTAATTGAAACAAAAATCCATCACAAAAATTAATAGTATCAATTAAAGTTTTAATTGCATCAATTAATTTTTTAATTGACTTTCAAATATTTTTATACCCACCACCATAGGATGGGGGGTATATTAACTTTGTCATTCCGTTTGTAACACATCGAAATATTGCTCTAAGACCCCATAAAGTATATATATTCTGGGTCGTGGTGAAATTCTGAGTCGATCTGAGCATGTCCGTCCGTCTGTTGAAATCACGCTAACTTCCGAACGAAACAAGCTATCGACTTGAAACTTGGCACAAGTAGTTGTTATTGATGTAGGTCGGATGGTATTGCAACTGGGCCATATCGGTCCACTTTTACGTATAGCCCCCATATAAACGGACCCCAAAATTTGGCTTGCGAGGCCTCTAAGAGAAGCAAATTTCATCCGATCCGGCTGAAATTTGGTACATGGTGTTAGTATATGGTCTCTAACAACCATGCCAAAATTGGTCCACATCGGTCCATAATTATATATAGCCCCCATATAAACCGATCCCCCGATTTGGCTTGCGAGGCCCCTAAGAGAAGCAAATTTCATC
The DNA here is from genome assembly GCF_050003625.1 of Haematobia irritans. NCBI lineage: Eukaryota > Metazoa > Arthropoda > Insecta > Diptera > Muscidae > Haematobia > Haematobia irritans. Next base: position 131,697,716 of record NC_134399.1, on the reverse strand, counting down.
CGATCCGGCTGAAATTTGGTACATGGTGTTAGTATATGGTCTCTACCAACCATGCAAAAATTGGTCCACATCGGTCCATAATTATATATAGCCCCCATATAAACCGATCCCCCGATTTGGCTTGCGAGGCCCCTAAGAGAAGCAAATTTCATCCGATCCGGCTGAAATTTGGTACATAGTGTCAGTATATGGTCTCTAATAATCATGCAAAAATTGGTCCACATCGGTCCATAATTATATATAGCCCCCATATAAACCGATCCCCAGATTTGGCTTGCGAGGCCTCTAAGAGAAGCAAATTTCATCCGATCCGGCTGAAATTTGGTACATGGTGTTAGTATATGGTCTCGAACAACCATGCAAAAATTGGTCCACATCGGTCCATAATTATATATAGCCCCTGTATAAACCGATCCCCCGATTTGGCTTGCGAGGCCCCTAAGAGAAGCAAATTTCATCCGATCCGGCTGAAATTTGGTACATGGTGCCAGTATATGGTCTCTAATAACCATGCAAAAATTGGTCCACATCGGTCCATAATTATATATAGCCCCCATATAAACCGATCCCCCGATTTGGCTTGCGAGGCCTCTAAGAGAAGCAAATTTCATCCGATCCGGCTGAAATTTGGTACATGGTGTTAGTATATGGTCTCGAACAACCATGTAAAAATTGGTCCACATCGGTCCATAATTATATATAGCCCCCATATAAACCGATCCCCCAATTTGGCTTGCGAGGCCTCTAAGAGAAGCAAATTTCATCCGATATGGCTGAAATTTGGTACGTGATGTTAGTATATGGTCTCTAACAGCCATGCAAAAATTGGTCCACATCGGCTCATAATTATATATAGCCCCCATATAAACCGATCACCAGATTTGACCTCCAGAACCTCTTGGAAGACCAAAATTCATCTGATTCAGTTGAAATTTGGTACGTGGTGTTAATATATGGCCTCAAACTCCCATGCAAAAATTGGTCGATATCGCTCCATAATTATATATAGGCCCCATATAAACCGATCCCCAGATTTGACCTCCAGAGCCCCTTGGAAGAGCAAAATACTTCCCATTCGATTGAAATTTGGTACGTGATGTTAGTATATGGTATCCAACAACCATGCAGGAATAAGAAGTTTTAAGATACCACAACCCAAGTAATTCGATTGTGGATGACAGTCTTTCGTAGAAGTTTCTACGCAATCCATGGTGGTGGGTACATAAGATTCGGCCTGGCCGAACTTGCGGCCGTATATACTTGTTTTAATTTATACTACATTTCTATGATTCAAGACACTTCAATTAAAAATTAATTGGATCAATTAATTTCGTGATTAAAGACAAAAAATATTTTTTTATTTATTTCTATAAAAAACTTTGTGAATCACAAAACTTAATAGTATCAATTAATTTTTTAATTGACTTTCAAATAATTTTTTAATTGATCTTACATTTCTATGATTCAAGGCACTTCAATTAAAAATTAATTGGATCAATTAATTTCGTGAACACAAAATATTTTTGTTGTGTGTAAGGGTCGTATTGTCAGGAAAAAGTTGTAATTTTATTGTTTAATGATTTTTTTTAACAGTTTATTTAAAAAAAGAAAAATTGTCGAATGGATGTTTTGGATCATAGAATTCATAGATTTAGGGAAAAACCGGTACTTTTCGTTCCTTTTTTGCACTTTTCTTTTTAAATTAAAGTCTAGCTCTCATGTCAGAACACGCTTAATGTTATTTCCAAATCATCAAACGTAAGCACATCATGTTGAATATTTGGCCCAAATCTTTGGTTTTTGGACGTATCGTAAATGCGAAATTTCTTTATTATTTCTTAATAATCTTTGTGTGAAATCCTCAAATCAATGAAATATCGATATTTTGCCAGACTGAACACTTGAGATTTGTAAAGACATTTTAAATTGCGAGATTTCTTACCTACACTGAAAAAATAAATACGTGGTATTAAAGATACGCAACCTAAATTTTGGGATAAGCAATTAACACAATATTAAAGGTTTATAATTTTGGCTTCATTTTTTTTCTTTAAATTTAGGATACACAATTTGGAAATTTGTGACCCTCCGTTAAAGTGGTATGTCTATCAACTAAGGCGCATTTTCCATAAAGTAAAGAAAAACATTTTTGATTTAAAGAAGTCGTCTTTAAATTACCTGGTATATTGAATCCTTAGATTTAAGATAAAAACGCTTCCAATATGGGCTACAACTTATTCTGAGGATTTTGTATCTTTGGTTTAAAGTTTTTTTTTTTTTTTGATTAAGAAAACAGTTCAATTTTCCATTACCTCTTCTCATTACTTAAGCAATTTATATACATTACCAATTGAAGATTTCAGCGGCTTATTGTAGATAAATCTCGTTTATATTTTCTTATAAACCGAAATAACTTAACTGGACAGTGGTAATAGAAAACAGGGCTATTATTGTATGCGTTTTTGATATAATAGAGTTAATTGTTTTAGAAAAATGTATAGTCGACATGTACATATGACAAAATTCATCAAATATAAGTATTAAAGTGCATGTCATCAATTAAAAAAACAATATTATCAAAAACGTGACAACAGTTAAATATTTTACCTCTTTATTTTTGGAATTCCGACTGAAGTGCTATTATAAACCGCCTACAATTTTAATAATTATTTAAAACTTCTTATCAAGTATATGTGGACTATCAGTCTACATATATTCCAATGATAAGAGGTCATAAAAAAGAGAGCAGTTTGTCAAAATTTTATTTCTATAAAAAATTTTGTCAAAATTTTATTTCCACAAAAAATTTTGTCGAAATTGTATTCCTATAGAATTTTGTCAAAATTTTATTTCTATAGAAAATTTTGTCAAAATTTTATTTCTATAGAAAATTTAGTCAAAATTTTATTTCTTCAGAAAATTTTATCAAAATTTTATTTCTATAGAAAATTTTGTCACAATTTTATTTCTATAGAAAATTTTGTCAAAATTTTATTTCTTCAGAAAATTTTATCAAAATTTTATTTCTATGGACATATTTATCAAAATTTTATTTCTGCAGAAAATCTTGTGAAAATTTTATTTCTATAGAAAATGTTGTCAAAAATTTGTTTCTACACAAAATTTTGTGAAAGCTTTATTTCTATAGAAAATTTTGTAAAAATTTTATTTCTATAGAAAATGTTGTCCAAATTTTATATCCATAGAAAATTTTATCAAAACTTTATTTCTACTGAAAATTTTGCCAAAACTTTATTTCTTTTGAAAATATTGTCAAAATTTTATTTCTATAGAAAATTTTGTCAAAATTTTATTTCTATGAAAATTTTGTCAAAATTTTATTTCTATAGAAAATTTTATCAAAATTTTATTTCTATGGAAAAATTTATCAAACTTTTATTTCTATAGAAAATTTTGTCATAGAAAATTTAGTCACAATTTTATTTCTATAGAAAATTTTGTGAACATTTCATTTCTATAGAAAATTTTGTCATAATTTTTGTTTCTATAGAAAATTTTATCAAAATTTTATTTCTATGGAAAAATTTATCAAAATTTTATTTCTGCAGAAAATCTTGTGAAAATTTTATTTCTATAAAAATGTTTGTAAAAATTTTATCTCTGTAGAAAATTTTGTCACAATTTTATTTTTATAAAAAATTTTGTAGAAATTTCATTACCATAGAAAATTTTGTTAAAATTTTATTTCCATAGAAAATTATGTCAAAATTTTATTTCTATAAAAAATTTTGTCAAAGGTTTATTTCTATAGAAAATTTTGTCAAGATTTTATTTCTATAGAAAATTTTGTCAAAATTTTATTTCTATAGAAAAATTTCTCAAAATTTTATTTCTATAGAAAATGCTGTCAAAATTTTATTTCTATAGAAATTTTGTCCAAATTTTATTTCTATAGAAATTTTTGTCCAAATTTTATTTCTATAGAAAATTTTGTCAAAATTTTATTTCTATAGAAAAATTTGTCAAAATTTTATTTATATTGAAAATTTTATCCAAATTTTATTTCTATAGAAAATTTTTTCAAAATTTTATTTCTATAAAAAATTTTGTCAAAATTTTATTTCTTTAGAAAATGCTGTCAAAATTTTATTTCTATTAAAAATTATGTCGAAATTGGTTTCCATAGAAAATTTTGTCAAAATTTTATTTCTATAGAAAATTTTGTCAAAATTTTATTTCTACAGAAAATATTGTCAAAATTTTATTTCTATAGAAATTTTTGTCCAAATTTTATTTCTATAGAACATTTTGTCAAAATTTTATTTCTATAGAAAAATTTGTCAAAATTTTATTTCTATAGAAAAATTTATCAACATTTTATTTTTGCAGAAAATCTTGTGAAAATTTTATTTCTGTAGAAAATTTTGTCACAATTTCATTACCATAGAAAATATTTTTAAAATTTTATTTCTATAGAAAATTCTGTCAAAATTTTATTTCCATAGAAAATTTTGTCCAAATTTTATCTCAATAGAAAATTTTGTCAAAATTTTATTTCTATAGAAAATTTTGTCAAAATTTTATTTCTATAGAAAATTTTGTCCAAATTTTATTTCTATAGAAAATTCTGTCAAAATTTTATTTCTATAGAAATTTTGTCAAAATTTTATTTCTATAGAAATTTTTGTCAAAATTTTATTTCTATAGAGATTTTGTCAAAATTTTATTTCTCTAGAAATTTTTGTCCAAATTTTATTTCTAAAGAAAATTTTGTCAAAATTTTATTTCTATAAAAAAATTTATCAACATTTTATTTCTATTAAAAATTATGGCGAAATTTGTTTCCATAGAAAATTTTGTCAAAATTTTATTTCTATAGAAAATTTTGTCAAAATTTTATTTCTATAGAAAATTTTGTCAAAATTTTATTTCTATAGAAAATTTTGTCAAAATTTTATTTCTATAGAAAATTTTTTCAAAATTTTATTTCTATAGAAAATTCTGTCAAAATTTTATTTCTATAGAAATTTTGTCAAAATTTTATTTCTATAGAAATTTTTGTCAAAATTTTATTTCTATAGAGATTTTGTCAAAATTTTATTTCTATAGAAATTTTTGTCCAAATTTTATTTCTAAAGAAAATTTTGTCAAAATTTTATTTCTATAAAAAAATTTATCAACATTTTATTTCTATTAAAAATTATGTCGAAATTTGTTTCCATAGAAAATTTTGTCAAAATTTTATTTCTATAGAAAATTTTGTCAAAATTTTATTTCTATAGAAATTTTTGTCCAAATTTTATTTCTAAAGAAAATTTTGTCAAAATTTTATTTCTATAAAAAAATTTATCAACATTTTATTTCTATTAAAAATTATGTCGAAATTTGTTTCCATACAAAATTTTGTCAAAATTTTATTTCTATAGAAGATTTTGTCAAAATTTTATTTCTATAGAAAATTTTGTCAAAATTTTATTTCTATAGAAAATTTTGTCAAAATTTTATTTCTATAGAAAATTCTGTCAAAATTTTATTTCTATAGAAATTTTGTCAAAATTTTATTTCTATAGAAATTTTTGTCAAAATTTTATTTCTATAGAGATTTTGTCAAAATTTTATTTCTATAGAAATTTTTGTCCAAATTTTATTTCTAAAGAAAATTTTGTCAAAATTTTATTTCTATAAAAAAATTTATCAACATTTTATTTCTATTAAAAATTATGTCGAAATTTGTTTCCATAGAAAATTTTGTCAAAATTTTATTTCTATAGAAAATTTTGTCAAAATTTTATTTCTATAGAAAATTTTGTCAAAATTTTATTTCTATAGAAAATTTTGTCAAAATTTTATTTCTATAGAAAATTTTGTCAAAATTTTATTTCTATAGAAATTTTTGTCCAAATTTTATTTCTAAAGAAAATTTTGTCAAAATTTTATTTCTATAAAAAAATTTATCAACATTTTATTTCTATTAAAAATTATGTCGAAATTTGTTTCCATAGAAAATTTTGTCAAAATTTTATTTCTATAGAAAATTTTGTCAAAATTTTATTTCTATAGAAAATTTTGTCAAAATTTTATTTCTATAGAAAATTTTGTCAAAATTTTATTTCTATAGAAAATTTTGTCAAAATTTTATTTCTATAGAAATTTTTGTCCAAATTTTATTTCTAAAGAAAATTTTGTCAAAATTTTATTTCTATAAAAAAATTTATCAACATTTTATTTCTATTAAAAATTATGTCGAAATTTGTTTCCATAGAAAATTTTGTCAAAATTTTATTTCTATAGAAAATTCTGTCAAAATTTTATTTCTATAGAAATTTTGTCAAAATTTTATTTCTCTAGAAATTTTTGTCCAAATTTTATTTCTATAGAAAATTTTGTCAAAATTTTGTTTCTATAGAAAAATTTATCAACATTTTATTTCTATTAAAAATTATGTCGAAATTTGTTTCCATAGAAAATTTTGTCAAAATTTTATTTCTATAGAAAATTATAACCAAAATTTTATTTCTATAGAAAATTTTGTCAAAATTTTTTTTCTATTAACAATTATGTCAAAATTTTATTTCCATAGAAAATTTTGTCAACATTTTATTTCTATAGAAATTTTTGTCCAAATTTTATTTCTATAGAAAATTATGTCGAAATTTGTTTCCATAGAAAATTTTGTCAAAATTTTATTTCTATAGAAAACGTTGTCACAATTTTAATTCTATAGAAAATGTTGTCCAAATTCTATAGAAAATTTTGTCAAAACTTTATTTCTATTTAACATTTTGTCAAAATTTTATTTCTATTGAAAATTTTGTTAAAAATTTATTTCTATAGAAATTTTTTCAAAATTTTATTTCTATAGAAATTTTGTCAAAATTTTATTTCTATAGAAAATTTTGTCAAATTTTTATCTCTATAGAAAATTTGGCAAAATTTTATTTCTATTGAAAATTTTGTCAAAATTACTTCTATAGAAATCTTTGACAAAATTGTATTACTATAGAACATATTTGAAATACCTCTAAATTGGAGAGGAATAATTTGTCAACCAAGAATTTTACCAATCTACCAAACATTAAAATATCTACCATTTTTGGTAGAATTCGACCAACAGATTATTGAGAATAATACAATAGACGTTGTATACAGTGTTGCCATTACCTGAGATTTTCCCCAAATTGGGGATGGCATGTGAAAGGGGACGACTTTTTTAATTTTGTAGATCAGTTTTACAATAATGGTTTACACGAAATTATTTTTATTTCTACACGAAATTATTTTATTTCTTTTAGTACTGACGGAATAAAAGAAAACAGAGTACTCGTTTATCCAGGACATGTCCAAAAATGAGCAACCAGTGCAACTATGTTCTGGATTGCTCATACAAATGCTGTATTCAGCACTAACGGAAAACGGGCCTATTATTAAATAAGAAGCACAGCTAATCGTCAAACTTAAAAAGAAAACTTTGCTCCTATTTATTCCACTCCATCCAAAGGGTACCGAATTTTATATTGGAGGCTCAGGTGCTAATTCATAATTTTACTCATCTTGGCTACAATTGTGACATTATTTCATGTTCATGACTGATTTGGACAATATATCCCACAAATGTAGAAGAGATATAGACGGAAAATCGATCAATGAGTTCTGTATCCTTATTTTTATAGAGCTTAGATTTAAATTTAGGTAGGTTTAAATCAGTATATTTAGCTCGGAATCAACACCAAAATCCATAAGGCAAGGCCAAAATTTTTGGATCCAGGTATTTATTTTTTTTTTTCAGTGTACAATGTGCAGACATATAGCAGCTCTGTTAATTGACTTGAGAGGTCATCGGTACTACGTTTTGTACCAATATCTTCTTCCGTAATATCATATGGCGGATATGACCACGGCCAATACCCATGGTACATGACATTGATTGTCACTCCTCCAAACGAAAACCGATGATTAATTGAATCTGATGTTATTTCAATGGATAATAGCCATCGCCCTTTTTCTTTTTTTTTTCTATGGTTTCCCCAATTTCATTTCATTCTCGTTAAAATCTTGTGGGATTGCATCTACTTATTCATCTCTACCCTAAATAGCTAAGTAGGTTACATAGTATTTCAAAAACACGTATATCGAGTAATTTTTTTTTTAGAAATTATCCAAAGTCATTACCAAATTACATTCACTTTTTTGAATGGCAGTTTTGTACATGGAGGTTTATGAAATGGTTGAATGAACCTAATTTAGGTTTCTTAAACCAAAGAGAAAAATGTTATATTCCGAAGAACATATATTTGAACATTTTAATTACAATGGCATTATTAAACACAGTATACGGTGTTTCGCTTTATGTGTCGATGGTTTGTATTGTGGTTATAAGTTTTTACCTTGGTTATGGACTTAATAAACATACTTACATAATAGACCATTGGAGCACATATTTGAAACTAGACGCTATATAGTTTTATAGAATGATTTTGAAACTGCCCTTAACCCTCTAATGGCCTATTTTTTTGCCAGAGGATTTCACATAAACAAGGTGTTTTTTAAGAGCTATAAAATAAATAAAATTTCGTCATAATTTTCTATAGAAATAAAATGTTGACCCAATTTTCTATAGAAATTAAATTTTGACAGAATCTTCTATAGAAATTAGATTTTAACAAATTTTCTTTGGAAATAAAATTTTGACAAAATTTTCTATAGAAATAAAATTTTGACAAAATTTTCTGAGAAATAAAATATTGACAAAAGTTTCTATAAAAATAAAATATTGACAAAATTTTCTATAGAAATAAAATTTTGACAAAATTTTCTATAGAAATAAAATATTGACAAAATTTTCTATAGAAATAAAGTTTTGACAAAATTTTCTATAGAAATAACATTTTGACAAAATTTTCTAAGAAATAAAATATTGACAAAATTTTATATAGAAATGAAATATAAACAAAATTTTCTATAGAAATAAAATTTTGACACAATTTTCTGTAGAAATAAAATTTTGACAAAATTTTCTGTAGAAATAAAATCTTGACAAAATTTTCTATAAAAATAAAATATTGACAAAATTTTCTATAGAAATAAAATTTTGACAAAATTTTCTGTAGAAATAAAATTTTGACAAAATTTTCTGTAGAAATAAAATTTTGACAAAATTTTCTATAGAAATAACATTTTGACAAAATTTTCTATAGAAATAAAATTTTGACAAAATTTTCTATAGAAATAAAATTTTGACAAAATTTTCTATAGAAATAAAATTTTCACAAAATTTTCTATAAAAATAAAATTTTGACAAAATTTTCTATAAAATAAAATTTTCACAAAATTTTATATAGAAATAAAATTTTGAACATTTTTCTATAGAAATAAAATTTTAACACAATTTTCGATAGAAATAAAATTTGACAAAATTTTCTATAGAAATACAATTTTGACAAAAGATCTACGAAAATAAAATTTTGACAAAATTTTATATAGAAAGAAATTTTGACACAATTTTCTATAGAAATAAAATTTTGACAAAGTTTTCTGTAGAAACAAAATTTTGACAAAATTTTCTGTAGAAATAAAATCTTGACAAAATTTTCTATAAAAATAAAATTTTGACAAAATTTTCTATAAAATAAAATTTTCACAAAATTTTATATAGAAATAAAATTTTGAAAATTTTTCTATAGAAATAAAATTTTAACACAATTTTCGATAGAAATAAAATTTGACAAAATTTTCTATAGAAATACAATTTTGACAAAAGATCTACGAAAATAAAATTTTGACAAAATTTTATATAGAAAGAAATTTTGACAAAATTTTCTGTAGAAATAAAATTTTGACACAGTTTTCGATAGAAATAAAATTGCAGTTTACTCAATGCATGGTTTTAAGTTGAAAAAAAAAAAACAAAAAACAACAACAAATTTTTCTATAGAAATAAAATTTTGACAAAATTTTCTGAGAAATAAATTATTGACAAAATTTTCTATAGAAATAAAATTTTGACAAAATTTTCTATAGAAATACAATTTTGACAAAATTTTCTGTAGAATTACAATATTAACAAAACTCCTATAGAAGTAAAATTTTGACAGAATCTTCTATAGAAATACAATTTTGACAAAATTTTCTATAGAAATAAAATTGTGACAAAATTTTCTATAGAAATACAATTTTGACAAAAATTTCTACAGAACTGAAATTTTGACAAAATTTTCTATAGAAATTAACTTTTGGCAATATTTTCAATAGAAATTAAATTTTGACAAAATTTTCTGTATAAATAAAATTTTGACAAAATTTTCTATAAAAATAAAATTTAGACAAAATTTTATATAGAAATAAAATTTTGAAAAATTTTCTATAGAAATAAAATTTTGACACAGTTTTCGATGGAAATAAAATTGTAGTTTACTCAATGCATGGTTTTAAGGTGAAAAACAAAAAACAACAGCAAATTTTTCTATAGAAATAAAATTTTGACAACATTTTCTGAGAAATAAAATATTTACAAAATTTTCTATAGAAATACAATTTTGACAAAACTTTCTATAAAAATAAAATTTTTAAGCAATAGTTTTCATAGTTTCGGCTATAGGTCGATTAAAAACATGGGGTTGATTTTTTTATTTAATTTTTATTTCCAATATTTCGGTTAATTTCGTCAAAACCGTTTTCAAGTATTTATTCTGATGTGCACAACTTCACACTCTTTTTTAAACTGAATTTAAACTGACTAATCAATCAGAAATAAAAATAAAATGTTGACAAAATTTTATATAGAAATAAAATTTTGAAAAATTTTATATAGAAATAACATTTTGATAAAATTTTCTACAGATAATAAAATATTGACAAAATTTTTTATAGAAATACAATTTTGATAAAATTTTCTATAGAAATAAAATTTTGCAAATATTTTCGATAAAACTAAAATGTTGACAATATTTTCGATAAAAATAAAATTTTGACAAATTTTTCTATAGAAACAAAACTTTGTTGTTGTTTTTTTGATTTCAGCTTAAAACCATACATTGACTAAACTACAAGTGTAGCTTAACCAACAGAGAAAAAGAATGTTTGTCAAATTTATTTGGGCAAAGCCCTATAGACTACAAGATGGTTGAATGGACGCACGTTTCGCAATTACCACATTCCTCATCAGCATCCACTACTTGCAGAAAAACTATCAACCAATTATCAGAATAAATTCAGGTAGTTCATTAAACCCAACAATGAACCACACTTGAACCTTCAGAAAAAAGGTTTTACATTGACAGCCGGCTTATGCCGAAAATAAATTCGTACAAACATATCTCTTTTTATATAGAAATAAAATTTTGAAAATTTTTCTATAGAAATAAAATTTTGGAAATTTTTCTATAGAAATAAAATTTTGACACAATTTTCGATAGAAACAAAATTTGACAAAATTTTCTATAGAATTAAAATTTTGACAAAAATCTCTACAGAACTGAAATTTTGACCAAAATTTCTATAGAAAATAACTTTTGGCAATATTTTGACAGAATCTTCCATAGAAATAAAATTTTGACAAAATTTTCTATAGAAATAAAATGTTGACAAAATTTTCTAAGAAATAAAATATTGACAAAATTTTCTATAGAAATAAAGTATTGTCAAACTTTTCTATAGAAATAAAATTTTGACAATAGAAATTAAATTTTGACAATAGAAATTAAATTTTGACAAAATTTTCTGTATAAATCAAATTTTGACAAAATTTTCTATAGTAATAAAATTTCGACAACATTTTGTATAGAAATAAAATTTTGAAATATTTTATATAGAAATAAAATTTTGACACAGTTTTCGATGGAAATAAAATTGTAGTTTACTCATTGCATGGTTTTAAGCTGAAATCAAAAACAAAAAATTGACAAAATTGACAAAATTTTCTATAGAAATACAATTTTGACACAATTTTCTACAGAAATAAAATTTTGTATAGAATTAAAAACGTGGCAAAACTCCTATAGAAATAAAATTTTGACAGAATCTATATCTATAAAATTCAATCTATGTTTGTTTATTTGTTTGTTTGTTTGTATGTTCCGAGTTGGCTCCGAAACGGCTGAACCGATTTACTTGAAACTTTCAGAGATCGTAGAGGGCGTTCATGTGGTGAAAATAGGGTACCTCATTTTTTGACACCTGGTCGCGGAGGGGGACCTCCCCTCCGTCGGACTTTTTGAAAATTGGACCAAAGTTGATCGATTTGCTTGAAATTTTCATTTAAGATTGGGGTTGGCATCTAGACAAAGATCGGCTACTTTTTATTTCGATATTTGGTGGCGGAGGGGGGCCTCCCCTTTGACCGACTTTTTTTAAAGTACAGTGAAAAAACTAAAATTCTCTAAATTATCTGAGATTTACAGAGAACATGTGGTGAGGTTATGGAATTAATATGGGGTACCCGATGATTTCATATGTAACTAAACTCCCCCGACTGAAATTTTACGGAAAAATGGGTTATGAAATTTATATCAGGTTCTTAATTTTTTAATAAAAATAAAAGGGCATAGGGAGACATCCGCTTCTCTTAAGTACATACAGAGAAACAATTAAACTTATATCGAGATACTTGAAATTGACTGATTTTGTGATATTTGGACGGAAGAGAGGCCGTCCTTTTAGGCTTATAATTTGCTTGACATTTTCTGGGACGTTTACAAAAGATAAGCTACATCAATTTTCGATATTTAGTCGGGGAGGAGGTCTAAAACTGCAAAAAAACAACAATTCTTAAGTTTTCTTGAAATTTACATAGGCAGTGGGGGGAAGGTTATGAACGAAGAGCCAACCTTCCTTGCCCCACACTTGAAGGAAAGTTTCAAGAATTTTCATGGAAGGTTAGGGGTGCTATTCACTACGGTGTTTGTCGATATTGTATCGGGGAAAGTGACGTCCCTTTAAAACAATAGAGCAAAATTTTAACATCGCCGATCTACTTGAAATTTACAGGGAACGTGGGAGGAGGTGATTAAATATATATATATATATGATTTTTAAATTAGTATATGATTTTTCGATAACTGGTTGGGGAAGGGGAAAATTGAAATAAACTTTGTCGATTTACTTCGATAGAATTTGTAGGGACCATTGAGTAGTTGTGAAATTAATATAGAGTACGTGATAGTCCGATATCAGGTCGGAGTGGAGCGAAGGTGGGGGAGGGTTCCCTTTTGTCCGTTTTTTTTTTCTTAAATTGAAAGTAGAGGGTTGTCCGTAAATGGGAACTCGGTACATAATTTTATGATTTTTTCACAGGCTTCTGCCAGACTTCTTTTTAGTAAAGAACTTAAATTTACATGAAATTGGCAGCCAACGTAGAGGATGCATCATTTTCCAACATTTTAGCAAATGTTAATGTGGTAAAATTTTTTACAATTATTGCTTTTTCCGATTTATTGGATGGGAAACAGTAATTCTTTGTATGTTATTATAATATAGTGCTTAATTTTCAGATATGTTGAGGAGAAAGATACCTTTGCTTGACAAACCACACTCAAACTTCATAAGAAATATAGAAGAAGGTACACCCTCTCCCGCCGTATTTGTACCTATAAACGAAAAATCAAGTAGTCCGATTTGTTTAAAAGAATTCAAATCTTTTCGAATTTGTTTTCAGCACGAAGGATATAGTTGACTAAGTTAACTCAAAATATTCCTAAATACGCTTCGGAAGGCGCAGCGACAAAAATCTGAAATTTTGACCAAGTTTTCTATAGAAATTAACTTTTGGCAATAGTTTGACAGAATCTTCCATAGAAATAAAATTTTGACAAAATTTTCTATAGAAATAAAATGTTGACAAAATTTTCTATAGAAATAACATTTTGACAATAGAAATTAAATTTTGACAAAATTTTCTGTATAAATAAAATTTTGACAAAATTTTCTATAAAAATAAAATTTTGACAAAATTTTATATAGAAATAAAATTTTGAAAACTTTTCTATAGAAATAAAATTTTGACACAGTTTTCGATGGAAATAAAATTGAAGTTTACTCAATCCATGGTTTTAAGCTGAAATCAAAAACAAAAAATTGACAAAATTGTCTATAGAAATAAAATTTTGACAAAATTTTCTATAGAAATACAATTTTGTCAAAATTTTCTATAGAATTACAATATTGACAAAACTCCTATATTTTGACAGAATCTTCTATAGAAATAACATTTTTGACAAAATTTTCTATAGAAATACAATTTTGACAAAATTTTCTATAAAAATAAATTTTTTAAGCAATAGTTTTCATAGTTTCGGCTATAGGTCGATTAAAAAACATAGGGTTGATGTATTTAATTTCTATTTTCAATATTTCGGTTGACTTCGTCAAAACCGTTTCCAAGGATTTATTCTGATGTGCACAACTTCACACTCTTTTTTAAACTGAATTTAAACTGACTAATCAATCAGAAATAAAAATGAAATGTTGACAAAATTTTATATAGAAATAAAATTTTGATAAAATTTTCTATAGAAAAAAACTTTTTAAAGATAAAAATAATAAGAAATTTAATTTTAAAGATAAAAAATAAAAATTGCTATAATAGTAATAGATTTTTCAAAATTAGAAAAAGCCAAGATTCCATGTAAACAGCTATTTTCCCAATTGCATATTGCTTAAATCTCATCACTCTTTAACAATCTATTTTTTTTAAACGCTACACAACTCGAAATTAATGAGTCAAGGAATAGATAAACGAAGAGGAATCAAAACAAAGAAATAATAATTAATAATATGTACATATACAGTGAAACCTCTCAAACGTGGACACTCGGAAAACCGGACACCTCCCAAACATGAACAGTTATATGGTGATGTTCGTTATATTAACACATTAAAATTAACCTCTCATACCTGGACAAAATTTAGGCGACCGTGGGTGTCCACCTTTCAGAGGTTTCACTGTACATACATTCATATTTATCGAAATTGTCTTTTTTCTAGTAATTATGTGTGAATAACAGAATATTAAAATAAAACGACCAATAGAAAAACTAAAAAAAATAAAAAAACAACCAAAAACCGATTTTCCCCAATTCTATAGCATTATACACATACATATAGATTCACGTATATACGAGCATCTTACCAACAATATGATCTGTATGCACATTGTGGAGCATTCGTACGAGTAAATACAAGTACAAATAATTACTGGAAAAAACTCTTAGGAACCTGTTTCATCCGAATTCAGCATCCAAACTGGAACAAAAAGGAAAACCACTTTTGGAATATGTTGAACAATAGATTACAGTGATAATTGTATTTCAGTAAATGTATAGATCCAATACGATTATAATATCAAGAGAGTATAACAGGTTGGCTGATAAGTCCCCGGTCTAACAAAGAAAAACACATTTTTTTTTGGTCAAAATTCGTTTTTATTATTCAACATAATCCCCTTCAAGAGCGATACAACGATTATAACGACCTTCCAATTTTTTTATACTAGTTTGGTAGTACTCCTTCGGTTTTGTCTCAAAATAGGCCTCAGTTTCGGCGAGCACCTCTTCATTGCAGCCAAATTTTTTCCCTGCGAGCATCCTTTTGAGGTCTGAGAACAAGAAAAAGTCGCTGGGGGCCAGATCTGGAGAATACGGTGGGTGGGGAAGCAATTCGAAGTCCAATTCATGAATTTTTGCCATCGTTCTCAATGACTTGTGGCACGGTGCGTTGTCTTGGTGGAACAACACTTTTTATACCCTCCACCATAGGATGGGGGGTCTATTAACTTTGTCATTCCGTTTGTAACACATCGAAATATTGCTCTAAGACCCCATAAAGTATATATATTTTGGGTCGTGGTGAAATTCTGAGTCGATCTGAGCATGTCCGTCCGTCCGTCCGTCCGTCTGTTGAAATCACGCTAACTTCCGAACGAAACAAGCTATCGACTTGAAACTTGGCACAAGTAGTTGTTATTGATGTAGGTCGGATGGTATTGCAAATGGGACATATCGGTCCACTTTTACGTATAGCCCCCATATAAACGGACCCCCAAATTTGGCTTGCGAGGCCTCTAAGAGAAGCAAATTTCAACCGATCCGGCTGAAATTTGGTACATGGTGTTAGTATATGGTATCTAATAACCACGCAAAAATTGGTTCATATCGGTCCACTTTTACGTATAGCACCCATATAAACGGATCCCCAAATTTGGCTTGCGATTGCTCTAAGAGAAGCAAATTTCATCCGATACGGCTGAAATTTGGTACATGGTATTAGTATATGGTCTCTAACAACCATGCAAAAATTGGTCCATATCGGTCCATAATTACATATAGCCCCCATATAAACCGATCCCCCGATTTGGCTTGCGGAGTCTCTAAGAGAAACAATTTTCATCCGATCTGGCTGAAATTTGGTACATGGTGTTAGTATATTGTCTCTAACAACCATGCAAAAATTGGTCCATATCGGTCCATAATTATATATAGCCCCCGTATAAGCCGATCCCCAGATTTGACCTCCGGAGCCTCTTAGAGAAGCAAATTTCATCCGATCCGGCTGAAATTTGGTACATGGTGTTAGTATATGGTCTCTAACAACCATGCAAAAATTGGTCCATATCGGCCCATAATTATATATAGGCCCCATATAAACCGATCCCCAGATTTGACCTCCGGAGCACCTTGGAAGAGCAAAATTCTTCCCATTCGGTTGAAATTTGGTACGTGATGTTAGTATAGGGTATCCAACAACCATGCAGGAATTGATTCCTATCAGTCTATAATAATATATAGCTCCCATATAAACCGATCCCCAGATTTGACCTCCGGTGCCTTTTGGAGAAGCAAAATTCATCCGATCTGGTTGAAATTTGGTACGTGGTGGTAGTACATGATATTTAACAACCATGTGAGTTGAAATTTGTGGATGACAGTCTTTCGTAGAAGTTTCTACGCAATCCATGGTGGAGGGTACATAAGATTCGGCCTGGCCGAACTTACGGTCGTATATACTTGTTTCTTCTTCATATGGGACCGTTTTGCCGCGATTTCGACCTTCAAACGCTCCAATAACGCCATATAATAGTCACTGTTGATGGTTTTTCCCTTCTCAAGATAATCGATAAAAATTATTCCATGCACATCCCAAAAAACAGAGGCCATTACTTTGCCAGCGGACTTTTGAGTCTTTCCACGCTTCGGAGACGGTTCACCGGTCGCTGTCCACTCAGCCGACGGTCGATTGGACTCAGGAGTGTAGTGATGGAGCCATGTTTCATCCATTGTCACATATCGTCGGAACAACTCGGGTGTATTACGAGTTAACAGCTGCAAACACCGCTCAGAATCATCAACACGTTGTTGTTTTTGGTCAAATGTGAGCTCGCGCGGCACCCACTTTGCACAGAACTTCCGCATATCCAAATATTGATGAATGATATGACCAACACTTTCCTTTGATATCTTTAAGGCTTCTGCTATCTCGATCAACTTCATTTTACGGTCATTCAAAATCATTTTTTTTATGTTTTCGTCGGTAACGACCTCTTTCGGGCGTTTACTGCGTTCACCGTCCTCCGTGCTCATTTCACCACGCTTGAATTTTGCATACCAATCAATTATTGTTGATTTCCCTGGGGCAGAGTTCGGAAACTCATTATCAAGCCAAGTTTTTGCTTCCACCGTATTTTTTCCCTTCAGAAAACAATATTTTATCAAAACACGAAATTCATTTTTTTTTCACAATAAAAGTTGCTTCACAAAAGACGCTCTATCTCACAAACTAATTGACTTACAGACGTCAAATTTTGACACGAATCATTTGAAGGTTGGTACTATATAAAAATATTATGCATTTAATACTAGCGACGCCATCTATGTGTCAGACCGGGGACTTATCAGCCAACCTGTTAAGAAATGTTTTCTTAATTCGAAAGAAACTTTAAACCAAAGATGCTAAATCCTCAAAATAAGTCTTAGCCTATATTTGAAGCGTTTTTATCTTAAATCCATAGATTCAATATTTCAGTTAATTTGAAGACAATTTCTTTAAATCATCAAAAATCAAAAATGGGTCTCTTTACATTCAGGAAAATTTGCCTTGGTTCAAGGACATACGACTTTAATGGTGGGTCGCAATATTCAAAAATTTGTGTCCTAAATTTAATGAAAAAAAAATTTTGAAACAAAGATTATAAACTTTTTATGCCCTCCACCATAGGATGGGGGTATATTAACTTTGTCATTCCGTTTGTAACACATCGAAATATTGCTCTAAAACCCCGTAAAGTATATATATTCTGGGTCGTGGTGAAATTCTGAGTCGATCTGAGCATGTCCGACCTTCCGTCCGTCCGTCTGTTGAAATCACGAACGAAACAAGCTATCGACTTGAAACTTGGCACAAGTAGTTGTTATTGATGTAGGTCGGATGGTATTGTAAATGGGCCATATCGGTCCACATTTACGTATAGCCCCCATATAAACGGACCCCCAAATTTGGCTTGCGATTGCTCTAAGAGAAGCAAATTTCATCCGATCCGGCTGAAATTTCGTACATGGTGTTAATATATGGTCTCTAACAACCATGCAGAAATTGTTCCATATCGGTCCACTTTTACGTATAGCCCCCATATAAACGGACCCCCAAATTTGGCTTGCTATTTCTTTAAGAGAAGCAAATTTCATCCGATCCGGCTAAAATTTGGTACATGGTGTTAGTATATGGTCTCTAACAACCATGCAAAAATTGGTCCATATCGGTCAATAATTATATATAGCCCCCATGTAAACCGATCCCCCGATTTGGCTTACGAAGCCTCTAAGAGAACCAAATTTCATCCGATCCGGCTGAAATTTGGTACATGGTTTTGGTATATGTTCTTTAATAACCATGCAAAAATAGGTCCACATCGGCCCATAATTATATATAGCCCCCATATAAGCCGATACCCAGAATTGACCTCCGGAGCCTCTTAGAGGAGCAAAATTCATCCGATCCGGTTGAAATTTGGTACGTGGTGTTAGTATATGGTCTCTAACAACTATGCAAGAATTGGTCCATTTCGGTCCATAATTATATATAGCCCCCATATAAATCGATCCCCAGATTTGTCCTCCGGAGCCTCTTGGAGGAGCAAAAGTCGTCCGATCTGATTGAAATTTGGTACGTGGTGTTAGTGTATTGTCTCTAACAACCATGCAAAAATTGGTCCATATCGGTCCACTTTTACGTATAGCCCCCATATAAACGGACCCCCAAATTTGGCTTGTGATTGCTCTAAGAGAAGCAAATTTCATCCGTTCCGGCTGAAATTTGGTACATGGTGTTAGTATATGGTCTCTAACAAACACGCAAGAATTGGTCCATATCGGTCCATAATTATATATAGCCCCCACATAAACCGATCCCCAGATTTGATCTACGGACCCTCTTAGAGGAGCAAAATTCATCCATCCGGTCGAAAATTGGCAAAGTGGTGTTAGTATAAGGCCGCTAATAACCATGCAAAAATTGGTCCATATCGGTCTATAGTTATATATAGGCGATCCCCAATCACACAAAAATTGGTCCTTATCGGTTCATAATCATGGTTGCCATTCGAGTCAAAAATAATCTAGCAAAATCTTATTTCTATAGAAAATTTTGTCAAAATTTTATTCCTATAGAAAATTTGTCAAATTTTATTTCTATAGAATATTTTAGCAAAATTTTATTTCTATAGAACATTTTGTTAAAATTTTATTTCTATAGAAAATTTTGTCAAAATTTTATTTCTATAGAGAATTTTTCAGAATTTTATTTCTATAGAAAATTTTATCCAAAGTTTTTTTCTATAGAAATTTTTTTCCAAATTTTACTTCTATAGAAAATGTTGTCAAAATTTTATTTCTATAGAAACTTTAAACTTAATTATTTACGTATTTAAGCGGCCTTTTTTAGTTTAATATATACCACGTATGGACTATGTGGTATATACATATTACGGTGTTAGTTACCTCACCATCAAGTGTTACCGCAACCCAAGTAATTCGATTGTGGATGACCGTCTTCAGTAGTACACGCAAAGAAAAAAAACGTTTGGAAAACGTGTACCGAAAACGTTTTTCTTTTGTTAGAGTTTTTTGAATTGCTTCGAAAATTTTAAACTTTTATCACCAAAAAAATTCGTTCGTTACAAAATTTTTATTTTTTCAATAAAAAAAGTTATTTTTGAAACAACAACACAGTCCATTTCGTTTATATCAAACACTGTTCTTTTCTGACTTTAGGTCTTTAATAAGACACATTTTACAGTTCAAAATTGTATATACTACAATGTAATGTTGAACATTTTTCGGAATCTTCCGAACATATCTGGAATATATGTAAAAAAAAAACAAAACAAAAAAAACTTTGGTCGAAGCAGGGATCGAACCCACGACCCTTGGCATGCAAGTCGGACGTAGCAACCACTGCTCCACGGTGCCAAACTAAATGTTTGTTTCTGTTAAATAAACTTTGTTTATTCGGTTCGTGGGCGCCGCAAGCTATGCTATATAAATATAACTTATATGGATAATTATCTATTGATGACCATAACAGGTACATAGCTCAGTGGTTAGTGTGTTGGCTTACAAAGTGCATGGTCCGCGGTTAGATTCTCCGTCCAGGCGAAAGGTAAAAAAAAAATTAAAAATTTATAAAATCGTATAATTTCTTCTACATTGTTGGTATTACAGGAAAAGGTGTTAAGAACTAAAAAACCTCGTGGATGTGAGAAGATGTGAGGGAAAATGCAATTAGCAAGAAAACAATGTTTTTTTTGAGTTTGTCTTTATGAAAGTGTTTTTACATCCTTTTTACATCCATGCAAAAAATGAAAAGAATAAACGTTTATCACAAAAAGTATATACTTTTCTTCCAAATACACTTCCTTACAGCGAAAAGCAAATGAGAAACGAACTTTGTTTGTCTAAAATTTCGTTTGGGACGAAAGAATTATTTTTTTGCGTGTAGTTTCTACGCAATCCATGGTGGAGGGTACATAAGCTTCGGCCTGGCCGAACTTACGGCCGTATATACTTGTTTTAAATTAAAATTTCATTATTTGTTTTAATATCATGAAAATATTTTTTTTCACTGTAGTATACACACTCATTGCCCTATACACACTCATTGCCCTATACAATTTACAATTAATTGTATGTCTAAGGACCAGTTTCTCAATGTCTTGTTATTATTTATCGTGTCGATAAAACAGCTGATCCCATACAAAAATTTTACTAACCGGAGGTCTATCCACCGGTTAAAATTAATCGGAGGATGAGAAACTGGCCATAAATCTCATAAAAATATGTTGGCCATATTCGAACTTTCTATAGTGTTATCACGTACATATAATACATACTGCTTGCTTTTATTGCGTCTAATTGTGTGAGCAAGTGAATATCTTGGCCAGAGAATGTTTGGCGGGCAAATGCATATTCACAGGCCAATATCGAAGTCAGTCGTAAAGTGCTTACAAATCGAGTTGGTCGAACAGTCGGTTGTAGTCGGTGTGTATTTTCGTATGTAATGTAAGCGCCGTGATTTGTTTGAACCAGATGGATCATTATTTATAAAAACCACGCAATGCATGTATTCTTCTCTTTATTCATTACCAACCAACAATGACGCTTATTTTGTAACGGTAGTTGCTATCGAGCATGAAAAGAGTTGTCATTTGTTTTTCAATACGAGTGCAATCTAGTTTCTGTTAATAAAATTATTCATCACTTAATTAAAAGCCAAATGTGGTGACAAAATTAATTTTCGTTTGTGTTTTATTAGTGATTTACAATCAGTATTTGTCTCTAGCATATGTAGCGTAGCAACACCATAAACAACAAACCATAAAACTCCAAAATTAATTATATGTCAAGCGTTTGCAGCTAACTAATTAAACCCAACACCAATAATATTGACTCCCCTTCCCTCTTTCCAATTCACCGCTTTGTTTATTTGTCACATCTTGCAAAAAAAACGAAACAAATCTTATCAAGGTGTACAACATCATACCTCCCCTTAAGTCCCGCTATCATTAAAATTGTGCCTAGCCATCATAGAGTGAAGTTTACAGTGTACATCAAAAGTTTTCCAAATAAAGGGCAAAGTTACAAAGGAATATAATCTTTTAAAGCCACAAAAAAAAACTGTTAAAAGATATCTATCTCTAGACCGAGGTTTTTCTATTGCAGGTCCAAGTGAAAAATACAAAAAAATTCCAAACAAACCAACAAACAAAGTATACGCTTACAATCTCCAAACCGACAAAAACAACAAAACTATCAAAATTACAATCAACAGGTTTCATATTTCTAACTCAAGTGCATTGTTGTGGTGGTGGGGATATTGCCGGCAACGACCTCACAATTTCATTGTGAATTATTTTACAAGGTCATTGCGTCATCTCAAACAGCTGCCATATCTACAACAACAACAACCACATCATCAACAACTCTTAAGGCCAATAAACCGAATACAGACACGTTCTTTCGTCGCTATGGGCTCCATAAATTGCAAAGAATATGTAACCACAAATGATGCCTGTTCAAATCGACCAGAGGAAAATGGTAAATACCAACAAAAATGTGTTCAATCTAGTTTTAGTGATCTGGACGTTTTGTCCAACTCCGCTTTATAACGAATTGAAACCATTAGTCATAAAAATTATTTTCAAACCTGGTATTTTCTTGTGAATATAGTATGAGAGATAAATGAATAAATTTAAATAAAAGCTTAGTCATACCCAAATATTCTATTCACTTTGAGCCGAAACTTCAGTATTGTAGTGAATATACTTCTAGAATATATGTAATAGCAGACAAAAATATTTTTGGTCTTCATTCACGAAATTAATCGACCCAATTAATTTTTAATTTAAATGTCTTCAATCACAGAAATGATAGTATCAATTAAAAATTAATTGATACCATTAATTTTTTTGATTGATTTTTATTTGAATTAAAAAATTTGTTGAATAATTTAATTTTTTATTGAATATTTTTATACCCTCCACCATAGGATGGGGGGTATATTAACTTTGTCATTCCGTTTGTAACACATCGAAATATTGCTCTAAGACCCCATAAAGTATATATATATTCTGGGTCGTGGTGAAATTCTGAGTCGATCTGAGCATGTCCGTCCGTCCGTCCGTCGGTCTGTTGAAATCACGCTAACTTCCGAACGAAACAAGCTATCGACTTGAAACCACCGTGGTGCAATGGTTAGCATGCCCGCCTTGCATACACAAGGTCGTGGGTTCGATTCCTACTACGACCGAACACCAAAAAGTTTTTCAGCTGTGGATTATCCCACCTCAGTAATGCTGGTGACATTTCTGAGGGTTTCAAAGCTTCTCTAAGTGGTTTCACTGCAATGTGGAACGCCGTTCGGACTCGGCTATAAAAAGGAGGTCCCTTGTCATTGAGCTTAACATGGAATCGGGCAGCACTCAGTGATAAGAGAGAAGTTCACCACTGTGGTATCACAATGGACTAAATAGTCTAAGTGAGCCTGATACATCGGGCTGCCACATAACCTAACCTAACCTAACCTATCAACTTGAAACTTGGCACAAGTAGTTGTTATTGATGTAGGTCGGATGGTATTGCAAATGGTCCCCATATAAACGGACCCCCAAATTTGGCTTGCAAGGCCTCTAAGAGAAGCAAATTTCATCCGATCCGGCTGAAATTTGGTACATGGTGTTAGTATATGGTCTTTAACAACCATGCAAAAATTGGTTCACATCGGTCCATAATTATATATAGCCCCCATATAAACCGATCCCCCGATTTGGCTTGCGGAGCCTCTAAGAGAAGCAAATTTCATCGGATCCGACTGAAATTTGGTACATGGTGTTAGTATATGGTCTCTAACAACCATGCAAAAATTGGTCCATATCGGTTCATAATTATATATAGCCCCCATATAAACCGATCACCAGATTTGACCTCCGGAGCCTCTTAGAAGACCAAAATTCATCTGATTCAGTTGAAATTTGGTACGTGATGTTAATATATGGCCTCAAACACCCATGCAAAAATTGGTCGATATCGGTCCATAAACCCATATAAACCGATCCCCAGATTTGACCTCCGGAGCACCTTGGAAGAGCAAAATTCTTCTACGCAATCCATGGTGGAGGGTACATAAGATTCGGCCTGGCCGAACTTACGGCCGTATATACTTGTTTTGATTGATTTTTATTTGAATTAAAAAATTTGTTGAATAATTTAATTTTTTATTGAATATTTTTATACCCTCCACCATAGGATGGGGGTATTTTAACTTTGTCATTCCGTTTGTAACACATCGAAATATTGCTCTAAGACCCCATAAAGTATATATATTCTGGGTCGCGGTGAAATTCTGAGTCGATCTGTACATGTCCGTCCGTCCGTCTGTTGAAATCACGCTAACTTCCGAACGAAACAAGCTATCGACTTGAAACTGGGTACAAGTAGTTGTTATTGATGTAGGTCGGATGGTATTGTAAATGGGCCATATCGGTCCACTTTTACGTATAGCCCCCATATAAACCGATCCCCAGATTTGGCTTGCGGAGCCTCATAGATGAGCAAAATTCATCCGATCCGGTTGAAATTTGGTACATGGTGTTAGTATATGGTCTCTAACAAATATGCAAAAATTGGTCCATATCGGCCAATAATTATATATAGCCCCCATATAAACCGATCCTCCGATTTGGCTTGCGGATCCTCTAAGAGAAGCAAATTTCATCCGATCGGGCTGAAATTTGGTACATGATATGGTCTGTAACAACCACGCAAAAATTGATTCACATCGGCCCATAATTATAAATAGCCCCCATATAAACCGATCCCCAGATTTGACCTCCGGAGCCTCATAGATGAGCAAAATTCATCCGATCCGGTTGAAATTTGGTATGTAGTGTTGGTATATTGGTCCATACCGGTCTTATATATAACCCCCATTTAAACCGAACCCCAGATTTGACCTCCGGAGCTCTTGGAGGAGCAAAATTCATCCGATCTGGTTGAAATTTGGTACGTGGTGAAATTTAGTACATTGCGCCAATATATGGCCTCTAACAACAATGCCAAAATTGGTCCATATCGGTCTATAGATAAATATAGCCGATCCCCAAAAATAATGTACCAAAATTTTATTTCTATAGAAAATTTTTTTCAAAATTTTACTACTATGGAAAATTTTGTCAAAATTTTATTACTATATAAAATTTTGTCAAGATTTTATTTCTATAGAAAATTTTGTCAAAATTTTACTTCTACAGAAAATTTTGTCAAAATTTTATTACTATACAAAATTTTGTCAAGATTTGATTTCTATAGAAAATTTTGTCAAAATTTTATTTCTATAGAAAATTTTGTTAAAATTTTATTTCTATAGAAATTTTGTCAAAATTTTATTTCTATAGAAAATTTTGTCAAAATTTTATTACTGTACAAAATTTTGTCAAACTTTTATTACTATATAAAATTTTGTCAAGTTTATTTCTATAGAAAATTTTGTCAAAATTTTATTTCTACATAAAATTTTGTCAAAACTTTATTTCTATAGAAAATTTTGTCAAACTGAATTTTATACGTATTTAATCGGCTTTTTTTTTGTTTTATATATACCCCGTATGGACGGAGCCACCGTGGTGCAATGGTTAGCATGCCCGCCTTGCATACACAAGGTCGTGGGATCGATTCCTGCTTCGACCGAACACCAAAAAGTTTTTCAGCGGTGGATTATCCCACCTCAGTAATGCTGGTGACATTTCTGAGGGTTTCAAAGCTTCTCTAAGTGGTTTCACTGCAATGTGGAACGCCGTTCGGACTCGGCTATAAAAAGGAGGTCCCTTATCATTGAGCCTAACATGGAATCGGGCAGCACTCAGTGATAAGAGAGAAGTTCACCAATGTGGTATCACAATGGACTGAATAGTCTAAGTGAGCCTGATACATCGGGCTGCCACATAACCTAACCTAACCTAACCTACCCCGTATGGACTAACTTACAATTGAGAAGTCGGTGTTAAGAAGTTTTAAGATGCCTCGGCAAGTGTTACCGCAACCCAAGTAATTCGATTGTGGATGACAGTCTTTAGTACAAGTTTCAATGCAATCCATGGTGGAGGGTACATAAGATTCGGCCTGGCCGAACTTACGGCCGAATATACTTGTTTTCTTTGTATAGCACGCTAGATAATTTTTACACTTGACAAAAAAAAAGTATTTTTCTTTAAAATATTTGTATATTAATATTGAACTTTCGCTGTGAAATAGCTTAATGAATAATTAGTGACCTACCTCTTTCGTCCTTTAATTCACTATCTCTGGATAGTTTTGTCAATATTTTGTCATTTCTTATATGTATTTATACAAAGGATTATCGATTAAAATGTCTGACCTCAATTCGGTGGTATGTAGGTTGTCCTTAGTTAAGAACCCTCCTCAAGTATCCTGAAATGAAAGAAGGGAGATTGCGTGTTGAATATCACATTTCTGTTAACCATGGCATATAAAGGGTGATTCTTTTGAGGTTAGGATTTTCATGCATTAGTATTTGACAGATCACGTGGGATTTCAGACATGGTGTCAAAGAGAAAGATGCTCAGTATGCTTTGACATTTCATCATGAATAGACTTACTAACGAGCCACAACGTCGAATTTTCAGTGAATGGGCCCTAGAAAAGTTGGCAGAAAATCCGCTTTTTTATCGACAAATTTTGTTCAGCGATGAGGCTCATTTCTGGTTGAATGGCTACGTAAATAAGCAAAATTGCCGCATTTGGAGTGAAGAGCAACCAGAAGCCGTTCAAGAACTGCCCATGCATCCCGAAAAATGCACTGTTTGGTGTGGTTTGTACGCTGGTGGAATCATTGGACCGTATTTTTTCAAAGATGCTGTTGGACGCAACGTTACGGTGAATGGCGATCGCTATCGTTCGATGCTAACAAACTTTTTGTTGCCAAAAATGGAAGAACTGAACTTGGTTGACATGTGGTTTCAACAAGATGGCGCTACATGCCACACAGCTCGCGATTCTATGGCCATTTTGAGGGAAAACTTCGGAGAACAATTCATCTCAAGAAATGGACCGGTAAGTTGGCCACCAAGATCATGCGATTTGACGCCTTTAGACTATTTTTTGTGGGGCTACGTCAAGTCTAAAGTCTACAGAAATAAGCCAGCAACTATTCCAGCTTTGGAAGACAACATTTCCGAAGAAATTCGGGCTATTCCGGCCGAAATGCTCGAAAAAGTTGCCCAAAATTGGACTTTCCGAATGGACCACCTAAGACGCAGCCGCGGTCAACATTTAAATGAAATTATCTTCAAAAAGTAAATGTCATGGACCAATCTAACGTTTCAAATAAAGAACCGATGAGATTTTGCAAATTTTATGCGTTTTTTTTTTTTAAAAAAGTTATCAAGCTCTTAACAAATCACCCTTTATGTACATTAAAAAAGTACCTTCTATTGAGTCATAAAGCAAATTTCAATTTGTATTTGTTCAATGAAAACTTCATTGGGAGAGGTAGTTTCTAATGGACAAAACGTGTACATGACCAACTCATTAATAATGCAAAACTATTTTTATTTGAGAAATTAAGGAAAATAAAGGTTTTGCCCAATGGAACGAAAGAAATATCACTAATTTCTTTAGAGGGCTTGAGGGGAATGTGCATTCGCCAAACCAAAAAGATTTTGTTTTCATCAATATGAACTAAAGACGACAACGTAAAATGTTTATAATTTATACCGGAGAGCAAGCCATGTCACAAATTATTTTTTTTTTTTTATAAAGTACAGTGAAACCTCTCAAACTTAAACAATCTTAAAAGCGGGTCCCTCTCAAAAGTAGAAATTTTAGGCGATCGTGGGTGTCCACTTCTGAAAGGCTTTACTGTATATGTACGAAGTGAGAGATAGAACAGCACCACATGGTTGTAAAAGAGATATGCACGTGAGCAATGTTTTAATAACACTTCACCCTGAAATGTACAAGAATGCCGATTCCTCCGAAACAAATATATAATATGCAAAATGGTAAAAAGAACATCTGCATAGCACATTTTTTTCTAATTTTTTTTTTGTTATTTTTGTAAACATAGTGCTTGTATCTTAAAGGATACAGTGAGCATTTAAAGATTAAGCATTATTCTTAAATCACGTACGATGAGCGCTCATAGACCAGATTCCCAATAAATACAGAGATGAGCATATTTTTTTCATCACCAGGAGGGTGAAACCCATCAACTGGCCTTAAAAATTTCTTATCGTTAACACATTCTCTACTATCCCTATAGGCATAGAAGTAGTCGGTTGTCATCAGTCAGTAGTTCACTATATGACTTTTACTAAACCCACAACGAAAAAATTCTTGCCTCCGGTACGAAATTTTAGACAAACGAAATTTCCCTTTCTTCTATAATAGTTTATGATAAGCGATTTAACTTTTTTGTTTGCATTGAAAGAAATTTTTTTAGCGTCAATAGAACATGTTCCTCTAATCAAAAATAATCTACCGAAATATAGAGAAAATTTTACCACAGAAAAACTTCTTTAGGAAATGTTGTCAAAATTTTATTTCTATAGAATATTTTGTAAATTTTTTTCCTACAGAAAAGTTTGTCAAAATGTTATTTCTATAGACAATTTTTGCAAATTTTACTTCCATAGAAAATTTTTGCAAAATTTTATTTCTATAGATAATATTTGCAAAATTTTATTTCTATAGAAAATTTTTGCAAAATTTTATTTCTATAAAATTTGTTTGCAAAATTTTAGTGCTATAGAAATTTTTGCATAATTTTATTTCTATAAAAAATTTTATCAAGATTGTATTTCTATAGAAAATTTTTGCAAAAATTTTATTTCTATAGAAAACTTTGTCAAAATTTTATTTCTATAGAAACTTTGCAAAATTTTAGTTCTATAGAAAATATTGTCAAGATTGTATTTATATATAAAATTTTGTCAAAATTTTATTTCTATAAAAATTTTTGTAAAATTATATTTCTATAGAAAATTTTGTCAAAATTTTATTTCTATAGAAATTTTGCAAAATTTTATTCCTATAGAAAAATCTTCGCAAAGTTTTATTTCTATAGAAAATTTTTGAACAATTTTATTTGTATGGAATTCTTGTCAAAATTGTGTTTCTAGAGACAAATTCAAATTTTATTTCAATAGAAAATTTTATCAAAACTTAATTAATTAGGAAAAATTTTGCAAATTTTTATTTCTATACAAAATTTTGTCAAAATTGTATTTCCAAAAAGTAAAAAGTTGTCAAAATTTTATTTCTATAAAGGGTGATACGGTCAAAATTTGGTCAAGGGAAAACGCGTGTAAATCTGTGAAATCGTTTATTTAAAAAATCAAATTAAATTTCTTTTTCAAGTTCAATTAGTATAAAATTCAGGAAAAATATTCAGTTAGGCTTTCGCTTTTCCAAATCCGAATTGCCGGGCCTCACGCTTGACACCTGCCATCAGATTTTGTACAGCCACCTTGTCCACCTTCTTCGCCGCAGAAAGCCAGTTTGCCTTGAACTGCTGCTCGTCCTTAGCAGTTTTTTGGTCTTCTTTAGGTTCCGCTTGACAATAGCCCAGTATTTCTCAATTGGGCGGAGCTCTGGCGTGTTGAGAGGGTTCTTGTCCTTGGGAACCACCTGCACGTTGTTGGCGGCGTACCACTCCATGGCCTTTTTACCGTAATTGCAAGATGCCAAATCCGGCCGAAACAGTACGGAACAACCGTGTTTCTTCAGGAAAAGCAGCAGACGTTTATTCAAACACTCTTTCACGTAAATTTCTTGGTTGACAGTCCCGGAATGCTGTTTTTCAAGCCACAGGTACAGATGGCTTGCCAAACCAGATATTTCTTTGCGAACTTTGACAGTTTTATGTGCTTGAAAATATCTGCTACCTTTCCCTTTCCTTTTGCCGTATAAAACTCCTGTCCCGGAAGCTGCTTGTAGTCGGCTTTGACGTAGGTTTCGTCGTCCATTACCACGCAGTCAAACTTCGTCAGCATCGTCGTGTACACCTTCCGGGATCGCGCTTTGGCCGTCGTATTTTGTTTATCATCGCGATTTGGAGTCACTACCTTCTTGTAAGTCGATAGTCCGGCTCGTTTTTTGGCTCGATGCACGGTTGTAGACGATACACCCAGCTTATTTGCGGCATCTCGGAGAGAGAAGTTAGGGTTTCGCTTGAAACTACCGGCAACTCTCTTTGTCGTCTCAGCGGCTTCCGGTTTTCGATTTCCCCCCGATCCAGACTTCCTGAATGTCGACAAACGTTCCCCAAACACTTTAATTACATTTTTAACGGTTGATTTGGCAACTTTTAGCAATTTTGCCAGCTTTGAGTGAGTAGCTCGGATTTTCACGATGCGCGAGCAAAATTTTGATACGCTGCTCTTCTTGCTTGGACGGCATTTTGACAACTGAAGAGTGAATTCCAAAATCAAAATGGGAGCAACATTCTACACACACACACCTTCAAAATGAGGGGTGTTCAGGTTTTTTAAATGCAAAATTGAAAGAAATACGTCAAGTTTATATTGACCAAATTTTGACCGTATCACCATTTAGAAATTTTTATCAACATTTTATTTTCATAGAAAATGTTTGCAAAATTTTATTTCTATTTATATTTTTGTCAAAATTTTATTTATATTTATAATTTTGTCAAAATTTTATTTTTATAGAAAATTTTGTCAAAATTTTATTTCTATAGAAAATTTTTTCAAAATTTTATTTCTATAAAAAATGTTTGCAAAACTTTATTTCTATAGAAAATGTTTGCAAAATTTTATTTCTATTTATAATTTTGTCAACTTTTTATTTCTATTTATAATTTTGTCAAAATTGTATTTTTATAAAAAAATTTTGTCAAAATTTTATTTTTATAGAACATTTTGTCAAAATTTTATTTCTATAAAAAAGTTTGCACAATGTTATTTCTGTAGAAAATTTTGTCAAAATTTTGTTTTATACTCTTGTAGTTTAATCAACGTAATGGTTTTTAAGCTGAGATCAAAACAACGAATATAGTAGAAAATTTTGTCAAAATTGTATTTCTGTAGAAAATTTTATCAAAATCTTATTTCTATAGACAATTTATTAATTATGAAGTACATCCTAGTTGGAGAGGAATATTTTTTGTAGAAAATTTTTGAACAATTTTAATTGTATGGAATTCTTGTAAAAATTGTGTTTCTAGAGACAATTTTGTCAAATTTTATTGCTATAAAAAAATTTTGCAAAGTCTTATTTCAATAGAAAATTTTCTCAAAATTTAATTACTATAGAGAAATTTTGCAAAACATTATTTCTATAGAAAATTTTAGCAAATTTTTTTTTTTCTATAGAAAATTTTGTCAAAATTTTATTTCCAAAAAGTAAAAAGTTGTCAAAATTTTATTTCTATAGAAAATTTTGTCAACATTTTATTTCCATAGAAAATGTTTGCAAAATTTTATTTCTACTTATAATTTTGTCAAAATTTTATTTTTATAGAAAATTTTGTCAAAATTTTATTTCTATAGAAAATTTTTTCAAAATTTTATTTCTATAAAAAATGTTTGCAAAATTGTATTTCTGTAGAAAATTTTTTCAAAATTTTATTTCTGTAGAAAATTTTATCAAAATCTTATTTCTATACACAATTTATTAATTATGAAGTACATCTTAGTTGGAGAGGAATATTTTTCAGAATTTACCAAACAATTAAAAAAAAATCAATTTTTTGGTAGAAAAATGTTTGCACAATTTTATTTCTATTTATAAT
Organism: Haematobia irritans; assembly: GCF_050003625.1. Classification (NCBI taxonomy): domain Eukaryota; kingdom Metazoa; phylum Arthropoda; class Insecta; order Diptera; family Muscidae; genus Haematobia; species Haematobia irritans. The sequence continues at coordinate 131,665,949 of NC_134399.1, read as the reverse complement.
TTTGTCAAAATTTTATTTTAATAGAAAATTTTGTTAAAATTTTATTTCTATAGAAAATTTTTTTCAAAATTTTATTTCTATAAAAATGTTTGCAAAATTGTATTTCTGTAGAAAATTTTGTGAACAATTTTATTTCTGTAGAAAATTTTTGCAAAATTTTATTTCTATAGAAAATGTTTGCAAAATTTTATTTCTATTTATAGTTTTGTCAAAATGTTATTTTTATAGAAAATTTTGTCAAAATTTTATTTCTATAGAAAATTTTGTCAAAATTTTATTTCTATAGAAAATTTTTGCACAATGTTTGCACAATGAAATTTTGTCAAAATTTCATTTTATACTATAGTAGTTTAATCAACGCAATGGTTTTTAAGCTGAGATCAAAACAACGAATATAGTAGAAAATTTTTTCAAAATTTTATTTCTGTAGAAAATTTTATCAAAATCTTATTTCTATACACAATTTATTAATTATGAAGTACATATTAGTTGGAGAGGAATATTTTTCAGAATCTACCAAACAATTTAAAAAAACCCATTTTTGGTAGAATTCTACCAACTATGCCAACCGTTGTCTTAACGGGGCCAATTGGTTTATTCCAATTTGAAAAGTTGTTTCTAATGTATCTGGAAGTAGTAGGCAATGCCTATAGTTATTAAAAATCTGATACGATGAATATTCAAATCTATTGCAATTTTCTTCTGACACTACTCACTTTAATGCGAACTCATGCAATTAACTTTGCCATGAGTCACGAATATTTCGAGTCACGTACACAACTCTAGATAGAACCTATTCATTATGTCTCACAACCAGCATTAACATTTATTGCAATTATGTTGCAATGAACTACGCACAAAAAAGTATTCTTCCATACGAAACAAATATATGGTTAGGCCAAAATATCAATATTCTAACTTTTTTCGTGGATTTAAACAGCATTGGTGTGACCTCCAAAGCATAAAACTCATTCCTATCGAGGGTTAACATGTTGTAGTTTTTTAGAGTAATTACACTTTAGTAATTGACATGTACCAATAATAAAACATTCGACAATTTTATTATTTCACGAAACTCAGATATTGTCCACTATTGCTGGTTGGTAAGCCAACGGGAGAGTCGTAAGCAAGACGACTAAATTGACAGTTGATATAAACATCTGTTGCCTACAAGCAAAATCAACCCCTTTTAGCTTTGGGAAATTACAGACATGAATAACAGAGTTGCCAGAACATTGGACAATTAAAGAGGTTGAATGAACACAATATACATTTACTTATTTTTGTGATATCGGCAATTGTAATAAAATTTAGATAAAAAATAAAACATTTGTTTTGCTAATTTTAAGAAGAACGAATTTCGCAAAAGATAATAAAAAATCCAATAATGTTAGTAAATTTTCGTTATTATACCCACCAGCATAGAATGGTGACGGCGGTATAATAAGTTTGTCATTCCGTTTGTAACACATCGAAATATCGATTTCCGACTATATAAAGTATATATATATATATATATATATATATATATATATATATATATATATATATATATATATATATATATATATATATATATATATATATATATATATATATATATATATATATATATATATATATATATATATATATATATATATATATATATATATATATATATATATATATATATATATATATATATATATATATATATATATATATACACTGTTAGAAAAATATGTTTTTCATATGTTCCGATATAAACAAAATGTGTTTCGGGCACAATTTTTAAACACAATATATTTAAGTGCAAACATGTAATGTTCCTAAACTAACACAGAATGTTTGGGACACATATGTTAATATGTTAGAATATATTATGTTTGGGGCATGAATGTTTCATAAAAATAATATGCGTGAATGTAAACGTATATAAATTTACAAATTTCGAGTAAACATATATATGTTGTGATACTTTATTCAGAGAGCGACAGAGAGAGAGTTAGTATAGAGAAAGAAATAGAGATGGAAACCGGGAGGGTTGAATAAAAAGATATCAACATAACACAGCGAGAGAATGAAATGAGAGCAATTTGTGTGAAACCGCTTGTATGTTGTTTCGGAAAACTGTTTTATAATATGGCCAAAAATTTGGTATGCTTAAGTCTAAATATTATTTAATTTGAATAGTAGATGGAGTATTCGGAATAAAGAGAATAGACATTCGGAACCAAGAAAATAGACATTTGAAAAAAAAAAAAACAGCATATTTGTATTACAGAAAAAGATGCGAAGAACTCAAAAATTTCGTGGAAGTTAAAAATATGTGAGGGAATGAACATAATCTTCTTTGGGGAATTATTCCAAGCATATACAATTTTTGGACTCAAAATGCTTCCAAACATATAATATGCTCACATAAAACAAACATATTAATGTTTCGGCGGTATCCAATAATATGTGTGCTTCCTGCAAAATATGTTTGGAACATATGTTAGAGAAGCGATTTTTTTTGAGGGTGTATATATATATATATATATATATATATATATATATATATATATATATATATATATATATATATATATATATATATATATATATATATATATATATATATATATATATATATATATATATATATATATATATATATATATATATATATATATATATATATATATATATATATATATAATCACGCTAGAGTCTTCAATAATGAAGCAATCGTGCTGAACAACTGCACAAACTCGTCTTTTGTCTGCAGGCAGGTCAAGTTCGAAGATGGGCTATATCGGTCCAGGTTTTGATATAGTCCCCATATAAACCGACCTCCCGATTTGTGGTCTTGGGCTTATAGAAATCGTAGTTAGAGGTATTGTAGGACCACAAATACGTGTGCCAAAAATTGTGAGTATCGGTCCATATTTTGGTATAGCCCCCATATAGACCCATCTCCCGATTTTACTTCTTGGGCTTATAGGAACCGCAGTTTTTATTCAATTTTCCTGAAATTGGAAATCTAGAGGTATTGTAGGACCACAAATATGTGTGCCAAAAATTGTTAGTATCGGTCCATGTTTTGGTATGGTCCCCATATAAAAAGACGTCCCGATTTGGGGTCTTGAGCTTATAGAAACCGTAGCTTTTATCCAATTTGTCTGAAATTGGAAATCTAGAGGTATTTTAGGACCATAAAGAGGTGTGCCGAAAACGGTTAGTATCGGTCCATATTTTGGTATAGCCCCCATATAGACCGATTTTTCCGATTTTATTTCTTGGGCCTCCAGAATCCGAAGTTTTTATCCTATTTGCCTGAAATTGGAAATCTAGAGGTATTTTCGGGTCATAAAGAGGTGTGCCGAAAACGGTGAGTATCGGTCCATATTTTAGTATAGCCCCCATAAGAACGATCTCCCGATTTAACTCCTTGGGTTTCTAGAAATCGTAGTTTTTATCTGATTTGCCTGAAATTGTAAATATTCTGGTATTTTAGGCTCACAAAAACGTGTATCGGATTAAGTTTTTATCGGTCCATTTGGTAATGCCTCCAAATAGACCGACTTCACTTCTTGAGGGTGTAGAAGGCGCACTGATCATGAAAATTGCTTGAAACTCAATGTAAAATTTCCAGATTTTACTTCTACAGATTTAAGATTTCAAATCAAGACGTTATTTTATAATTTTCTTGCACACTTACAAGAGATGTTAATGATTCCTCTAAAACTCAAACAAAAATGGTTCTTATAAATCCAGAATCTGATATAGTCCTCATAGGTGAAATCTTTAAATTTATCTTCGGGAAGGGTCCTCAAGTCCTCAAGCCCTCCTGAAATTTCAAAGGAAACCCTTATATTTGGTTCATGGTGGTGGGTATTTAAGATTCGGCTCGGCCGAACTTAGTGCTGTATATACTTGTTTTTACAACGCTTTATGAAAATCTAGATCGCAATAATTAACCGATTTTGATGAAATTTTGTACATGGCGTGTTTTTGGTACAAAGACGAACGTTATTGAATTTTGAAAAAATCGGATCGAATTTAGATATAGCTCCTACATACATGTATCGCCCAATTTCGACAAATGGGGTCACATTGGGTCTCTTTACTACCGATCGTCAAATTTGGCACAAAGTAATTTAATTCACAATCCTTTAAATATGCAAAATTTCGTCGAAATCGGTTCAGATTTAGATATAGCTCCCATATATATGTATCGCCCTATTTTTCAAAATTTGACCATAATAGCCGTATTTATTAACCGATCTCAAATTTAGCATAAGATAACCTTATGTGCTATCAACCAAACCTGCAAAATATCATCCAAATGGGTTTAGATTTATATATAGCTCCATATATATGTATCGCCCGATTTTCATAAATTTGGCTCTAATAATATTATTTTTGACCATAATGCCCCCATTTTTTTGTTTTTTTTATTATTATTAACAAAAATTCATATAGTTTACAATATAATATATGGCTCAGCACCGAAAGGCAATAATATCAACCAAACCTGCAACATATAATCTAAATCGGTTAGCTCTCATATATATGTATCGTCCGATTTTGCCAAATTTGGCCATAATATCATTATTAACTAACCGATCTTACTCAAAGTTGGCATAATGTAACCTTCTATAGATAAATTAAGTCTGCCAAATGTAATAGAAATCGGTTCAGACTTAGATATAGATCTCATATATACTAATCGCCCGATTTTCCCAAATTTGGCCTTAATACACCTCCCAGAAAAAAGAGCGTCGCCAAAAAAAGTAGTGGAAGTGGTGGGAAATTGGCACAGAAGCCATGCATTTAACGTGGGCTTGTCATAGGACGGATGTCCACCATTCCAACAGCCGTTGCACTGAATTTGCATCTTTTCTTAAGGTGTGATCCGAATTCAGTGTTTTAGATGTGAATTAAAATAATTTTGTAATATTTTGCCAAATAAATAATTTGTATAATTTTGTATGCATTCTAACGCTTATCTGAGACATTTAACCTCAAATATTTTCAAAAATTCGCAATTTTTCTATAATGAATTTAGCATTTTTTTGACCAAATTTAAATAATTTGTACTATTTTATTAATTCATATTCTGTTTTTAACCCATTTGAAACAAAGAAATTAAAATTACCCATTAAAAATTTGTTTGACCAAATTTAAATGATTTGCACCATTTTAGCAATTCTTACTCTGTTTTTACCTATTTGAAACAAAAAAACAAGATAAAATTGCCCATTAAAAAATATGAAAAAAGCGAGTTATAAAAATTTAAATTAAAAGAACTTCATGTGGAGTGAAAATCAAGAACATGTTTGGGAGGACATTTTAGGAAGTGCTTTTAAAGTTGTGCCTCTAGGACAACTTCCATTTTTGCTGAGCTATTTATTAACCGATATTGCTCAATGCTGGCACAAATTAATCTTCTATAGTATCACCTACCCTGTCAACATTTTTTGAATTTGACGGCGCTTCTGAGAATCCCCACCACATCGAAAACAATCGTATACGTCATCCAAAACTCGTCGGAAAAGCACCGTCACTATTGAGGAGTTGTACCACGCCAAGTTACTACAACAAAAGTATCGCATGAGTGCAATTATTAAGTGCCTTTTTCAATACATTTAGAACGACGCCAATAAGAGCACCTTCAAACAATCAGAAAAAGTGAATTTTAAGATAGTTGTAAAATAATCATTGTGGTCAAGTAAAACACGATTCTTTAGATGTTTATTAATTTGATTAAACATTTATAAATTCTTATAAATATAACATTTATACCACTATCACAACACATTTAACATAATTTTTTCATTAATAATAGAATTATGTTGATTTACAAGTGGCAAGTTACATGTTGCAGCGTCTATCAGCCATTGTTTTAATTCTCGATGGAGGCAGCATGTCTGTAAAATATCTTAAAAATAATCCCTGTAAAATATCTTAAAAATAATCCCTTTATTCCATTTGGAAAGTCAAAAATTGTTCACCAACATAACTTTTACAATTTTAAGCGAAATAACTATGTTTTCAGCACTTCATTATCGATTTTATTTAAATAAATTATAAGAAGCTAGTTGGGCTTGGTGTTTCACAAAATTATAAAATGGCTCTTGTAACAATAGTGATGGCAAAATAACATACTGTCATGTGCATTTCATACTTTTTCATACGCTTCCACCATCACAGTTGGCGATTGTTGCAGTGTCACTTACGAGTCTGTGGTAGCGATGAGGATGAAATGGAACTTTGAAATGCTGGCAGGGTAAACATGCAAATTATCATCTAAATTGATTCAGATTTAGATAAAGCTTCCGTTTTTATGCATCGTCCAATTTCCCAAATTTGACCGTTATACTCTTATTATTAACCAATGTTACCCAAATTTCAAATGTCGATATATTAGACGATCTTATTTAGATTTTCATAAATATATTACCCGATTTTCACAAATTTGGCTATATTACCCATGTTGTTTGAACGATTTCCTCTTTTTAATAATGGAGTAGTGGCCTACTAAATCTGTAGGTGATCAGATTGAGATAAAACTCCCGTAAACATACAACCCTTAATTTTCTTAAATAAGGAAATATGGTTTATTTCCGAAACCTATTTCAATGATACTCTACATATTCCGATATTTACTAATTCAGTAGGGATGATTTATGGCATGATATAGTCGGCCACGCTCGATTTTTTTGTAGTAGAATTTTGACCATAATCCAAGCTGGAGAGTATATAAGATTCGTTCCGCTCGAATTTTCGCCTCTACTTTCTTGGCCCTACTACTAACAATTTCCGAGAAGTTCCCTTAATTTTCTTAAATAAGGAAATACGGTTTATTTCCGAAACCTATTTCAATGATACTCTCCACAGTAGAGGTGATTTAGGGCATGATATAGTCGGCCCCGCTCGATTTTTTGGTAGTAGAATTGTGACCATAATCCAAGCTGGAGAGTATATAAAGGGTGATACGGTCAAAATTTGGTCAATATAAACTTGACGTATTTCTTTCAATTTTGCATTTAAAAAACCTGAACACCCCTCATTTTGAAGGTGTGTGTGTGTAGAATGTTGCTCCTATTTTGATTTTGGAATTCACTCTTCAGTTGTCAAAATGCCGTTCACGCAAGAAGAGCAGCGTATCAAAATTTTGCTCGCGCATCGCGAAAATCCGAGCTACTCGCACGCAAAGCTGGCAAAATCGCTAAAAGTTGCCAAAATCAACCGTTACAAATTAAAGTGTTTGGGGAACGTTTGTCGACAGCCAGGAAGTCTGGATCGGGGGGAAATCGAAAACCGGAAGCCGCTGAGACGAAAAAGAGAGGTGCCGGTAGTTTCAAGCGAAACCCTAACCTCTCTCTCCGAGATGCCGCAAATAAGCTGGGTGTATCGTCTACAACCGTGCATCGAGCCAAAAAACGAGCCGGACTATCGACTTAAAAGAAGGTAGTGACTCCAAATCGCGATAATAAACAAAATACGACGGCCAAAGCGCGATCCCGGAGGCTGTACACGACGATGCTGACGAAGTTTGACTGCGTGGTAATGGACGACGAAACCTACGTCAAAGCCGACTACAAGCAGCTTCCGGGACAGGAGTTTTATACGGCAAAAGGAAGGGGAAAGGTAGCAGATATTTTCAAGCACATAAAACTGTCAAAGTTCGCAAAGAAATATCTGGTTTGGCAAGCCATCTGTACCTGTAGCTTGAAAACAGCATTCCGGGACTGTCAACCAAGAAATTTACGTGAAAGAGTGTTTGAATAAACGTCTGCTGCTTTTCCTGAAGAAACACGGTTGTTCCGTACTGTTTCGGCCGGATTTGGCATCTTGCAATTACGGTAAAAAGGCCATGGAGTGGTACGCCGCCAACAACGTGCAGGTGGTTCCCAAGGACAAGAACCCTCCCAACACGCCAGAGCTCCGCCCAATTAAGAAATACTGGGCTATTGTCAAGCGGAACCTAAAGAAGACCAAAAAAACTGCTAGGGACGAGCAGCAGTTCAAGGCAAACTGGCTTTCTGCGGCGAAGAAGGTGGACAAGGTGGCTGTACAAAATCTGATGGCAGGTGTCAAGCGTGAGGCCCGGCAATTCGGATTTGGAAAAGCGAAAGCCTAACTGAATATTTTTCCTGAATTTTATACTAATTGAACTTGAAAAAGAAATTTAATTTGATTTTTTAAATAAACGATTTCACCGATTTACACGCGTTTTCCCTTGACCAAATTTTGACCGTATCACCCTTTAAGATTCGTTCCGCTCGAATTTTCGCCTCTACTTGCTTGGCCTTACTACAAACAATTTCCGAGAAGTGTACAAGAAAAAAGTGAACTGTTTTATAAGAAGAATTACCTTGTGCGAAAGTTTAACTAAATTTTATTCCATATTTATTTTTTAGACCGTAGTTCATTCTTACTATTTTTAAGAGGTGTACTTATTGAATTTTATACCCAAGTTTAGTTAATAACATTTTTCAGACATATTTGAAATAAAGAAAATTTCATTAAGATGGAGAAAACTTCTTAAACAATTTTAAAAATTAACTAAAATAAAATAAATTAACTAAAACTAAATAATGTTTTTAACATAAACTTAATTTAATTTAGCATTAGTTTAACAACGGACTGTGTATAACATTTCTAGGGATACATTAACTTTTACCATGGCAATTAAATTTGCAAATGTATATGGCAAGTCTGCACACAACCGCTTGCAAATGAGAGATGAATAATAAACATGTTTAGAGCTGACCAACAACAATCCACTCAATGGGAATCAGTGGTGGGGAGAACTACGAGAAAATGCAACAACTTTGTGTGCTTTGTGTTTATTGTAGCCGGCGCATAAACTGTGTGACTAAAGTATAGAGAGACCCATTCAACATAGATTAGTTAAAAACTTAACGTCTTGGCGTAGACACGTTCATAGTCTTTAGACATTATCGCAAAACAAAAAAACACATTAACGTACGTAAGTGTTTCTTATAACTGAGTCATCAAACCACCTACTAACCAACCAACCATCCGTAAAGAAGGCGGCGAGTTTCAAAAACAACGTCTGTTTATCGATTAATATGGGTTTGTTCAAAATTTTACGCAAATTCTATACATATTATTACCTAAACATGTCAAATTTTAAGTGTAAATGTAATGCTAGTAGATTAAATGAAGTGAATTGCATTGTTTTGACCATAACTATGCGGTGCTACTCAAACAAAATTCAAATTAAATACGTCTCAATTATTATTTTTGTTTTTTTTTCGTTTTTTTTTTTGCAAACTACCCTATTTTAATGAAGGTTAAATAAACCGGTTGATAAATTCTTAATTAAATTTTGTGGATATAAATGTCTATAAATTGGAATGTTATGAAGAATTTGCAAAGTAAATGAGATGATAAGAATGTTTGAGAGCAAAAAATGAAATGTGTGAGAGAGTAAAATGGAAATCATGTGGCAAGCAGATTTAAATTGTTCAACACCTGAATACGAGTGCTGTTTGCGAAGTTTTTTCTACCCACCATATTGCAAAAAATGTTATGGGAGAAATGAAGTATATACACTCAAAAAAACAAAATGATTTCCTCCCAAACGAAAAGTTAGACCAACCATCATCGTTGGGAATTTTTTCTGGGTTTGGAAGAAAAGTATATTGTATTTGTGATAAACATGGACTTCTTTTACATAATGTAAAAACAATTTAATAAAGATTCGAAAAATATAAATTGCTTTAATTTTTAATTTTGAAGATATATATTTTGCAAATACCATAACAATTTCGTCACATTTATGCTACACTCATAGAAAAGTCTGGTAAAAACAGCAGTCGATGTTTGCTGTTATATTTTTGTACTGCAGGGCCTAATGAACAACAATTTAAAAAGTGTTTAGGTTATAAATGTTTCCTCAAAGCATATTTAAGAACCAAAAGTAGTTTTTGGTATATTTTTGCACAGTAATATACTTACAAGCTCCTAAAACATTTTGTTTGCTGTTAGCCTCAATCCGATAAATATTCAGATTTTTGGTCAAATACTATACATATTCATAAAATATTGTTTTAATTATGTTAGGATAGCTCCTAAGTTGAAATTTTTATTTGTTTTAGCCAAAATAAAGCATTTTTAGTGTAATCGCGCTTAAAAAATAGCAGGAAATGTTTGCTATTTCAGCAAACAGTGACTGTTCGCAAACATTTTGTTTGCTGTTAGCCTCAATCCGATAAATATTCAGATTTTTGGCCAAATACTATACATATTCATAAAATATTGTTTTAATTATGTTAGGATAGCTCCTAAGTTGAAATTTTTATTTGTTTTAGCCAAAATAAAGCATTTTTAGTGTAATCGCGCTTAAAAAATAGCAGGAAATGTTTGCTATTTCAGCAAACAGTGACTGCTGTCCCTTTTTCAGCAGACTTTCTGCTGTTTTAGTACACTTTTCTGCTGTCCCTACTAACAAATTTCTTTGGGTGTATACATATTGGCAATGTTGGTGGATATCAAAATGAATTGTAAGAACATTTTTTACTATTTATGAAAAATATCCAAGTTTAAAAATACATAGCATTACTAATAACAAAAACCAGGGCAAACGCGATTTACTTTCCCCCTACGTGACCGCAACAAAATAAAAATTTGAATTCTTAATTGATGAAATATAATTAGGGTTGCCAAATTCAAATGACCCATTGTCTGGAATTTTGGAAAAAGTTGGCTGGATTTAAAAAAAATCTAATCCAAATATGAGGAATAAAACTATTAAAATATTTAAATAAATAATAAAAACACAACAAGACATTTATAATTCAGTATTTTCATAAACATAAATAAAATAAAGTAAATTTAATTAAATTAAAAAAAATGAGAACATATTTTTAATTCAATCTTTTCTTACAAACTAAATTTAGAGAAAAAGCCAAAATAGGTTTAATGCAGTTCTTATAGATAATGAATATCACACCTATTAAACAAAAGGGTAGTAACTCCAACTAATAGGTTAGGTTAGGTCAGTCCATTGTGATACCACATTGGTGAACTTCTCTCTTATCACTGAGTGCTGCCAGATTCTATGTTAAGCTCAATGACAAGGGACCTCCTTTTTATAGCCGAGTCCGAACGGCGTTTCACATTGCAGTGAAACCACTTAGAGAAACTTTGTAACCCTCAGAAATGTCACCATAATTACTGAGGTAGGATAATCCACCGCTGAAAAACTTTTGGTGTTCGCTCGAAGCAGGAATCGAACCCACGACCTTGTGTATGCAAGGAGGGCATGCTAACCATTGCACCAAAAAAAAAACTAATAAAAAAGTATTAACTCTGAAGACAAGAAAAGAGACATAACGACATTTTTTTTAATGAAAGAAAAGTAAAAAAATAGAGAATTTTACAGTGTGAAAAGTGAAAATTTCAAAATTTTGAGTTACTACGCTTTCTCTCTCTGGGTGTAATGGGTGCTGGTTAAAAGTAATTAACACTCAAATATCTTCTTATTGAGAATTATATGAATGAATTATTTCAAAAGTATATTTAACTGGAAATATTATTGAATAGCATGTAACTGGACATGACATAGAAAATCTGGAAATTCCAGCCCATTCCAGTCCATCTGGCAACCCTAAATATAATGCTTAATACCACAACACTATGAAAAATGTGCCCAGATATCTCGATATTTAAGGAACTTTTTAGATAAATTATTAAGATAAGAGATAAAGATAAGAGATCAAATATACACAAAAAATATAGAATACTAACATTCTTAATTACAAAGAAAAACAACTTAAAAAATGAAATAGCCTACATTCAAATTATCTTCAGCTTAAGTTTAATTAACTTAGTTTAATAGCTGAAAAACATATTTGAAATAAAATATTGTTCATTATTATTTGTACGTGCTGCGAAAGTATACGAACGAAACTTTATTTTGAATATTTAGTATAGAACGAAACTTTATTTTGAATACCAGGATTTTTAACATTCTCTCAGTGCACTATAATTTCATCACGTATTATTAAAAAAAAATATTTGCGTAGTACTGTCAATGAAAGGTATTGAAATGAATCTGTCTAAAGTACATAACTTTTCAAAATATCCAAATTTTGGAATAATATTTTATTCATAATCAGTGAAATGTAGGTAGTCAACTTCGAGATTAGTTTTTACGATCTGATTTTGTCTAACAAGACTTGATAAAAAGTTCATGGAACTTAATTTAGTCGATATTACACTTCACGCCAAATCAACTTGAATTAACAGTTACTTAATTGAAAACCGAAAAGAAAAACAATAATGAAATAGCAGTCAGTGAGTACCATGCGTTGTCAAAACAAGGACAAGGAGTCATGTTTTGAAAACGTAATGGTTACGAATTTATAAAAAAAAAGTCCGATACCGTAACTCGAACCTGGATTGTCTGCTACATACGCGTAAACAGTCGCCTTTTAGCACATTACCACAATAGAATTCTACCAAAAATGGTAGATTTTTTAAATTTTGAGTTACTACGCTTTCTCTCTCTGGGTGTAATGGGTGCTGGTTAAAAGTAATTAACACTCAAATATCTTCTTATTGAGAATTATATGAATGAATTATTTCAAAAGTATATTTAACTGGAAATATTATTGAATAGCATGTAACTGGACATGACATAGAAAATCTGGAAATTCCAGCCCATTCCAGTCCATCTGGCAACCCTAAATATAATGCTTAATACCACAACACTATGAAAAATGTGCCCAGATATCTCGATATTTAAGGAACTTTTTAGATAAATTATTAAGATAAGAGATAAAGATAAGAGATCAAATATACACAAAAAATATAGAATACTAACATTCTTAATTACAAAGAAAAACAACTTAAAAAATGAAATAGCCTACATTCAAATTATCTTCAGCTTAAGTTTAATTAACTTAGTTTAATAGCTGAAAAACATATTTGAAATAAAATATTGTTCATTATTATTTGTACGTGCTGCGAAAGTATACGAACGAAACTTTATTTTGAATATTTAGTATAGAACGAAACTTTATTTTGAATACCAGGATTTTTAACATTCTCTCAGTGCACTATAATTTCATCACGTATTATTAAAAAAAAATATTTGCGTAGTACTGTCAATGAAAGGTATTGAAATGAATCTGTCTAAAGTACATAACTTTTCAAAATATCCAAATTTTGGAATAATATTTTATTCATAATCAGTGAAATGTAGGTAGTCAACTTCGAGATTAGTTTTTACGATCTGATTTTGTCTAACAAGACTTGATAAAAAGTTCATGGAACTTAATTTAGTCGATATTACACTTCACGCCAAATCAACTTGAATTAACAGTTACTTAATTGAAAACCGAAAAGAAAAACAATAATGAAATAGCAGTCAGTGAGTACCATGCGTTGTCAAAACAAGGACAAGGAGTCATGTTTTGAAAACGTAATGGTTACGAATTTATAAAAAAAAAGTCCGATACCGTAACTCGAACCTGGATTGTCTGCTACATACGCGTAAACAGTCGCCTTTTAGCACATTACCACAATAGAATTCTACCAAAAATGGTAGATTTTTTACATTTTGGTAGATTGGTAGAATTCTTGATGTTTTGGTAGAGTTTGCAAAATATAACTCTCCAACTAAGAGGTACTTCAATTTTATATAGAAATAACATTTTTACAAAATTTTCTATACAAATAAAATTTCGACAAAATTTTCTATACAAATAAAATTTTGACAAAATTTTCTATATAATAATATAATTTTGACAAAATTTTTTTTAGAAATAAAATTGTGAGAAAATTTTCTATAGAAATAAAATTTTGACAATATTTTCTATAGAAATAAAATTTTGAAAACATTTTCTATAAAAATAAAATTTTGACAAATTTTTCCATAGAAATAAAATTTTAACAAATTTTCTATAGAAATAAAATTTTGACAAAAATTTCTATAGAAATAAAATTTTGACAAAAATTTCTATAGAAATAAAATTTTGACAAAAATGTCTATGGAAATAAAATTTTGACAAATAAAATTTTGATAAAAATTTCGATTGAAATAACATTTTATCAAAAATTTTAATAGAAATAAAATTTGAATACATTTTTTTATTTTATGTCTTGACAAAATTTTCTATAGAAATAAAATTATTACAAAATTTTTTTATAGAAATAAAATCTTCACAAAAATTTTAATAGAAATAAAATGTTCTATAGAAATACAATTTTCTATAGAAATAAAATGTTCTATAGAAATAAAATTTTGCATAGAATAATAAAATGTTGACAAAATTTTCTTTAGAAATAAAATTCTGAGAAATTTTTCTATAGAAATAAAATGTTAACAAAATTTTCTATAGAAATAAAATTTTGACAAAATTTTCTATAGAAATAAAATTTATATAGAAATAAAATTTATATAAAAATAAAATTTTATCAAAAATTTCAATAGAAATAAAATTTTAACAATTTTTTTTATTTTATGTTTTGACAAAATTTTCCAAAGAAATACAATTTTGACAAAATTTTCTATAGAAATAAAGTTTTAACAAAATTTTTTATAGAAATACAATTTTGACATTTTCTATAGAAATAAAATCTTGCAAACATTTTCTATACCCCCAAAGAAATTTGTTAGTAGGGACAGCAGAAAAGTCTGCTAAAACAGCAGAAAGTCTGCTGAAAAAGGGACAGCAGTCACTGTTTGCTGAAATAGCAAACATTTCCTGCTATTTTTTAAGCTCGATTACAATAAAACATGTTTTATTTTGGCTAAAACATATAAAAATGTCAACTTAGGAGCTATCCTAACATAATTAAAACAATATTTTATGAATATTTATAGTATTTGACCAAAAATCTGAATATTTATCGAATTGAGGCATAACAGCAAACAAAATGTTTGCTGATCGTATTTAAGAGCTTGTAGGTATATTACAGTGCAAAAATATACCAAAAACTACTTTTGGTTCTTTAATATGCTTTGGGGAAAATTTTATAACCTAAAAATTTTATAAATTGTTGTTCACTTGGCCCTGAAGTACAAAAATATAACAGCAGCAGCATGAGTGTATAAATATATAAATATAAAATTTCTATAGAAATACAATTTTATCAAAAATTTCAATAGAAATAAAATTTTAACAATTTTTTTTATTTTATGTTTTGACAAAATTTTCTATAGAAATAAAATTTTTACAAAATTTTCTATAGAAATAAAGTTTTAACAAAATTTTTTATAGAAATAAAATTTTGACAAAATTTTCTATAGAAATAAAATTTTGCAAAAATTTTCTATAGAATAAAATTTTGCATAGAATAATAAAATTTTGACAAAATTTTCTTTAGAAATTAAATTTCAATAGAAATACAATTTTAACAATTTTTTTTATTTGATGTTTTGACAAAATTTTCTATAGAAAAAAAATTTTTTTTAGAAATAAAATTTTGACAAAATTTTCTATAGAAATAAAAATAAAATTTTGCATAGAATAATAAAATTGTTACAAAATTTTCAATAGAAATAAAGTTTTAACAAAATTTTTTATAGAAATAAAATTTTGACAAAATTTTCTATAGAAATAAAATTTTGCAAAAATTTTCTATAGAAAAAAATTTTGAATAGAATAATAAAATTTTGACAAAATTGTCCAAAGAAATAAAATTTTGACAAAATTTTCTATAGAAATAAAATTTATATAGAAATAAAATTTTATCAAAAATTTCAATAGAAATAAAATTTTAAAATTTTTTTTATTATATGTTTTGACAAAATGTTCTATAGAAATACAATTTTGACAACATTTTCTATAAAAATAAAATGTTGACAAAATTTTCCATAGAAATAAAATTATGACACAATTTTCTATAGAAATAAAATTTTTTCAAAATTTCAAGAAATAAAATTTCAAAAATTTTTTTATTTTTTGTTTTGCCAAAATTTTGCATAGAAATAAAATTTTTTATAGAAATAAAATGTTGACAAAATTTTCTATAGAAATAAAATTTTTTATAGAAATAAAATTTTGACAAAATTTTCTATAGAAATAAAATTTTGCATAGAATAATAAAATTTTGACAAAATTTTATTTAGAAATAAAATTCTGAGAAAATTTTCTATTAAAATAAAATGTTGACAAAATTTTCTATAGAAATAGAAGATTTGAGTTTGGCAAAGGGAAAGAGATAGGCTTGCAAATTTGTTTAGGCAGTGGCCGACTATCAAACCTTTTTCAAGTGTAGTTCACTTTTATTCTGATAATTGGTTGATAGTTTTACTGCAAGTGGAATATGCTGATGAGGAATTTGGTAATTCCGAAACGTGCGTCCAAGGCCGTAGCCAGGATTTTAATTCGGCGGGGGGGGGGGGGGGGGGGTTCAACTTTAGAAAAAAATATTCATATAATCTCATGTGGAGAAAATTTTATTTATGCATAGGTATGTATACAATATTTTTATAATATTAAATTAAGCCGACGGGCTTTTTGGGCAGCAAATAAATCAATGACTTCTTCTGTCGGCACATTTATTCGGCGATGAACCGACATTAATGCCAATCCATTGAGTCTACTCCCGCTAGTCGAATTTCTAAGATACGTCTTTAATCTCTTCATTGTTGAAAATGAACGTTCGGATGAGCACGTACACACAAAAAAATTTCACGAAAATTTTTCCAATTAAAATTTTAATTGAGTTTTAAAAAATATTCAATTAAAAATTGAATTGATTTAACAAATTTGTTAATTGAAACAAACATCAATCACAAAAATAATAGTATCAACTAATTTTTTAAATGGATCAATTAACTTTTTAATTGACCTTCAATTAATTTTTTTAATTGATACTATCATTTCTGTGATTGAAGACATTTCAATTAAAAATTAATTGGATCAATTAATTTCGTGATTGAATCAGAAAAACATTTTTTGTGTGTAGTAACTGCAGGGATGGAAAATGCAGTACGAAAGTATTTTTTTCAATACTTTTTCACCCCGGTCATTGAGCTTAACATGGAATCGGGCAGCACTCAGTGATAAGAGAGAAGTTCACCACTGTGGTATCACAATGGACTGAATAGTCTAAGTGAGCCTGATACATCGGGCTGCCACATAACCTAACCTAACCTAACCCCGGTCAGTACCGTAGTACCCCCGCGAATGATTTAGTACCTTTTGTGTAGACATTTTTGAGTCGATATCAGATTTATGGTACAATAGCTTTGACAAAATATTTTAATATTTTGAGAAAGTCTTTATCAACCTTATTTGCTAATAGTCTTTTACAAATATGGCAAAACAGACATGTTCATGTGGGAAGAAAATCTCGATTTTGTAAAAGACATAGTCAAAAACAGGATTTTATTGAACTTCAAGAATGTTTTAGTCGAAAAAAGAATGCGATTCTATATTATCGATTTTTTATTTCGGTAGAAAATGTTGTCAAAATTTTATTTCTATATAGAATTTTTGCAAAATTTTATTTTTATAGAAAATTTTGTCAAAATTTTATTTCAATTGAAAAGTTTATAAAAATTTTATTTCTATAGGAAAATTTTGCAAAATTTTATTTCTATAGAAAAAATTTTGCAAAATTTTTTTCTATAGATTTTTTTTGCAAAATTTTATTTCTATAGAAAATTTTTCCAAAATGTTATTTCTATAGAAAATTTTTGCAAAATTTTATGTATATAGAAAATTTTGTCGAAATTTTATTTTCTTTAAAATTCAGTCTCTTGACAATAATCTTCCAGTGAAATTTTTGTTGAAATTTAGTAAAAAGTACCTTTCCGCTCAAAAAATACCTTTTTTGTACTTTCTTAAAAATTGTATTTTCCATCCCTGAGTAACTGGCAAAGTGACCAAAATTTTTAAAAGAATATGCACGTTTGGAAATATCTCTTTATTGCACTCTCCAAGTGCTTCCATCGCTGAATTAGGCAGGTTCTTTTCGCAGTTTTGCGCCATTTCATTTACACATGTGTGTTTGGCTGTTTCGTTGTTGTTGCTATGGCCAAACAAAGCGAGTCATGTTCACAAAAAGAACAACAAACACACATAAAAAGCAGAAATACATTTTCCAAAAATGAAATTTGTGGTGCGAGAACAAAAACAATTTGTTTTTTCGACCGTCGTTTGACGGGCTTTTCAACTAGTATTCTATGATTTGTGCAAGTTTTATAGGTAAGCGTTTTTCAAAATAAAACCTATGCAGCTAAAAATATATATTTCTTTATATAAAATTATTCATTCATTTCGGGGGGGTTTTGATCCCCCTCACCCCCCCCCCCTGAATACGGCCTTGCGTGCGTCCATTCAACCATCTTGCAGTCTATAGGGCTTTGCCCAAATAAATTTGACAAGCATACTTTTCCTCTGTTGGTTAAGCTACACTTGTAGTTTAGTCAATGCATGGTTTTAAGCTGAAATCAAAAACAACAATAATGATTGCAGAGAAACCAACAATAACAAACAAAACGAATAAAATGTTGACAAAATTTTCTATAGAAATAAAATTTTGACAAAATTTTCTATAGAAATAAAATGTTGACAAAATTTTCTATGGAAATAAAATTTTGCAAAAATTTTCCATAGAAATAAAATTTTGCACAAATTTTCTATGAAAAAGAAAAGAAATAAAATTTTCTATAAAAATTTAAATTTTGCAAAAATTTTCTATTGAAATAAAATTTTGACAATATAAAGTTTTGCAAACATTTTCAATAGAAATAAAGTCTTTGTACAAACGTCTCCGAAATAAATCTTTGTACAAACATCTCTCTTTTCCTTTGAGAGATGTTTGTAGAAAGATTTATTACGGCAAAAGCCGACTATCATAAACCTTTTTTCGGAAGGTTCAAGTGTGGTTTACTTTGGGTTTAGTGAACTGATTTTATTCTGATAATTGGTTGATAGTTTTGCTGCAAGTAGAGGATACTGATGAGGAATGTAGTTTAGTCAAGGCATGGTTTTAAACTGAAATCAAAAACAAAAATAATGAAATAATATTTTGCAAACATTTTCTATAGAAATAAATTTCTATTGAAATGCATTTTTACAAAAATTTTCTATAGCAATAAATTTTTGAAAAAAAATTTCGATATAAATAAAATTTTGTAAAAATGAAATTTGACAAAAATTTTCTATAGAAATAAAATTTTGTAAAAATTTTTATAGATATCAATTTTTGCAAAAATTTTCTATAGAAATAAAATTTTGTAAAATTTTTCTTTAGAAATAAAATTGTGCAAAAATTTTCTATAGACATAAAATGTTCCAAAGATTTTCTATTGAAATAAAATGTTGGCAAAATTTTCTATAGAAATAAAATTTCGACAAAAAATTTTTATAGAAATAAAATTTTCCAAAAATTTTCTATGGAAATAAAATTTTGCAAAAATTTTCTATAGAAATAAAATTTTCCAAAAAAAACGTAAATATTCCGTTTTCAAGTTCTATTCTAAACTTAACAATAAAAATGTGGAAGCGCAATGTATACTGATTTAGTTTCCTTACTTCTGTCAGTTGCAAATACCAAATCGACACAATAACTATGTAGGTTTGGAAGCCCAAAGTAATATCCATTTTTAATTAAAACAAAGTAAAATATATAAAAAATAGTATTAATTTTTATTCATTGTATTTATAGAGTTAAGTACATCATTTGTTCAGAAAAATGAAATTAGTATGATTAAAAAAAATGATTTCACTTACAATAGAGCTAGCAATATATTTTAAGCATTTTTATTTTAAATATAATGTTTATATCTGAAAAAGTCTTACAACTAAAACGCTGCGTGTGTGCATCGAAAAACATTAATATAAAAAATTGTTTACTTGATATTTACTTAATAATCATGGTGCTATTGAGATGTACTTATTTCCCATGATGATTTTAAAGATGTTTGAAAAAGCTGCCTGAATAAAATTGTTGATTCATAAATTTTCAAAATTTTTTAGTAACCATGGAAAAACAATAAAACAGCAAAACGTCTGCTGAAAATCCGTTTTTGCTAAAACAGATAATATTGTTGTCTCAATTTTCCCACAACATGGTTTAGTTTCGTTGAAATTAACAAACAAGGTCTAGGTCTGTAATATGTTAGATATATGTTGATAGCTAATAGAAACAAGTCTGCTAAACAGCAGTCGGTATACGGTGTTATATGTTTCCACTTCAGCCAACAAGGAATTTAACTTTTTTGTTTCTTTCAGCCAAACTGAGAAAAAATTTTGTTGTAAAATAGCTGATTATGTTTGCTATTTCAGCAAACAGTGACTGCTTTCCCTTTCTCAGCAGACTGTTTTAGCAGACTTTTCTGCTGTGTCTACTAACAATTTCTTTAAGTGTGGAATACGATGTAAACTAGTTTTGATTCTTAAAAAGTCGTTGGGTAACTTTTTACGTCTCAAAATTTAAAACTTGTAAGAAAGGCCTAGAATTACAAAACATATCAGTAAATATCCACTTGTGTTATTTAGATAGTTTTTCTATGGGTATACACTCATAGAAAAAAGACGGCCATTAAAAACAAACACTGACTGCTGTTTTACAGCGGAAAAAATATGCTCTTTTAGTTGTTTTTGTTTTTTGCTGAAACAGCAAACAATCTGCTATTTTGGAAAAGCAAACATACTGCTAAAAAAGACAGCTTAAAATCTAAAAATTGTAAGAAAAGCCAAGATGGATATTTGGTTTGTTCCAGTCAAATTGATTTTTTTTGTTTTTGGCAAATTGATATTTTGCACATTTTAAGTACACACAGCATGAAAATTAAATGTTTTCTGAAAAAGGTCCGCTTCTTTTTTGCGTTTTTTATGAATACGTATACAAATATATTTTGTTCGCTTCCATTGTTCTATAATAGCCCCTAAACTATATTTTTGGTTTGTTCCATTCAAATGGATTTTTTTTTGTTTTTGGCAAATTGATATTTTGGGGGGGGGGGGGTTTCCCCCCCCCAAAATTGGGGATATTTTTTCGAGGATGGGGAAGAAATTTCTGAGTTGGGGACTTCAGGATTTGGTGGGGAATTTCCATAAATTTGGGGATTTTTTTGATTTCAATAGAAAATGTTGCCAGAATTTTATGTCTATAGAAAATTTTGTCTAAATTTTTTTCTATATAGAAAATTTTGTCAAAATTTTATTTCCATAAATTTAACTAATTTTCTTTCCATAAAATTTTGTCAAAATTTTATTTCTATAGAAAATTTTCTCAAAATTATATTTCTACAGAAAATTTTGTCAAATTTTTTTTCTATAGAAAATTTTGTCGAAATTTTATTTCCATAGAAAATTATCTCAAAATTTTATTTCTATAGAAAATTTTGTCAAAATTTTATTTCTATAGAAAATTTTATCAAAATTTTATTTCTATAGAAAAGTTTCTCAATATTTTATTTTTATATAGAAAATGTGTCAAAATTTTATTTCTATATAGAAAAGTTTGTCAAAGTTTTATTTCTATATAAAAAATTTTGTCAAAATTTTATTTCTATAGAAAATGTCGTAAAAATTTTATTCCTATAGAAAAAAAATCAAAATGTTATTCCTATAGAAAATTTTTTCAAAATTTTATTCTATAGAAAATGTTGTCAAAATTTTATTTCTATAGAAAATTTTGTCAAAATTTTATTTCTATAGAAAATTTTGTCAAAATTTTATTTCTATATAGAAAATTTTGTCAAAATGTTATTTCTATAGAAAATTTTGTCAAAATGTTATTTCTATATAGAAAATTTTGTCAAAATTTTATTTCATAGAAAATTTTGCCAAAATTTTATTTCTATAGACAATTTTGTCAAAATTTTATTTCTATAGAAAATTTTGTCAAAATTTTATTTCTATAGAAAATTTTGTCAACATTTTATTTCTATAGAAAATTTTTTTTGTCAAAGTTTTATTTCTATATAAAAAATGTTGTCAACATTTTATTTCTATAGAAAATGTCATCAAAATTTTATTTCTATAGAAAATTTTGTCGAAATTTTATTTTTGTAGAAAATTTTGTCAAAATTTTATTTCTATAGAAAATTTTGACAAAATTTTATTTCTGTATAGCAATTATCTCAAAAAAAAATTTTTCTACATAGAAAATTTTATTTCATAGAAAATTTTGCCAAAATTTTATTTCTATAGACAATTTTGTCAAAATGTTATTTCTATATAGAAAATTTTGTCAAAATTTTATTTCATAGAAAATTTTGCCAAAATTTTATTTCTATAGACAATTTTGTCAAAATTTTATTTCTATAGAAAATTTTGTCAAAATTTTATTTCTATAGAAAATTGTGTCAAAATTTTATTTCTATAGAAAATTTTTTTTGTCAAAGTTTTATTTATATATAAAAAATGTTGTCAACATTTTATTTCTATAGAAAATGTCATCAAAATTTTATTTCTATAGAAAATTTTGTCGAAATTTTATTTTTGTAGAAAATTTTGTCAAAATTTTATTTTTGTAGAAAATTTTGTCAAAATTTTATTTCTA
The DNA here is from genome assembly GCF_050003625.1 of Haematobia irritans. Classification (NCBI taxonomy): domain Eukaryota; kingdom Metazoa; phylum Arthropoda; class Insecta; order Diptera; family Muscidae; genus Haematobia; species Haematobia irritans. Next base: position 131,643,473 of record NC_134399.1, on the reverse strand, counting down.
TAGAAAATTTTGACAAAATTTTATTTCTGTATAGCAATTATCTCAAAAAAAATTTTTTCTACATAGAAAATTTTCTAAACATTTTTTTCTATATAGTAACTTTCCACAAAAATTTTGTCAAAATTTTATTTCTATAGAAAATTTTATCAAAATTTTATTTCTATAGAAAATTTTATTTCTGTATTGAAAATTATCTCAAAATTTTATTCCTATAGAAAATTTTGTCAAAATTGTATTTCTGTAGAAAATTTTGTCAAAATTTTATTTCTATAGAAAATTTTGTCAAAATTTTATTTCTATAGAAAATTTTGTCAAAATTTTATTTCTATAGAAAATTTTGTCAAATTTTTTTTTCTATAGAAAATTTTGTCAAAATTTTATTTCTGTATAGAAAATTATCTCAAAATTTTATTTCTATAGAAAATTTTGTCAAAATTTTATTTCTATAGAAAATTTTGTCAAAATTTTATTTCTATAGAAAATTTTGTCAAAATTTTATTTCTATAGAAAATTTTGTAAATTTTTTTTTATAGAAAATCAAAATTTCATTTCTATAGAAAATTTTGTCGAAATTTTATTTTTGTAGAAAATTTTGTCAAAATTTTATTTCTAAAGAAAATGTTGTCAAAATTTTATTTCTATAGAAAATTTTGTCAAAATTTTATTTCTATATAGAAAATTTTGTCAATATTTTATTTCTATAGAAAATTTTGTCAAAATTTTATTTCTATAGAAAATTTTGACAAAATTTTATTTCTGTATATAAAATTATCTCAAAAAAAAATTTTTTCTACATAGAACATTTTCTAAACATTTTTTTCTATATAGTTCCTTTTCACAAAAATGTTGTCAAAATTTTATTTCTATAGAAAGTTTTGTCAACATTTTATTTCTATAGAAAATTTTGTCAACATTTTATTTCTATAGAAAATTTTGTCAAAATTTTATTTCTATAGAAAATTTTGTCAAAATTTTATTTCTATAGAAAATTTTGTAAATTTTTTTTATAGAAAATCAAAATTTCATTTCTATAGAAAATTTTGTCGAAATTTTATTTTTGTAGAAAATTTTGTCAAAATTTTATTTCTATAGAAAATTTTGTCAAAATTTTATTTCTATATAGAAAATTTTGTCAATATTTTATTTCTATAGAAAATTTTGTCAAAATTTTATTTCTATATAGAAAATTTTGTCAAAATTTTATTTCTATAGAAAATTTTGACAAAATTTTATTTCTGTATAGAAAATTATCTCAAAAAAATTTTTTTTCTACATAGAACATTTTCTAAACATTTTTTTCTATATAGTTCCTTTTCACAAAAATGTTGTCAAAATTTTATTTCTATAGAAAATTTTGTCAAAATTTTATTTATAAAGGGTGATTCTTTTGAGGTTAGGATTTTCATGCATTAGTATTTGACAGATCACGTGGGATTTCAGACATGGTGTCAAAGAGAAAGATGCTCAGTATGCTTTGACATTTCATCATGAATAGACTTACTAACGAGCAACGCTTGCAAATCATTGAATTTTATTACCAAAATCAGTGTTCGGTTCGAAATGTGTTTCGCGCTTTACGTCCGATTTATGGTCTACATAATCGACCAAGTGAGCAAACAATTAATGCGATTGTGACCAAGTTTCGCACTCATTTTACTTTATTGGACATTAAACCAACCACACGAATGCGTACAGTGCGTACAGAAGAGAATATTGCGTCTGTTTCTGAGAGTGTTGCTGAAGACCGTGAAATGTCGATTCGTCGCCGTTCGCAGCAATTGGGTTTGTGTTATTCGACCACATGGAAGATTTTACGCAAAGATCTTGGTGTAAAACAGTATAAAATACAGCTCGTGCAAGAACTGAAGCCGAACGATCTGCCACAACGTCGAATTTTCAGTGAATGGGCCCTAGAAAAGTTGGCAGAAAATCCGCTTTTTTATCGACAAATTTTGTTCAGCAATGAGGCTCATTTCTGGTTGAATGGTTACGTAAATAAGCAAAATTGCCGCATTTGGAGTGAAGAGCAACCAGAAGCCGTTCAAGAACTGCCCATGCATCCCGAAAAATGCACTGTTTGGTGTGGTTTGTACGCTGGTGGAATCATTGGACCGTATTTTTTCAAAGATGCTGTTGGACGCAACGTTACGGTGAATGGCGATCGCTATCGTTCGATGCTAACAAACTTTTTGTTGCCAAAAATGGAAGAACTGAACTTGGTTGACATGTGGTTTCAACAAGATGGCGCTACATGCCACACAGCTCGCGATTCTATGGCCATTTTGAGGGAAAACTTCGGAGAACAATTCATCTCAAGAAATGGACCGGTAAGTTGGCCACCAAGATCATGCGATTTGACGCCTTTAGACTATTTTTTGTGGGGCTACGTCAAGTCTAAAGTCTACAGAAATAAGCCAGCAACTATTCCAGCTTTGGAAGACAACATTTCCGAAGAAATTCGGGCTATTCCGGCCGAAATGCTCGAAAAAGTTGCCCAAAATTGGACTTTCCGAATGGACCACCTAAGACGCAGCCGCGGTCAACATTTAAATGAAATTATCTTCAAAAAGTAAATGTCATGGACCAATCTAACGTTTCAAATAAAGAACCGATGAGATTTTGCAAATTTTATGCGTTTTTTTTAAAAAAAAAAGTTATCAAGCTCTTAACAAATCACCCTTTATATAGAAAATTTTGTCAAAATTTTATTTCTATAGAAAATTTTTGTCAAAATTTTATTTCTATAGAAAATTTTGTCAAAATTTTATTTCTATAGAAAATTTTATCAAAGATTTATTTCTATATAGAAAATTTTGTCAAAATTTTAATTCTATAGAAAATTATCACAAAATCTTCAACAATTTTACCAATCTACCAAGCAATAAAAAGATGTACCATTTCTGGTAAAATTCTACCGACTTGAGCAACGTGCCTACCACCTTATTTTAAGGGTGATTTGTTAAGAGCTTGATAACTTTTAAAAAAAAAAAACGCATAAAATTTGCAAAATCTCATCGGTTCTTTATTTGAAACGTTAGATTGGTCCATGACATTTACTTTTTGAAGATAATTTCATTTAAATGTTGACCGCGGCTGCGTCTTAGGTGGTCCATTCGGAAAGTCCAATTTTGGGCAACTTTTTCGAGCATTTCGGCCGGAATAGCCCGAATTTCTTCGGAAATGTTGTCTTCCAAAGCTGGAATAGTTGCTGGCTTATTTCTGTAGACTTTAGACTTGACGTAGCCCCACAAAAAATAGTCTAAAGGCGTCAAATCGCATGATCTTGGTGGCCAACTTACCGGTCCATTTCTTGAGATGAATTGTTCTCCGAAGTTTTCCCTCAAAATGGCCATAGAATCGCGAGCTGTGTGGCATCTAGCGCCATCTTGTTGATACCACATGTCAACCAAGTTCAGTTCTTCCATTTTTGGCAACAAAAAGTTTGTTAGCATCGAACGATAGCGATCGCCATTCACCGTAACGTTGCGTCCAACAGCATCTTTGAAAAAAATACGGTCCAATGATTCCACCAGCGTACAAACCACACCAAACAGTGCATTTTTCGGGATGCATGGGCAGTTCTTGAACGGCTTCTGGTTGCTCTTCACTCCAAATGCGGCAATTTTGCTTATTTACGTAACCATTCAACCAGAAATGAGCCTCATTGCTGAACAAAATTTGTCGATAAAAAAGCGGATTTTCTGCCAACTTTTCTAGGGCCCATTCACTGAAAATTCGACGTTGTGGCAGATCGTTCGGCTTCAGTTCTTGCACGAGCTGTATTTTATACTGTTTTACACCAAGATCTTTGCGTAAAATCTTCCATGTGGTCGAATAACACAAACCCAATTGCTGCGAACGGCGACGAATCGACATTTCACGGTCTTCAGCAACACTCTCAGAAACAGACGCAATATTCTCTTCTGTACGCACTGTACGCATTCGTGTGGTTGGTTTAATGTCCAATAAAGTAAAATGAGTGCGAAACTTGGTCACAATCGCATTAATTGTTTGCTCACTTGGTCGATTATGTAGACCATAAATCGGACGTAAAGCGCGAAACACATTTCGAACCGAACACTGATTTTGATAATAAAATTCAATGATTTGCAAGCGTTGCTCGTTAGTAAGTCTATTCATGATGAAATGTCAAAGCATACTGAGCATCTTTCTCTTTGACACCATGTCTGAAATCCCACGTGATCTGTCAAATACTAATGCATGAAAATCCTAACCTCAAAAGAATCACCCTTTACTAATTGAAGATTTAGAATTAAATTTTCGTTCACAAGGTGACAATTTTCATACCTCCAGCATTTGGAAGACGATCCCCACTTTATTGGTGTTGTGGTTCGAAATCCAGCTTGTTGGATTTGACAAAATGTTAATTTTTAAATTATTACTGATTGTCTACAGCAGCGCCTTTTGCTTTATTATTATTATTTTTTTTTTTTTTTTTCAAAAAAAAACTTGTCAAACATGTATTGGGGATTATTATGAGTAATTTAAGTTTAAATTTGGGATTTTTGGGGACGAAAACATCATAATTTGCCTGAAAAATACTGGCAACACTGACCCCAAACATGATTCAAGAGCAAAATCTTACTTTTTCACGGAAAACATGTAACATGTTTGTCGACACCACGTCATTTTTCGCAAATTATGTATCTGATTTCGGAAAGCATGTTATGTTTGGCGAGAAAAGAATATTTTTGCGACAAAAATGCTACATGATCGCCGTGAAAAAGTAAATATGTTTGAGGTGATCATATTCCATCTCTGGGTGTAGGCATTTCGCTATTTCAGCATATATGTATTTCTATGTATGGGAGTTTTTAGGTTTTTGTCCAAGATGATTTTACACACACATACACTAACACACAGCGTTACTCTTCGTTTTGTAGTTTCTTAGATTTTAATTTTTTTCACCATACCCGCTATATCATCTTTCCAACCTATTAACTTATCACCCAATTCATCGACATTTTCGACGACAACATCTCTAGTTTTCGATGCATATTTACCGACAGTCTTCCATGTTTCACTATGTTCAACATCCTCAATGACATCGACAATTGGTTCGAGGAGACTTCCACTTTGCTCCGCAGCCTTGGAGATATCAAAATCATTACAAATCAGAGCTTTAATTCTTTGCCAAAATCCAGCTTTAGTTGGAATGGTCGTAGGTGCAGCCGTTGTTGTTGTGGTCGTGTGATCAATATCTACACTTTTCGAATCGTAGATATTATTGTATAGACTTATACCTTCATCCATATGGGATTTTCCAAATACATTTTTCTTCCAATAGATGTCAATTGGTACATCACCTTCTTTGACAACACTGTAATCGTATTTTTTTCCAAGATTCCATAGATTGCCAGATGAATCCGAATTGAATAGAACATCATTTAATATTTCATCATTGAAGGATTCATGTCTCATGGGTAAGGCCTTTAACGAAGTGATGGTCATCGTTAAGAGAATCAATAGCAAAAGCAAAGGATAATTCTGAAATTATGAATAATTGAGTATCCAATTTAAGTAAACCAGGTTTTTTAAGTCGAAAATAAATATTTCCTACAGTTTCCATTTTGTCTCTGCTTAAGTTACTGGTACAACTGTCTTCGCCAGCTCTCACAATAAAACTATTTCCAAATTTTTCTATCATCTCGCCTTTTATTTAGAAAAATCTCGATTTTCCCAAAAGGGATTTTCCTTAGAAATTTTCCCAACTCTGACACTTAAGTTAGCACATTAAAATTCCATTGGCATTTCAATAGCATAATAAAACTAAATCCTCTTTCCATTCCAGGTACTACTGGTTCGGGTTTGTATCAATCTACCTGCGAAGCCAACAACATGGTCGACGACTACACTGATCCCGTTGCTGTGTGCAATGTGAGCGATTTGCAGGAGCATGAAATGAAACAATTCGAATTCAATGAGAATACCAAGGTCTTAATTGTCAAACAAAAGGATCAAATCAAAGCCATTGGCAATAAGTGTACCCATTATGGTGCCCCCTTACATACGGGTGTATTGGGTGATGGCCGTGTCCGTTGTCCTTGGCATGGAGCCTGTTTCAGTATCGATACAGGAGATATTGAAGATTTCCCAGGTCTTGATTCCTTGCCATGCTATAAGGTTGAGGTCGAATCCAGTGGCCAAGTTATGATTCGGGCCAAACGTAAGGATCTGGAGAATTCTCGTCGTCTAAAGGATATGGTAAAACGTGATCCCAACGACAATCGTTGTTATGTGGTTGTTGGTGGTGGCCCTGCCGGTGCTGTATGTGCTGAAACTTTGCGTCAAGAAGGATTTACCGGACGTCTGGTTATGGTCTGCAAGGAACAATATTTACCCTATGATCGTGTTAAACTGTCCAAGATCAGTGATGCTCAAATTGAAACTTTACAATTCCGCAAACCCGAATTCTATAATGAATATGGTATTGAAACTCTAATGGGTGTTGCCGCCACCAAAATGAGTTGTGATGAGAAAATGTTGTATCTTTCGAATGACACCACCTTGAAGTATGATAAAATTTTCATTGCAACTGGTTGTACGGCAAGCAAGCCTCGCATAAATGGTTCGAATTTGAATGGTGTCATGGTCGTTCGAGAATATGAAGATGTTAAGGAGATCAGTAAGCTCATAAAACCTGAGAGTAACTTGGTGTGTTTGGGTTCCAGTTTTATTGCCTTGGAAGCTGCCCAGAGTTGGGCTAAAAAAGTTAAGAGTGTAAGTAAAATATTTGATAGAAACAAAAATTTTGACAAATTTTTTTATAGAAATAACATTTTTACAAAATTTTCTATAGAAATAAAATGTTGACAAAATTTTCTATAGAAATAAAATATTGACAAATTTTTCTATCGATATAAAATTTTGACTAAATTTTTTATAGATATAAAATTTTGGAAAAATAAAATTTAGACAAAAATTTCTATAAAAATAAAATTTTGATAAAATTTCCTATGGAAATAAAATTTTGACAAAATTTTCTGTAGAAATACACTTTTGACAAAATTTTCTATAGAAATAAAATTTTCCCATAAAAATAACATTTTGATAAATTTTTCTATAGAAATAAATTTTGACTACATTTTCTATAAAAATAAAATTTTGACAAAATTTTCTATAGAAAAAATTTTGACAACATTTTTTATAAAAATAAAATTTTGAGAAAATTTTCTATAAAAATAAAATTTTGTGGAAATTTTCTATAGAAATAAAATTTTGACAAAATTTCCTATTGAAATAAAATTTTGACAAAATTTTCTATAGAAAAAAATTTTGACAAAATTTTTTATAGAAATAAAATTTTGAGAAAATTTTCTATAAAAATAAAATTTGGACAAAATTTTCTTCAGAAATAAAATTTTGTTGAAATTTTCTATAGAAATTAAATTTTGACAAAATTTCCTATAGAAATAAAATTTTGTCGAAATTTTCTATAGAAATAAAATTTTGACAAAATTTTCTATAGAAATAAAATTTTGACAAAATTTTCTATAGAAATATAATTTTGACAAAATTTTCTATAGATGAAAAATTTTGACAAAATTGTCTATAGATGAAAAATGTTGACAAAATTGTCTATAGATGAAAAATTTTGCAAATTTCCTACAGAAATAAAATTTTGCAAATTTCCTATAGAAATAAAATTTTGAGAAAATTTTCTCTAAAAATAAAATTTTGAAAAAATTTTCTATAGGAATAAAATTTTGACAAAATCTCCTATAGAAATAAAATTTTGACAAAATTCTCTATCGCAAAAATTTTGACAAATTTTCTTCTATAGAAATAAAATCTGGACAAAATTTTCTTCAGAAATAAAATTTTGACAATATTTCCTATAGAAATAAAATTTTGACAAAATTTCTTATATAAATAAAATTTTGACAAAATTTCATATAGAAATAAAATTTTTTTGAAATTTTCTATAGAAATAAAATTTTTTCAAAATTTTCCATAGAAATAAAATGTTGAGAAAATTTTCTCTAAAAATAAAATTATGAGAAAATTTTCTATAGAAATCAAATTTTGAAAAAATTTCCTATAGAAATAAAATTTTGGCAAAATTTTTTATAGAAATAAAATTTAGCAAAATGTTTTAGAAATAAAATTTTGACAAGATGTTTTATAGAAATAAAATATTGAAAAAATTTTCTACATAAATAAAATTTTCTATAGAAATAAAATTTCCTATGAAAATAAAATTTTGATAAATTTTTCTATAGAAATAAATTTTGAATAAATTTTCTATAAAAATAAAATTTTGACAACATTTTCTATAGAAAAAAATTTTGACAAAATATTTTATAAAAATAAAATTTGGACAAAATTTTCTTCAGAAATAAAGTTTTGTGGAAATTTTCTATGGAAATAAAATTTGGACAAAATTTCCTATAGAAAAAAATTTTGTTGAAATATTCTATAGAAATAAAATGTTGACAAAATTTTCTAAGAACCAAAATTTTGTCGAAATTTTCTATAGACTTAAAATGTTGACAAAATTTTATATAGAAATAAAATTTTGACAAAATTTCTTATATAAATAAAATTTTGACAAAATTTTCTATAGAAATAAAATTTTGACAAAATATTTTATAGAAATAAAATTTTGACAAAATTTTCTATAGAAATAAAATTTTGACAAAATTTTCCATAGATGAAAAATTTTGACAAAATTTTCTATAGATGAAAAATTTTGCATATTTCCTATAGAAATAAAATTTTGCAAATTTCCTATAGAAATAAAATTTTGACAAAATTTTCCATAGAAATAAACTTTTGACAAAATTTTCCATAGAAATAAAATTTTGACAAAATTTTCTCTAAAAATAAAATTTTGAAAAAATTTTCTATAGAAATAAAATTGTGACAAAATCTCCCATAGAAATAAAATTTTGACAAAATTCTCTATCGAAAAAATGTTGACAAATTTTTTTATAAAAAGAAAATTTTGAGAAAATTTTCTATAGAAATAAAATCTGGACAAAATTTTCTTCTGAAATAAAATTTTGACAATATTTCCTATAGAAATAAAATTTTGACAAAATTTTGTATAGACATAAAATTTTGACAAAATTTCATATAGAAATAAAATTTTTTCGAAATTTACTATAGAAATAAAATTTTTTCGAAATTTTCTATAGAAATAAAATTTTGACAAAATTTTCTATAGAAATAAAATTTTGACAAAATTTTCTATAGAAATAAAATTTTGACAAAATTTTCCATAGAAATAAAATTTTGAGAAAATTTTCTATAGAAATCAAATTTTGACAAAATTTCCTAGAGAAATAAAATTTTGACAAAATTTTTTATAGAAATAAATTTTTGACAAAATTTTTTTATAGAAATAAAATTTTAACAAAATGTTTAAGAAATAAAAGTTTGACAAAATGTTTTATAGAAATAAAATTTTGACATTTTCTATAGAACTAAAATTTTTAAAAATTTTCTACATAAATAAAATTTTGACAAAATTTTCTGTAGAAATAAAATTTTGACAAAATTTTCTATAGAAATAAAATTCTGACCAAATTTTCTATATACATAAAATTTTGACCAAATTTTCTATATACATAAAATTTTGACCAAATTTTCTATATACATAACATTTTGACAAAATTTTCTATATACATAAAATTTTGACAAAATTTTCTATATACATAAAATTTTGACAAAATTTTCTATATACACAAAATTTTGACAAAATTTTCTTTATATCTATAGAAAATTTTGTGAAAATTTTCTATATACATAAAATACATAAAAATATAGAAATAAAATTTTGACAAAATTCTCTATAGAAATAAAATTTGGACAAAATTTCCTATGGAAATAAAATTTTAACAAAATTTTCTATAGAAATAAAATTTGGATAATACACGTCAAAATAGTTTCTTTCAATTTATTAAACTTGTTCATAAATTGGCGGTCGAAAGAGTAATATTAAAAAGTAAGAAGAAGAGTAGCTTATGTAATGATGTTATAAACTTGAGTAATGGTTACTGAATAATTGATAAAATATTCGATGTCAAATATAAGAGAAATACAATTTTGACAAAATAATTGGGAAATAAAATTTTGGGAAATTTTTCTATAGAAATAAAATTTTGGGAAATAAAAGTTTTATTGTTGTAATAATAAGAGTAATGGAGGAAAAATGTGTTTTCCAAATTTATTTGATTTTTTTTTTGTTTGTATAGATTTGTTGTAAAATTTTCTTCAAAGTTTGGTAGATTATTTTTGCACGAGTGACAACAGTGAAATCGAAAGTGTACATTTTCCGTTGACCTTTTTGGCAAGTAAACCCATCCATTTTTATACCCTGCGCCACACTGTGGAACATGGTATTATAAGTTAGTGCATATGTTTGCAACACCCAGAAGGAGACGAGATAGACACATGGTGTATTTGGCAAAAATGCTCAGGGTGGGCTCCTGAGTCGATATAGCCATGTCCGTCTGTCCGTGAACACATTTTTGTAATCAAAGTTCAGGACGTAGTTTTATTCCAATCGACTTCAAATTAGGCACAAGTTGTGTTTTGGCTTTAGATATAGCTCCCATATACATCTTTCGCCCGACATGGACTAATACGGTCCCAGAAGCCAGAGTTTTACCCCAATTTGGTTGAAATTTTGCACTAGGAGTACAATTAGTAGTGTAGACAAGTGTGCCAAGTTTTATTGAAATCGGTTCAGATTTAGATATAGCTCCCATATATATCGTTCGCCCGATTTACACTCATATGACCACAGTGGCCAATCTTTTACTCCGATTTAATTGAAATTTTGCACAGAGAGTAGAATTAGCATTGTATTTAGCTATGTATGCCAAATTTGGTTGAAATCGGTTCGGATTTAGATATAGCTTCCGCCCGATTTACACTCATATGACCACAGAGGCCTATTTTTTGCACCGATTTAGATGAAACTTTGCACAGGGAGTAGAATTTGGTTGAAATCGGTTCAGATTTAGATATAGCTCCCATATATATGTTTTTCTGATTTCGACAAAAAATGGTCAAAATACCAACATTTTCCTTGCAAAATCGCCACTGCTTAGTCGAAAAGTTGTAAAAATGACTCTAATTTTCCTAAACTTCTAATACATATATATTGAGCGATAAATCATAAATAAACTTTTGCGAAGTTTCCTTAAAATTGCTTCAGATTTAAGTGTTTCCCATATTTTTTACTAACATTGTGTTCCACCCTAGTGCATTAGCCGACTTAAATTTTGAGTCTATAGATTTTGTAGAAGTCTATCAAATTCTGTCCAGATCGAGTGATATTTAAATGTATGTATTTGGGGCAAACCTTTATATATAGCCCCCCAACACAATTGACGGATGTGATATAGTATCGAAAATTTAGATCTACAAAGTGGTGCAGGGTATAATATAGTCGGCCCCGCCCGACTTTAGACTTTCCTTACTTGTTTTTTATTTACAAACTGGTCACTTTCGTGCAAGCGAAGTGAATCACCAATCGAAAGTGAGTTTTTCGAAGTTGAAAAATTCAGATATATCCCGGCATAATTGAACGGGTTTACCAACATACGATTGAAAACTGTTTTGGGATTCTAACTATGTTCGGGACTTGTTAACCATTGCCCCACGGTGGTGATTACCGTCTTGCATAGCCCTTGAACAAAAAATCGAATATTATAAAATATATATTTTTTACCATATAATACTAAACACATTTCTCTTCTTTTTCTTTTCTTCTTATTAGGTTACTCTGATCTCACGCACAGAGGTGCCCCTGATGGCTAGTTTTGGTCCTGTGGTGGGCGAACGTGTTTTACGCTTATTCCGTGATCAAGGTGTCAATGCCATAATGAATAGTGGCATTGTGGACATATTAGGCGACAGTGATAACAATGTCAATGAAGTTGTACTCAAGGATGGTACTAAATTACCATGTGACGTCCTCATCATGGGCACTGGATCAAAATTCAATACAGATTTCCTTATTGGTTCTGGTCTGCCACTAAATCATAATGGATCCATTGATACCGATTTGAATCTAAAGACATTGGTCGATGATGTCTATGTAGGTGGTGATATTGCCAATGCCCCCGTATATTCGCACAATCAAGAGCGTGCCACAATTGGCCATTATCAATTGGCTCAATATCATGGTCGTATAGCTGCCCTTAATATGGCTGGAAAGTATATGGAAGAATTACGAGCTGTACCATTCTTCTTTACCATGTTGTTTGGTAAAGGTTTCCGTTATGCTGGCTATGGACAATATAGTGATGTGGTCATCGAGGGTGATTTGGAAAATTTGAAATTTGTTGCCTATTTTGTGAACGATGATGATAAGGTTGTTGCTGTAGCTTCTTGTGGACGTGATCCTATTGTTGCCCAATTTGCTGAATTGCAGAGTCAAGGAAAATCATTGCATCGTAAAGATTTGGAGGACCCAAGTGATCCAGTGGCGTGGACAAAAAAATTACACCTGGTGGCTAAATGTCATTGAATCAGTTGTAGCATTTAAGCCATTATTATTATCCGTCTATGTCTAATATCTAATAAATATTTGTTTATTATTAATAAATACAAAAAATAGATGCTTTTTTAGAAACAATATGTACCTACCTATGTATGCCTGTTTATACATATAAAAATGTGGATCATTCTTATTTATATTTTTTATGTGTATTTTATAAAATATTTAAATACTTAAATTGTTATTACATATACATATATAGTATTTGTCAATACCATAATATAGAAAGCTATTGTTTTGATATTACGAAGAATGTAGGCTTCGGGAAACAACACACCCAAAGAAATTTGGAATATAAACAATGACTGCTTTACCTTTTTCAGCTGACATTTGGCTGTTTTAGCAGACTTTTCTGCTGTATTTACTAACAAATGTTATTAGTTGTTTATGATAAACCATGAACGTTATAGTTTCTCAGGAACGAAATTTTAGAATTCAGCTTGACGCTAACAATTTTTTTTCATGACAAATAAAACAATATTAGATACATTCTTTGCATCGCTTCTCATGAATTAAGCAAATACCTTTTAAAAAGCTAAAATTTTGTTTCTCTCAAAAACTTCGTTCCGGAGGAAAGCAAATTTTTTTGGGAGCAATTTCCTTTTATCACAATGGACTGAATAGTCTAATACCTCATACACATTACACTTCCCAAATCCACTTTAACTAGATTTCAACTGTCAATTGACTTTGATTTTAAATCCGCTTTTAGTACATTTCAAGCCTAATGCGAAGGAGCTATAAGTGAGCCTGAATTAAATCGAACTGACACTTTAATCTTCCTTTGAAAGTTTTCGTCACAGTGGGTTACTTGGAAGTAGAATTTCAGATGGATTTTAAGAAACAACTACCTCAAGAAAATCAGTTCAGTTAAGAAGAAACGTCTCATCTCACGTGCAAGAAAAAGATGAATTAACGCTTTGAATTTGGGGGCTATTCTAAAACATAGACCGATACACACCATATTCGGCACACCAAGAATACATCGAAATTTCGAATTTCAGGCAAATTTCTATAGAAATATAATTTTGAGAAAATTTTCTATAGAAATAAAATTTTGATAAAATTTTTTATAGAAATAAAATTTTGACACAATGTTTTATAGAAATAACATTTTGACAACATTTTCTATAGAAATTAAATTTTGACAAAATTTTCTATAGAAATAAGATTTTTGCAAAATTTTCTTAGAAATAAAATTTTGACAAAATTTTCTATAGAAATAAAATTTTGGCAAAATTTTCTATAGAAAAAAATTTTCACAAAATTTTTTATAAAAATAAAATTTTGAGAAAATTTTCTATAGAAATAACATTTTGACAAAATTTTCCATAGAAATAAAATTTTGAGAAATTTTTCTCTAAAAATAAAATTTTGAGAAACTTTTCTTTTCAGTTTTTGGGTTGTTCATTTGACAACTTTTTAAACTTGAGATGCTTGTATTTTTTTCTGTGTGGTGAAATTTGGTTCACCACTGTATTTGATGGAGTCAATAACGTTTTTGAATACGACTAGAAATACACAGGTGCTGTTGGATCATTTTCACCATCTTGTCTTTGAGAGATCGTTTTCTGTACGTGTAGCCAGGTTATGGAACTCGCTACCTCACCACCTTAAAAATTTCTCTATTACTCCTTTTACATTTAAAAAGAATTTGTTAAATTATTTATCTACTCTATAATGCAAATATTTATCATCTCACTGACAATTTCAAACTCAATGCGTTTTAATTTCTTGTTTGCTATGTATAACGGGTTGTGCGTTAGGATTTTAATTTTAAGTTTTTTTTTTAGTTTCGTTTTAATTATAAGGTTAAGTTTTTATTTGGAATAATAGAGCTCTATTGATTGAATTTCTATCAACATGTTGTCCAGAAGGGCGTTGGTTGATTAAATAAACAAATAAATAAATAAATAATACTTTGACAAAATTGTCTATAGAAATAAAATGTTGACAATTTTTTCTATAGAAATAACATTTTGATAAAATTTTCTATAGAAATAAAATTTTGACAAAATTCTCTATCGAACAAAATGTTGACAAAGTTTTTTATACAAAGAAAATTTTGAAAAACTTTTCTATAAAAATAAAATTTGGACAAAATTTTCTTCAGAAATAAAATGTTGACAAAATTTTCTATAGAATTAAATTTTGACAAAAATTTCTATAGAAATGAAATTTTGACAAAATTTTTTATAGAAATAAAATTTTGACAAAATGTTTTATAAAAATAAAAGGTTGACAACATTTTCTATAGAAATAAGATTTTGGCAAAATTTTCTTAGAAATAAAATTTTGACAAAATTTTCTATAGAAATAAAATTTTGACAAAATTTTCTATAGAAAAAAAATTTGACAACATTTTTTATAGAAAAAAATTTTGACAGAATTTTTTATAATTCTATAAAAAAAAAATTGACAAAATTTTTTATAGAAAAAAATTTTGACAGAATTTTTTATAAAAATAAAATTTTGAGAAAATTTTCTATAGAAATAAAATTTTGACAAAATTTTCCACAGAAATAAAATTTTGAGAAAATTTTCTCTAAAAATAACATTTTGAGAAAATTTTCTATAGAAATAAGATTTTGGCAAAATTTTCTTAGAAATAAAATTTTGACAAAATTTTCTATAGAAATAAAATTTTGACAAAATTTTCTATAGAAATAAAATCGGGAAATCGATCTATATTGGGCCTATACCCAAAAATATAGACCGATACATACCGTATTAAGCACATATATTTGTAGATATAAAATACCTCTAGATATAAATTTTCAGGAAAATCGGATACAAATGTTGGTTTCTGGATGACCAAAATTAAAGTGGCAGCCCGATTAAATTTCAGGCTCACTTAGATTATTCATTCCATTGTGACCAAGAAGACCACCATATTCGGCACACCCATTTTTAGTTCAAAACTATCTCTAAAATTGAATTTTCAGGAAAATCAGATCAGAATTGCAGTTTCTAGAAGCCCAATTGGTCTAAATGGGGGCTCTATAAAAACATGGACCGATACACACCATATTCGTCACAGCTATTTGTGGACATAAAATACATCTAGATTTTCAATTTCAAGAAAATCAGATAAAAATTGCGGTATCCAGAAGCCCAAGAGGTCAAATCGGGAAATCAATCTATATTGGGGTTAAACCAAACCATATACCGATTGGCACCATATTCGACGCACTCATGTATGGACCTGGAAAATTTCTCTGAATTTCCAATTTCAAGCAAATCGTAAAAAATTGCGATGTCTAGAAGACCAAAAAGTCAAATCGGGAGATCCACATCTATATGGGGATCTATCAAAACATGAACCGATACAAACCATGTCTGTCACATCTATTTGCGGAACAAAATGGATGAAACTACATTGAAAACTGTTACATCAACAACGTATACCTCGCTGATCTTACAATTTACTTCACATCTAGAAATTTGATGATATGTGCCACCAAATCGTCAGCCATACTTTTCACTACATGAACGGCAGAAGTACGCAGGCAGTTGCATGTAAGTGTCGATGGCGAAATAATTCCGACAGCATGTAAGTGTCGATGGCGAAATAATTCCGACAGTAAATTACCCCAAGATTTTCGGGGTCATATTCGACTGCCTTTATACGTCGTCTGCCCATGCCAATGCTCCGCGGTAGAAACAAAGTGCTCAAGTCGCTTGCCGGCAGCACTTGGGGTGCGGTCAAAGAAATCTTGTTGACTACATATAAGGCAATTGGCCGGTCAGTGGTAAACTATGCAGCGCCAGTGTGGACACATCAAACTAGCGACACGCAGTGGAATAACATACAGACGTGTCAGAACGCGGCCCATTGAACTGCAACAGGATGTCTCCGCAGTACACCTCTGGATCACCTTTATGCGGAGACCAAAATCATCCCAGTGTGTAGATACAACTACATGTTGTCTAAAAAGTACCCCCTTGGTTGCTATTGCCCCCGGGAATGTAAGAGTTCATCTTCACCTACTAGAGCGCGAGATCCAGCGTTGCAAAAGAGAGCCTCTAGATCAGGCAGCATATCAGATAGCTCTGAACAGGATTCCTGAGGATACTGTAGCTGAAGCGGTGAGAAGCTACAAGGTTAAACCTGTTCTCGGAGCTCGTCCACCGCCCATGGCACCAGAGGAAAGAGACCTCCCGCGGCAGATCAGGGCAGTTATGGCCCAACTAAGATCAGGCAATTGCAGTCGCCTCAAATCCTACCTATCACTGATTGATAGCAGCGTAGCTGATGTGTGTCCCATCTGTAACCAAGGGCCACATGACACTCCTCACCTTTTCGCTTGCCCTGCCAAACCTACTTGACTCACCACCAGATCACTCTGGACACATCCCATCCTTGTTGCAGAGTTCCTTGATCTGGACACAAGCTGAAGTACCTAAGCGCAGAACACAAAATAGATGAAACCACATAACAAACTGTTACAACAACGGACCCCACCCTCGTTGCAGTCGAGTCTACGGCCCGGGACGGACACAATTCTGTCCAAGGACTGCAAACTCCCGAAAAAACTCGAAAATACAAACTCCAAAGGGGTACAAACCCAACAACAACGGACCCGACCCTCGTTGCCGTCGGGTCTACGGCGGACACAGGGTTTTCAACTCTGTCCAAGAACTGCAAACCCCCAGTTGGAGTATGTCGATTTTCCGAAAAACTCGAAAATATAAACTCCAAAGGGCTACAACAACTGACCTAAAAAACCTCTAGATTTTGAATATCAAGCAAATCGGATAAAAATTACGTTGTCTAGAAGCCCCAGCATTCACATCAGGAGATAAAAAGTAGAAAACCAAGACCCCAAATCGGGGGACTGGTTTATCTTCGAACTACGTACACACATGCTAAATTGCTAAATTGCAAGACCACAGACGGAAATGGATATATTGTCTTACTTTATATTGTCGGAAACCAATATTTCGATGTATTACAAGTGGAATGATGGGTATAAAATTTTAAAAGATTTTCACTATGAGAACCAATGAATTATGGACGTTTTACTAGAAAATATTCACAAACGTTGTGGTTTGAGGAAACATCTCTTCATAAAAATTTATTCTTGTGAATCGTCGAGATGTGCATTGATTAATTTTTATTGAAAAAAAAAAAACTAAGTGAAACGATGTTCTTGTTAGCCAATGCTGATGACGTTAAGTTATTCTCCTCGTTTGATAATTCTGATCAGGTGCATTTATTACAAGGTGATTTGAATAGATTTGATGATTGGTGTAGGGTGATGGATTTGAACTTGAGGAAATGCAAGTTTATGCGATTCTTTAGGTCTATTGCGATTCTTTAGGTTATTGGAAGAGGTTGATTCTTTTGTTGATCTTGGCATTGTTATGGATCGTAGGCTTAAATTTAATGGTCATATTGGTTCGATGGTTCTTCTTTGGTTGGAGGACGAACGTATTTTTAGTGTAATTATTGCAGTTGTATTCAATTTAATCACAATCAAACAATTTTACCAAACGACAAAATCTTAAAATAGAGTCAATTGGTAATCAATCTTCAGCGCCCTCTGTACGATCAAGCAAACATAGAAAAAATATATGGCATTTGATTATACTAAATGAACACAGCTCAATGAACAGACGTATTACAGAAAAGCTTATTTCCAACACGCTTTCAAACTTTTTTCAAATGTCTAGACTTCAATTCAAGAGAAAATGTTATGAAAAAAAAAAACAAGTATATACGGCCGTAAATTCGGCCAGGCCGAATCTTATGTACCCTCCACCGTGGATTGCGTAGAAACTTCTACGAAAGACTGTCATCCACAAATTTCAAATCACATGGTTGTTAAATATCATATACTACCACCACGTACCAAATTTCAACCAGATCGGATGAATTTTGCTTCTCCAAAAGGCACCGGAGGTCAAATCTGGGGATCGGTTTATATGGGAGCTATATATTATTATGGACTGATAGGAATCAATTCCGGCATAATTATGGACCGATGTCGACCAATTTTTGCGTGGTTGTTAGAGACCATATACTAACACCATGTACCAAATTTCAACCGATTCGGATGAAAATTGTTTCTCTTAGAGGCTCCGCAAGCCAAATCAGGGGATCGGTTTATATGGGGGCTATATATAATTATGGACCGATGAGAACCAATTTTTGCACGGTTGTTAGAGACCATATACTAACACCATGTACCAAATTTCCGCCGTATCGGATGAAATTTGCTTCTCTTAGAGCAAGCCAAATTTGGGGGTCCGTTTATATGGGGGCAATACGTAAAAGTGGACCGATATGGACCAATTTTTGCATGGTTGTTAGAGACCATATACTAACACCATGTACCAAATTTCAGCCAAGATTCTTGGGGTCACATTCGACAGCCTTTTTAGGTCATCTGCCCATGCCTCTGCAATTTGTAATAAGCTCCGTGGTAGAAACAAGGTCCTCAAGTCACTAGCCGGCAGTACTTGGGGTGCGGACAAAGAAACCTTGCTAACTACTTATAAGGCAATTGGCCGGTCAGTGGTAAACTATGCAGCGCCAGTGTGGACACCGCAGACCAGTGATACGCAGTGGAATAACATACAAACCTGCCAGAACGCTGCTCTTAGAACTGCGACTGGGTGTCTCCGCAGCACACCCCTGGATCACCTTTATGTGGAGACAAAGATCATCCCTGTGCGAAGACACAACTACATGTTGTCAAAGCAGTATCTCCTGGGTTGTTATCGCAGTAATCATCCAAACCACCATCTTATGGATACACAACCACCACCCAGGAACGTAAGGGTTGATATACATAATCTAGAGCGCGAGATCCAGCGCTATAAAAGAGAGCCTCTAGATCAAGCAGCGTACCAGGCAGGTTTGAACAGGATTCATGAGGATACTGTAGCTGAGAAGCTACAAGGTTAATCCTGTTCTTGGAGTCCGACCACCGCCCATAGCACCGGAGGAAAGAGACCTCCCACGGCAGACTAGGGTAGTTTTGGCCCAATTAAGATCAGGCAAGTGCAGCCGCCTCAATTCCTACTTATCGGTGATTGATAGCAGCGTAGCTGACGTTTGTCCAATTTGCAACCAAGGGCCACACGACACGCGTCATCTTTTCTCTTGCCCAGCCAAACCAACCCGACTTACCACCAGATCACTCTGGACACACCCCATCATAGTCGCAGAGTTCCTTGATCTGCCAACAAGCTGATGTACCAAGCGTATAACATGAAATGGATGAGATCACAATAAACTGTTACAACAACAACAACAACATATCAAAAACAAGTAAGGAAAGTCTAAAGTCGGGCGGGGCCGACTATATTATACCCTGCACCACTTTGTAGATCTAAATTTTCGATACCATATCACATCCGTCAAATGTGTTGGGGCTATATATAAAGGTTTGTCCCAAATACATACATTTAAACATACAAATGCACAAACTTATTATACCCTGTACCACAGTAGTGGTGAAGGGTATAAATATCACTAGATCTGGACAGAATTTGATAGACTTCTACAAAATCTATAGACTCAAAATGTAAGTCGGCTAATGCACTAGGGTGGAACACAATGTTAGTAAAAAACCAGTAAGGAAAGTCTAAAGTCGGGCGGGGCCGACTATATTATACCCTGCACCACTTTGTAGATCTAAATTTTCGATACCATATCACATCCGTCAACTGTGTTGGGGGCTATATATAAAGGTTTGTCCCAAATACATACATTTAAATATCACTCGATCTGGAAGAATTTGATAGACTTCTACAAAATCTATAGACTCAAAATTTAAGTCGGCTAATGCACTAGGGTGGAACACAATGTTAGTAAAAAAATATGGGAAACGTTTAAATCTGAAGCAATTTTTAATGAAACTTCGAAAAAGTTTATTTATGATTTATCGTTCGATATATATATATTAGAAGTTTAGGAAAATTAGAGTCATTTTTACAACTTTTCGACTAAGCAGTGGCGATTTTACAAGGAAAATGTTGGTATTTTGACCATTTTTGTCGAAATCAGAAAAACATATATATGGGAGCTATATCTAAATCTGAACCGATTTCAACCAAATTTGGCACACATAGCTACAATGCTAATTCTACTCCCTGTGCAAAATTTCAACTAAATCGGAGTTAAAAATTGGCCTCTGTGGTCATATGAGTGTAAATCGGACGAAAGCTTTATATGGGAGATATATCCAAATCTGAACCGATTTCAAGCAAATTTGGCACGCATAGTTACAACGCTAATTCTACTCCCTATGCAAAATTTCAACTAAATCGGAGCAAAAAATTGGCCTCTGTGGGCAAATGAGTGTAAATCGGGCGAAAGCTATATATGGGAGCTATATCTAAATCTGAACCGATTTTGCTGATATTTTGCAAGTTTTTCGAGACTCATAAAATATTCGGATGTACGGAATTTGAGGAAGATAGGTTGATATACACGCCAATTATGACCAGATCGGTGAAAAATATATATGGCAGCTATATCTAAATCTGAACCGATTTTTTCCAAAATCAATAGGGATCGTCTTTGAGCCGAAACAGGACCCTGTACCAAATTTTAGGACAATCGGACCAAAACTGCGAGCTGTACTTTGCACACAAAAATACATCAACAGACAGACAGACAGACGGACAGACAGACAGACGGACATCGCTAAATCGACTCAGAATTTAATTCTAAGCCGATCCGTATACTAAAAGGTTGGTCTATGATTACTCCTTCTTGGCGTTACATACAAATGCACAAACTTATTATACCCTGTACCACAGTAGTGGTGAAGGGTATAAATATGGGAAACATTTAAATCTGGAGCAATTTTAAGAAAACTTCGCAAAAGTTTATTTATGATTTATCGCTCGATATATATGCATTAGAAGTTTAGGAAAATTAGAGTCATTTTTACAACTTTTCGACTAAGCAGTGGCGATTTTACAAGGAAAATGTTGGTATTTTGACCATTTTTGTCGAAATCAGAAAAACATATATATGGGAGCTATATCTAAATCTGAACCGATTTCAACCAAATTTGGCACACATAGCTACAATGCTAATTCTACTCCCTGTGCAAAATTTCAACTAAATCGGAGTTAAAAATTGGCCTCTGTGGTCATATGAGTGTAAATCGGACGAAAGCTTTATATGGGAGATATATCCAAATCTGAACCGATTTCAAGCAAATTTGGCACGCATAGTTACAACGCTAATTCTACTCCCTATGCAAAATTTCAACTAAATCGGAGCAAAAAATTGGCCTCTGTGGGCAAATGAGTGTAAATCGGGCGAAAGCTATATATGGGAGCTATATCTAAATCTGAACCGATTTTGCTGATATTTTGCAAGTTTTGCGAGACTCATAAAATATTCGGATGTACGGAATTTGAGGAAGATCGGTTGATATACACGCCAATTATGACCAGATCGGTGAAAAATATATATGGCAGCTATATCTAAATCTGAACCGATTTTTTCCAAAATCAATAGGGATCGTCTTTGAGCCGAAACAGGACCCTGTACCAAATTTTAGGACAATCGGACTAAAACTGCGAGCTGTACTTTGCACACAAAAATACATCAACAGACAGACAGACAGACGGACAGACAGACGGACATCGCTAAATCGACTCAGAATTTAATTCTAAGCCGATCCGTATACTAAAAGGTTGGTCTATGATTACTCCTTCTTGGCGTTACATACAAATGCACAAACTTATTATACCCTGTACCACAGGGTATAACAACCAAATTTGGCACGCTTAGCTACAATGCTAGTTATACTCCCTGTGCAAAATATCAACTAAATCGGAGCAAAAAATTGGCCTCTGTGGTCATTTGAGTGTAAATCGGGCGAAAGCTATATATGGGAGCTATATCTAAATCTGAACCGATTTGGCTGATATTTTGCAAGTTTTTCGAGACTCATAAAATATTCGGATGTACGGAATTTGAGGAAGATCGGTTGATATACACGCCAATTATGACCACATCGGTGAAAAATATATATGGCCGTTATATCTAAATCTGAACCGATTTTTTCCAAAATCAATAGGGATAGTCTTTGAGCCGAAACAGGACCCTATACCAAATTTTAGGATAATCGGACTAAAACTGCGAGCTGTACTTTGCACACAAAAATACATCAACAGACAGACAGACGGACAGACAGACGGACAGACAGACGGACATCGCTAAATCGACTCAAAATTTAATTCTAAGACGATCGGTATACTAAACGATGGGTCTCAGACTTTTCCTTCTTGGCGTTACCACAGTAGTGGTGAAGGGTATAATAAGCGAGACTTCGATTTCCTTCTGAATGTTGGTGTCACAAAATTATATCAAGATTTATTACTATGATGGCGGTTCAACCCTGTAATGCCCTATCCCGCCTTTAGGCGGGCTTCATTTAATAAGGAAGCTTTTAGTAAAACGCAACAAGAATGGCTAACATAAAAGAAAACTTAAACTGTTTAAGGGGCTTTGCTGCATATACTGAATTATACCGTATAAACTTTTCTTGTTTAACCCTCTAATGCCCAATCCCGCCTTTAAGCGGGCTTCATTTAATAAAATGGCTAAAATAAAAAGAAAACTTAGTTTAAACTGTTCAAGAGGCTTTGCTGCATATACTGGAATTTACCGTATAAATTTTTCTTGTTTAGTTTGCTTTTGTGTCGTTAACATTGAAAATTTAATCATCTGGCAAAAAAAATAGGTCATTAGAGGGATAAGTGTAATGCCGGCCTGCGTATTAAAATAGGTTTCCAGCAATAGAAATTCACACATTAACAAATTATACTGACACGCGTTTGAAACATCGTTGAATTTGAGCATTTTTCAAACGCTTATGTTTATTGGGTTGCCATACCAAACACCCGGCCATACAAATCTGACAATGTGGCAACTGTGGGGAACTGTCAAATTTATCACAAAAAATCAGTCAAACGAAGTCAAATTTTTCTCAACGCCCAGAAATACTTATTTTTTTGTTAATAAAATTTTATTTTTTGCAATATTTAATTAAATAAATTACCACAAAACATTCCGAACAGTGCAAATATTCTACGCATAAACACACACAAACAACGGATCCATTATGAACTTCTTGGGTTTTGGACAATCGGCTGAAATCGATATTGTTTTCGATGGTGCTGATTCAAAGAATACTGCTGAGGTCAAGGCAGAGGATGGGAAAATAGAAAAGATGTTACTTTACTATGATGGCGAAACAGTGTCGGGAAAGGTAAATGACCATTAGAGGCAATGTTATTTTGATTATGTAAAAGCAATGTAAGGAATATGAAAACAAAGTTGCTCCGAGTAATAGGAGCTATGGTCGTAACTCTCAATCACAACAAGCCGCCGCAAATAAAAAGGGCAACATTTTTTTATCACATCTTCCTCCACCGCTACCGGTCATCAATCTGTCACCTTTATCAACAACAACGTCCACACTTGTTTGTTAATTAATTTGTTGTGCATTCGTTTTTTATGCTATTGTTGTGCATGTCGTCAATGTTGTTTGCTGGTTGTTGGTGATCGTATCGTTTACTAAGCATTTCTATTAAGAAACTATCATAAGAAGAGCACTTTTTTGCTGGCTTGTTATGATGATGATTTTTTCAATTCTATCGTTTAGTTTTTTTTATTGATACTGAATGAAATCTCAAACGGATGTATTACGTAGTTGTGTTGAGTGAACAATTTAACCAAATACCGATGTCGCATTCCGCCGGCCTTTAAATGGTCATTTTGTTCTGATATGACCTCCTTTTGATTGCTGCTTTTGTTGTTGTGGTTTTGGTGGGTGATAACAATATTTCGATATTTTGTTCTGCCTAAAGCTTTGTTGCAAATATCCATATGCATGAAGTGTGTGGTATTAGATAAACAATATGGTGACAGAGTGCTCTAAGTCTACATAATCTAATACGATGTGCTAGTTATAGATAAAAAGCCAAATATTCAAGAAATTCTTGATATGCTTTTATTGCCAAAAAGGAGGCGTTTGGTGTTGTTTCCGAGTTCTATGATACCAACTACAATTGACTTGGTGTATTATGGCGGAGGGGTCCACCGTGGTGCAAGGGTTAACATGTTCGCCTTGTATACAAAGGACCAAACCCCAAAAATTGCTTTTTCATCGGTGTATAATCTCCTCTCAGTAATGCTGGTGACAATTCTAAGTGTTGTCAAAGTGGTTTCACGGTTGTAAAAGTGGTTTCACGCTAATGTGAAACTCCGTACGGACTCGGCTATAAAAAGAAAGTCCTTTGTCCTTGAGCTAAACATAGAGAGAAAATCACCACTTGTGGTATCACAATAGACTAAATGGTCTAAATGAGCCTACATTAACGGACTGACACTATACCCATACTAACCTAGCCTAGCCTAGGTGGACATAATCGATTGTCTAAAATTAAAAAAAATGCCAGTAGTTTTGAATCAAATGTCATGTGTCTACCATTAACGAGGCTCGTAACAAATTCAACCAAGTCCCAAAAATTGTAAACATTAAGGGTACTGTGAGATTCGTTAGCGGCAGCCGCCTTTGCCATCACATATTTGTCTACTTTAATAAATTCTTCAGTCGGTTTTTCCATTTGGTATATTTAAAAAATTTCTCAATAAAGTAGACTTTAATGGGGTCAAAGAAGTTAGGAATTTTTTTTCTGTTTTCTTTGAAATGGTTGGGTCATTCCTTGCGTCACTCTTCTTCCTATTTTCATGCACTTTAATTCTCCTAGGGATCTCTTCCCCAATAAGAGCTACCTTAAATATTTTTTCTTGATGTAGACGAACCCAAATATTATTACGCGAGGAAAACAAGGGATCTTCGATATGAGATTTATATATTGATAGGACTGAATCGGCAAAGAGATAGTTCTTTTTGTTTCAAAGGATGATTTTTTAGCTATTATCTTGAACAGCTGACGATCGTTTTGAAACCAAATGTGATGCAAGATCTTGAATTGCATGACATTTGGTTTCAAAAAGACGGTGTTACATGCAACACAGCGCACGTAACAATGAAATTATTGAGAGCCGAGTTCGGTAAATATTTTATTTTACGTTCGGAACCGATCAATTGGTCGCCATCGAAATAAAATTTTGACAAAATTCTCTATAAAAACAAAATTTTGACAAAATTTTCTATAGAAATGCAATTTTGGTAGATTATTTTTGGCTCGAGTTACAACCATGATTATGAACCGATATGGACCAATTTTTGTGTGATTGGGGATTGGCTATATATAACTATAGACCGATATGGACTAATTTTGGTATGGTTATTAGCGACCATCATATACTAACATCATGTTCCAAATTTCAACCGAATCGGATGAAATTTGATTCTCTTAGAGGCTCCGTTAGCCAAATCTGGGGATCGGTTTATATGGGGGCTATATATATATATATATATATATATATATATATATATATATATATATATATATATATATATATATATATATATATATATATATATATATATATATATATATATATATATATATATATATATATATATATATATATATATATATATATATATATATATATATATATATATATATATATAATTATTAACAGATGTGGACCAATTTTTGCATGGTTGTTTGAGACCATATACCAACATCATGTTCCAAATTTCAACCGGATCGGATGAAATTTGCTTCTCTTAGAGGCTCCGCATGCCAAATCTGGGGATCGGTTTATATGGGGGCTATATATAATTATGGACCGATGTGGACCACTTTTAGCATGGTTGTTAGAGACCATATACCAACACCATGTACCAAATTTCAGCCGAATCGGATAAAATTTGCTTCTTGAGGCTCCGCAAGCCAAATCTGGGGATCGGTTTATATGGGGGCTATATATAATTATGGACCGATGTGGACCAATTTTTGCATGGTTATTAGCGACCATACACCAACACCATGTCCCAAATGTCAGCCAGATCGGGTGAAATATGCTTCTCTTAGAGGCTCCGCAACCCAAATCTGAGGGTCCGTTTATATGGGGACTATACGTAAAAGTGGACCGATATAGCCCATTTGCAATACCATCCGTCCTACATCAATAACAAGTACTTGTGCCAAGTTTTAAGTCGATAGCTTATTCGGAAGTAAGAGTGATTTTAACAGACGGTCGGACGGACAGGCTTAGATCGACTCAGAATTTCACCACGACCCAGAATATATATACTTTATAGGGTCTTAGAGCAATATTTCGATGTGTTACAAACTGAATGACAAAGTTAATATACCTCAAACCTATGGTGGATGGTATAAAAATAATAATAATTTTGAATAGGTCGAAAAATCCACTTTTTTACAAGAATGACACCTTCATTCAACGATTTGTTGATACTGATAGCGAAATCTTGGTTTTAATTCTGACACACCATCTACGTATGTGAGTAAGTTTACTCACGCTCACTTCCGACGGAAAAATTTTATTCACGCTCCTTCACGCACGATATTTTTGGTAGAACTCACGAACAAAAAATCAGCACTCACGAGAGGGAAACATTTAAAGTCACACTCATGAGCAGAAATGTCATGAACAATCCTAGGATTGTACAAAAAAATTATCTCGGGGACTTGATTGATTAAAATCGATAGAGTTATTACACTCGTAACATCATAGGTGTCAATAAAATTGTAAGCGAATTAAACTCGTAAGCGTTATTATTATGTTCGTGAACGTATTTTTCTTAAGACGGGCATAAGATAATTTTATTGGCCGCAAATCCTTTGCACTCGAATGGAAGACTTTTATTATTTGTCTCTCTTAATCTTCGAGGGACTTCAGGGTTTCAAAGACTTTACACTTGATTCACTATAGTATTTCTAACTGATCCAAAATTGTAGTTAAATATGTGTCCATGAGTCCCTTCAACGTCTCCTCTCTTGACAGGATCCAGAATTTCGATAGTTTATTCATCGGCGAATGTCTCTCTATTACTACAAAAAATGAGTGCAGTAGTTCTGTTGGACCTTTCTTTCTTCATGAGTCCCTTCAACTTCTCCTCTCTTGACAGGATCCAGAATTTCGATATTTTATTCATCGTCGAATGTCTCTATATTACTACAAAAAAATGAGTGCAGTGTAGTTGTGTTGGACCTTTCTTACTTTTCACTTACATCGTCTCAACTCACTAACTCACTAAACTTTTATTCTCTCATTACAGGTAAATGTAACCCTCAAGAAACCTGGAAGCAAATTGGAACATCAAGGAATCAAAATTGAATTTATAGGACAAATAGAATTGTTCTATGATCGTGGCAATCATCATGAATTCAAAAGTATAACAAAAGCTCTGGCACGTCCTGGAGACTTGTTACAAAACACCAGTTATCCCTTTGAATTTCCCAATGTGGAGAAACAATATGAAATTTACAATGGTTCAAATGTACGCCTACGTTATTTTCTACGGGCAACAATAATACGGCGTATTAGCGATATCACAAAAGAAGTCGATATTGCCGTACACACTCTGTGTAGTTATCCAGATGTAAATAATCCCATTAAAATGGAAGTGGGCATTGAAGACTGTTTGCACATTGAATTTGAATACAACAAAAGCAAATACCATTTAAAGGATACAATTATTGGTAAAATTTACTTTTTGTTGGTGCGTATTAAAATTAAGCATATGGAAATAGCCATAATCAAACGTGAATCAACGGGCAGTGGTCCAAATACTTTCACCGAAAACGAAACAATTGCCAAATTCGAGATTATGGATGGGGCACCGGTGAAAGGTGAAAGTATACCAATTAGAGTATTTCTGGCTGGCTATAATTTGACGCCGACCATGCGTGACATTTACAAAAAGTTTTCGGTGAAGTATTTCCTGAATTTGGTATTAATGGATACGGAAGACAGACGTTACTTTAAACAGCAAGAAATTACACTTTGGCGCAAAGCTGATATTCCTCGTTATCATGCTCACAGTCAACATCATCAACAAGCTGCTGTGGCAGGACATAATACGCATCCTCAACATGCACCGGCACATTTGGTAAGTGGTCCTCCAGCTCCGGTAGCGGCTGGGCCACTTGCGCCTGCAAGTGAAGTTGTGAATCAAGGGGTTGTCTCTTCACCAACTGCTTTAAGTTCTGAGGGCAAAATGGGTCTATTCACACGCGAAAGTCCCAATCAAGAATTCAGCCAGCAATCTCAAGACTCATTGCCCACATCACCGGTATCACCAACAGCAGTTGCCAGTCCCCCTGTCATGCCTATTGAACGTGGCATGGGCGATGGGGCGGCAGCTATAAGCACCTCACCGGTAATGCTCCCAACAACGCCACCACCATTGCCTGCGGCAACGGCAGCCAACTCATCGGTGGAAAATATGAAAGAAAGTCATGAAGATTTTCTTGAGACAACGGGCTCGGATAGGGCTACAATTGGCGAAGATGATCTTGTCGAAGGTGCTGATGATTTGGATAAAAAAGCCCAAGTGGTGGCCTCAAAAGATTTCTTAGATAGTGATGATGCTGGTGTTACAAGTGGAGCTTGATGTTATGGCCAATCGAATTGAGTCCTACACCACCAATACCAACATAACCACCACCACCACCAACAACAACACCCCAACACATACGATCACTTGCTTTTGCGGCAAAAGATCGTGTAAATATATTTGCATCAAGTGCTTAAGCTGACAAAGGAAATAAGTTAAAAAATATCATAAGGTGGATTGCAAAGGAATGTAACTAATAAAAAAACAAACAAACAAACATGGTTATTAATTGATAGAGAATAAAGTAAAAAGAGGATAATATTCCTCATTTTTAACAAAAGGGTTTCTTTTATAAGCAAATGTTGGAATGCTTGGAAGATTTATAAAAGTTTTTTTCCTGTTTTGTTTAAAACAAACTATTTTTCCAATTTTTGTTTCTGCTGTTGTATGTTGAATAATATTTTTATGTCCTTTTGCAATCCAACTACGAAATATTTATAACAACTCTCATAAATCCTAAAATTAATAACCACACATATACACAAAAAATATAAACAAACAAAAAACAATAACAAAAACAAACACACAAAACATAAAATAACTATTAGGGCTTATTTTTAAAATAATGTTAAACAAAAATAAGAACAAAACAAAAAACAACCATAACTAAACAATAACAAAACAACAACAAAAAAACTTGTGAAATTTCTAAACCAAACTATGCTTAAGTTTCATTATATAAAATTTGAAGGATATACTTGGTCACACCAACATTCACTTAAATTGATAATATTTTTAATTTGAAAAACAAAAAAATAGTATTTCCCCATTAATTCTATGTGAAATTTCATATTACCTTGAAGTTATTAAAGGAATAATATTGGGGTCTTTTTGTTTTTAGCTAAATATACAAGTTTACAGTGTAGAGTGGTTAGATACCGTCTCGAAAGAGTCGAATGGCTTGGGAAAGTTTAAATCATCATAGAAAAAACATTAAGAACGAAGCTGGTATTTTTAAAAATTTGTATTTATATAAAACAACAGATAGTAGTTTAAATTATTTAAACACTATGTTTTTTTTTTTTTAATTTAGTATATAATTTGCCAATACATTCATGATGTTTTGCATACTATATATATATAATATTTAATAAATAAATGTATGATACATATATTTCCAAATGATTGGCATTTACAATTAAATTAAGCTAAAGGTAATTAAATGTCGTTTGCATTAATCATTCTATAAATACTTTCCATGAAATTTTCAGAATGACAATTTTTGTCTTTTTAATAACTGAAATTCGAACCAATAAAAAACAGTTTCATTTCAATTGAAACCTTTTCCAAATTAAACATTTTTAAAATTCACGTGAAATCCAAATGAAACCGTGTATAATATATTTACTTTCATTAGGATATTTTTATACCCTTCACCACTACTGTGGTGAACAATAAGTTTGTGCATTTGTATGTAACGCCAAGAAGGAGTAATCATAGACCAACCTTTTAGTATACGGATCGGCTTAGATTTAAATTCTGAGTCGATTTAGCGATATCCGTCTATCTGTCTGTCTGTCTGTTGGTGTATTTTTGTGTGCAAAGTACAGCTCGCAGTTTTAGTCCGATTGTCCTAAAATTTGGTATAGGGTCCTGTTTCGGCTCAAAGACGATCCCTATTGATTTTGGAAAAATATATTCAGATTTAGATATAGCTGCCGATCTGCTCATAATTGGCGTGTATATCAACCGATCTTCCTCAAATTCCGTACATCCGAATATTTTATGAGTCTCGAAAAACTTGCAAAATATCAGCCAAATCGGATCATATTTAGATATAGCTCCCATATATATATCTTTCGCCCGATTTATACTCATTTGCCCACAGAGGCCAATTTTTTGCTCCGATTTAGTTGAAATTTTGCATAAGGAGTAGAATTAGCATAGTAACTATGCGTGCCAAATTTGGTTGAAATCGGTTCAGATTTGGATATATCTCCCATATATAGCTTTCGCCCGATTTACACTCATATGACCACAGAGGCCAATTTTTAACTCCGATTTAGTTGAAATTTTGTACAGGGAGTAGAATTAGCATTGTAGCTATGCGTGCCAAATTTGGTTGACATCGGTTCAGATTTAGATATAGCTCCCATATATATGTTTTTCTGATTTGGACAAAAATGGTCAAAATACCAACATTTTCCTTGTAAAATCGCCACTGCTTAGTCGAAAAGTTGTAAAAATGACTCTAATTTTCCTAACACTTAGTCGTATAATGATTGATTGAAATCGGTTCAGATTTAGATATAGCTCCCATATATATCTTTCACCCGATATGGACTTATATGGCCCCAGAAGCCAGATTTTTGGCCGAATTTGTTTGAAATTTTGCACTAGGAGTACAATTAGTACTATAGTCAAGTGTGCAAAAGTTGATTGAAATCGGTTCAGATTTAGATATAGCTCCCACATATATATCTTTCGCCCTATATGGACTAATATGGTCCTACAAGCCAGAGTTTTGGCCCAATTTGGTTGAAATTTTGCACAGGGAGTAGATTTAGCATTATAGCTATGCGTGCCAAATTTGGTTGAAATCGATTCAGATTTAGATATAGCTCCCATATATATCTTTCGCCCGATATGGACTAATACGGTCCCAGAAGCCAGAGTTTTACCCCAATTAGCTTGAAATTTTGCACAAGGAGTACAATTGGTAGTATAGTCATGTGTGCCAAATTTGATTGAAATCGGTTCAGATTTAGATTTAGCTCCCATATATATGTTTTTCTGATTTCGACAAAAATGGTCAAAATATCAACTTTTTCCTTGTTAAATCGCCACTGCTTAGTCGAAAAGTTGTAAAAATGACTCTAATTTTCCTAAACTTCGAATACATATATATCGAGCGATAAATCATAAATAAACTTTTGCGATGTTTCCTTAAAATTGCTTCAGATTTAAATGTTTCTCATATTTATACCCTGCGCCACACTGTGGAACAGGGTATTATAAGTTAGTGCATATGTTTGCAACACCCAGAAGGAGACGAGATAGACACATGGTGTCTTTGGCAAAAATGCTTAGGGTGGGCTCTTGAGTCCATATATAGCCATGTCCGTCTGTCCGTGAACACATTTTTGTAATCAAAGTCTAGGTCGCAGTTTTAGTCCAATCGACTTCAAATTTGGCACAAGTATGTGTTTTGGCTCAGAATAGAAGTTTGCTCAAAATTGCTTCAGATTTAAATGTTTCCCATATTTTTTACTAACATTGTGTTCCACCCTAGTGCATTAGCCGACTTAAATTTTGAGTCTATGGATTTTGTAGAAGTCTATCAAATTCTTTCCAGATCGAGAGATATTTAAACGTATGTATTTGGGACAAACCTTTATATATAGCCCCCAACACATTTGACGGATGTGATATGGTATCGAAAATTTAGATCTACAAAGTGGTGCAGGGTATAGTATAGTCGGTCCCGCCCGACTTTAGACTTTCCGTACTTGTTTTTTACTAAAATTGTGTTCCACCCTAGTGCATTAGCCAACTTAAATTTTGAGTCTATAGATTTTGTAAAAGTCTATCAAATTTTGTCCAAATCGAGTGATATTTAAATGTATGTATTTGGGACAAACCTTTATATATAGCACCCAACACATTTGACGGATATGATATGGTATCGAAAATTTAGATCTACAAAGTGGTGCAGGGTATAATATAGTCGGCCCCGCCCGACTTCAGACTTTCCTTACTAGTTTATTGTTCTATTTGTTTATTTTTCGCCCCCAATAATTGTCGTTACAAAGTATTTGCACATTTTTGTGATCATACATAGAAAACCTGTTTTTATACCCTCCACCATAGGATGGGGCGTATATTAACTATGTCATTCCGTTTGTAACACATCGAAATATTGCTCTAAGACCCCATAAAGTATATATATTCTGAGTCGTGGTGAAATTCTGAGTCGATATATGCATGTGCTTCCGTCCGTCTGTCTGTTGAAATCACGCAAACTTCCGAACGAAACAAGCTATCGCCTTGAAACTTGGCACAAGTAGTTGTTATTGATGTAGGTCGGATGGTATTGCAAATGGACCATATCGGTTCACTTTTACGTATAGCCCCATATATAGCCACTAAATAAACCGATCCCCAATCACAGAAAAATCACGATTGCCATTCGAGCCAAAAATAATCTATCAAAATTCTATTGCCACAGAAAATTTTGTCAAAATTTTATATTTCAAAAGAAAATTTTGTCAAAATTTTATTTCTATAGAAAATTTTGTCAACATTTTTGTGTCTAGGAAATTTTGTTAAAAAATAATTTCTATACAAAATTTGGTAAAAATTTATTTCTATAGAAAATTTTGTCAAAATTTTATTTCTGTAGAAAAATGTTATTTCTCTAGAAAATTTATGAAGCATTTCATAGTTGGAGAGGAATATTTTGCAAAATCTTCCAAAACAAACAAGAATTCTATCAATCTATCAAACAGTAAAAAATCTGCCATTTTTGGTAGTCTCGTGTTCATAATTGTATATAAAGCGACCCCGATATTTCAATTCTCGCTCTATAATTACCGCACAAAAGTTCATATCGGTTCGTAATTATTGCTTCCCTATATATACCTGTCAAGAACTGAATATATACGTATTTAATCGACATTTCTTTTGTTTACTATATATCCCGCATGGACTAACTTACAATTTAGAAGATGATGTTAAGAAGTTTTAAGATGCCTTGCCATCGGCCGCAACCCAAGTAAGTTAATTGTGGATGACCGTCTGTTGTAGAAGTTTCTACGCAATTCGTATAGTATCAATCACCAATGTCAATTAAAAAATTAATTGATCCAATAAAACAATTAACTTATACAATTAATTTTTAATTAAATAAAACTTTTTTTTTTATTTCACAGAAAAAATTCCTGATTCAATCCACGGTTGCCACAGTCGGTAGAATTCTACCAAAAATGATAGATTTTTTACTGTTTGGTAGATTGGTAGGGTTCTTGATGTTTTGGTAGATTTTGCAAAAAATTTAGCAAATTTTTCTATAAAAATAAAATTTTGACAAATTTTTTGATAGAAGTAAAATTTTGACAAAATTTTCTCTAGGAATAAAATTTTGACAAAAATTTCAATTGCAAAAAATTTTGCAAATTTTTTTATACAAATAAAATGTTGACAAATTTTTTTATAGAAATAAAATTTTGACAAAATTTTCTCTTGGGATAAAATTTCGACAAAATTTTCAATAGAAATCCAAAACTGAGAAAAAGATGTTTTATTTGGTAGTTTTTGATAAAATTTTCTTCAAATTTTGGTAGATTATTTTTAGATCGAGTGGTGATCGTGATTCAATCACGAAATTAATTGATCCATTTACTTTTTAATTGAAATTTGCTTCAATTACGAAAATTATAGTATCAATCACATAATTAAAAAATTAATTGATTTATTCAGCACTTTCAATTAATTTTTTAATTAAGACAATTAAAAATTTAATTTGATTTTGGTGCAAAAACTCAATAAATTTTTTAATTGAGTCAATCAATTATTTATTATGTTATTGCTTATTTATTTATTTTGCACATTTTTTGATCATACTCAAAAAAAATATTTTTTGTCTTCAATTACAAATTTAATTGATCCAATTTCTTCAATCAAAAAATCATAGTATCAATCACCAACGTCAATTAAAAAATTAATTGATCCAATGATACAATTAATTGATGCAATAAACTTGTGAATTAAGTAAAAAATTGTTGAAACAATAAAAATAAAACTTTATTACACAGAAAAAATATCCTGCTTCAATTACGAAATTAATTGATACATTTACTTTTTAATTGAAGTAATCAATTATTTCCCAGCAAAAAAATTGAAAGTTGTTCCACAGACATTTTGTTTTTAAGAGATCCCGGTATCCTCCATCAATTTTGTTCCATTTCTGATGAAGTTATTTTGGATCAGTTTTAGAAAATACTCTATTTGGCCGTTTAAAGTAAAAATTTAAATTTTGGACAATTACAGGACGCAAAAAAGAACAGAAAGTCCACAAAAAGTAAAAGAATAATGAAAATAAAATTAATTGTCATCCCCTCGGGTTTTGAATCTGTTCCTTTTGACTTGTTCACTTTCATATATATTTTTAATTGGTTATTTTAAGTTTGTTTCAGATAGATATTCAAATATTCTGAAAATATTTGAGGTCAGACTAGTGGTAGAATGGATTCAAAATCATAAAAAATATTTATTTGTCAAAATTTCACAAATTTTTTAAATCACATCCAAAACACTAAATTTGGTTCACACCTTAAGAAGTGATGCAAATTCAGTGCAACGGCTTTTGAAATGGTGTACATCTGTTCTGAATTCATCGCTTCTGCGCCAATTTAGCACCACTTCCGGATCCAAAAAAAAAACATTTTCACTATTTTTTGGCGACTCTTTTTTTTGCTGGGAAGCCCATGTAAAATTTAATGATCCAAGCTTGCACTACTTCCACTACAAGTTGGGGATCCAAACTACTTTTTGGAAGCTCTTTTATTGCTGTGTTATATATTAATTTTTATTTTGCATTTTGATGATATAATTTTTCTTCTATTGCATTTTGATGATATAATTTTTCTTCTAATTTTCATACGATTTAAGGTTTTTAAATATTTTTTTTTTGATTTGAACAAAAATTTAATTTAGTTTGGAAATATTTTTTCATTTAATTAAAATATTTATTAGGACAAATTAATTGGATGAAAAATCGTTTCATATATATTTTTTTATTTAATTAAAATGTTAATTGGAATAATTATCTTAATTAAAACTGTAAAAAATTTCAATTCAATCACGCAACTAATTGATCCAATTAATTTTTTAATTGAAACTTTTTCAATCGAAAAATTATAGTGTCAATCACAGAATTAATTAGAAATACAAAAGTACACTTGATGAAAACTTAATTGATTTATTCGGCACTTTTCTTCTCATAGGAGTTCATAGGAGTTTATACTTTCTTATGAATTTTCCGATTATAATTATCGTTCTATTTTTCTTTAATGAACCAATGAAAAGTGTGTATAGGGAAAATAATTATTTCAGAACAAAATTGCTTAAATTAAATTTTTATCTTGATATATTTTTTGATTTTATTTATTTTTTTTTATTTAATAAAAATGTTAATTGGGATAATTTAAATTAATTTGATTAAACAATTTCAACTTTAATTAATTTTTTATTTGGAAATATTTTGGTGATATTTTTTTCTGTGCAATAATTTTCTTTGAAAACATTTCCACGTAATGAATTCAATATATAACATTACATTGGATGGAAATTGTTGCTTCGGTGCTCTCAAGGAGTCAAATCAGGAGATGGGTCCATAGGGGGCTATGTCGAAGTATGGACCGAATTCTACCAAATTTAGCTCCTTTGCTTGAGATTTAAAATATCAAGCAAAGGAAACTTCCGGCTTCCATGCTCTCGATAAGTCAAATCGGGGAATCGATCTATATGGGGGCTATATAAAAACATGGACCAATATATTTGATATATTTAGCACAAAAAAAAATGGAACTAAAATTTCTCTAGAGTTCCAACTTCATGGAAGGCGGATGCAAATTGCAGCTTAAATGCCCTCAAGAACTCTTCTATATGAGGGCTATATCACACCATGGACCGATATCTACCAAATTTAGCACCGCTCTATACGAGCCTAAAATACTTCTAAATTTCAAATTTCAAGCAACTCGGATGAAAATTGCGGCTTCCATGCACGATTGCTACTTTAGCCAAAAATAATCTACCAAAATTTGGAGAAAATTTTACCAAACAACTACCAAACTAAGAGACAAAATTTTATCTCTATAGTAAATTTTGTTAAAATTTTATATCTATAGATTTTTTTGTCAAAATTTGATTTCTATAGAAAATTTTGTCAAAATTTGATTTCTATAGAAAATTTTGTTAAAATTTTATTTCTATAGAAAATTTTGTTAAAATTTTATTTCTATAGCAAATTTTATCAAAATTTTATTTCTATAGAAAATTTTGTCAAAATTTTATTTCTATAGAAAATTTTGTTAAAATTTTATTTCGATTGAAAATTTTGTCAAAATTTCATTTCTATAGAAAATTTTGTCAAAATTTTATATGAATAGAAAAAAAAAAATATTTCTATAGAAAATTTTGTCAAAATTTTATTTCTATAGAAAATTTTAACAAAATTTTATTTTTATAGAAAATTTTAACAAAATTTTATTTCTATAGAAAATTTTGTCAAAATTTTATTTCTACAGAAAATTTTGTAAAAATTTTATTTCTATAGAAATTTTTTCAAAATCTTATTTCTATAGAAAATTTTGTCAACATTTTATTTCTATAGTAAATTTTGTTAAAATTTTATTTCTATAGAAAATTTTCTCAATATTTTATTTCTATAGAAAAGTTTTTCAAAATTTTATTTCTATAGTAAATTTTGTTAAAATTTTATTTCTATAGAACATTTTGTCAAAATTTTATTTCTATAGAACATTTTGTCAAAATTTTATTTCTATTGAAAATTTTGTCAAAATTTTATTTCTATAGTAAATTTTGTCAACATTTTATTTCTATTGAAAATTTTGTCAAAATTTTATTTCTATAGTAAATTTTGTTAAAATTTTATTTCTATAGAACATTTTGTCAAAATTTTATTTCTATAGAAAATTTTTTCAAAATTTTATTTCAAAATTTTATTTCTATAGTAAATTTTGTCAAAATTTTATTTCTATTGAAAATTTTGTCAAAATTTTATTTCTATAGTAAATTTTGTTAAAATTTTATTTCTATAGAACATTTTGTCAAAATTTTATTTCTATATAAAATTTTGCCAAAATTTTATTTCTACAGAAAATTTTGTACAAATTTTACTTCTATAGAAAATTTATTCAAAATCTTATTTCTATAGTTAATTTTGTCAAAATTTTATTTCTATAGTAAATTTTGTTAAAATTTTATTTCTATAGAAAATTTTATCAAAACTTAATTTCTATAGAAAATTTTAACAAAATTTTATTTCTATAGAACATTTTATCAAAATTTTATTTCTATAGTAAATTTTGTCAAAATTTTATTTCTATAGAAAATTTTCTCAAAATTTTATTTCTATAGAAAATTTTAGCAAACTTGTTTCTATAAAAAATTTTGTCAACATTTTATTTCTATAGTACATTTTCTTAAAATTTTATTTCTATAGCACATTTTGTCAAAATTTTATTTCTATAGAAATTTTTTTCAAAATTTTATTTCTATAGAAAATTTTGTTAAAATTTTATTTCTACAGAAAATTTTGTAAAAATTTTATTGCTATAGAAAATTTTTTCAAAATCTTATTTCTATAGAACATTTTGTCAAAATTTTATTTCTATAGTAAATTTTGTTAAAATTTTATTTCTATAGAACATTTTGTCAAACTTTTATTTCTATAGAAAATTTTTTTCAACATTTTATTTCTATAGAAAATTTTCTTAAAATTTTATTTCTATAAAAAATTTTGTCAAAATTTTTTTCTATAGAAAATTTTTTCAAAATGTTATTTCTGTAGAATATTTTGTCAAAATTTTATTTCTATAGAACATTTTGTCAAAATTTTATTTCTATTGAAAAATTTGTCAAAATTTTATTTCTATAGAAAATTTTGTCAAAATTTTATTTCTATAGAAAATTTTGTCAAAATTTTATTTCTATAAAACATTTTGTGAAAATTTTTTTTTTCATAGAAAATTTTGTCAAAATTTTATTTCTATAGAAATTTTATGAAGTACCTCTTAATTGAAGAGGACTATTTTGCAAAATCAACCAAAACATCAAGAATTCTACCAATCTACCAAACAGTAAAAAATCTACCATTTTTGGTAGAATCCTACCAACTGTGGCAACCATGCTTTCATGTCGTCAAAAAATCAAATCGGGAGATTCTAGTGGGGACTATATAAAAACATGGACCACTATATACCAAATTTAGCATAGCTCTTTGTTGATCTGAAATACAAATTGGATAAAATTGAAAAAAAAAATAAGAAAATGTTTTAAAAACCTTTTTTTAATTTTGAAGAGTTATTTAATTAAATAAAAAAAAAATAATTATCTCAATTAAATTGACAAATATAATTGAACCAAATTTAATATTTTATTTAATATATCTTAAAAATGAACCCATACCCATCCTACTTTTATGTATGTTCGCAAAAAAAAATCATTTAATTGCTGTTTTAGAAGACTCTGAGAGCAATTTTTCTGAGATTTTTTGACATTTCTCACACTTACTATTTTTAATACGAGTAAAGTAAAGGAACACACCCAATGATATTTTCTAATCCATGCTTTAAGGCCAGTATTTAGATCGCATTATCGCGCTAAAATAGCCCGTTTTTAATTTTTGCATTAGATCATTCCCCATCAAGTTTTAATAAAATTTGCAAGAAGAAAATATAATTTTATTCTCTTTTTACAGATTTAATTTTGATTTTAGCGGTTAAACTCGAACTTAGTACTCACCTTTATGCTTGAAATTGGATTATGTGTGATAAGTTATATCCTTCAAATGTTTGTACTGATTTTGCATTCACATGATTAAACTCATTAAAATCTCCACAATATACATATGTATGTGTGTCCAAAGGGAAACTAAGAATGAACAAATATAAAAAACGAAACTATTTTTAATTTCATATTTTTAAAGTCCATAGATTGTAAAAAGTACTAAAAAACCAAAAGTAACAAAAACTTAAAAAAAGTAAATCAAATTGTTATTCTTTTTTTTTTTTGTAGTAAAGAAACATAATCATTCAACATTAGTAAAACAATACAAATCACTTGAAATCATACCATAAATAAATTCATATTAAGAACCTATGGAGAAACCTAACATTATTAGCCTTAATTAAAGAACAAAAACAATCCCTAAAAAACACAAAAAAATTTATTCCATTATATAAGGATTGGTTGATATGCGTTTTTCTTCTTAGAGATTTAATGCGTTTTCTGTTATATTTTTTACACTCATAGAAAAATATCTGCTAATAATAATAAATAACGACTGTTGTTTTTCACCTATTTTTAACAGTTTTGTAGTTTTCTCAAAATGCTACACAAAAAAAAAAATTAAATAAAATATAACTGAAATAAAAACCAATCACAAAAATTAATAGTATCAATTAATTTTTTTAAGTGACTTTCAATTAATTTTTTAATTGATACTATCATTTCTGTTATTGAAGACATTTCAATAAAAAAATTAATTGGATCAATTAATTTCGTGATTGAATCAGATTTTTTTTTGTGTGTGTATTGAAAAAAATATCTGTGACATTCTCTCGTTCTATCACTTTTCGTTTTTTTTTTTGTTTTTCGCCAATATTCATTTTTATACAACTTGTTTTTATTTAATTTTATTAAATATAATTTATTTTTATAAACTTCTTTATATGTCTATACAAAAAAAAAATATTTTGTAATGTCCATATAAAACAAAATAATGCAATTGTAATTTGTTGACATGTTAACATTTAGTATATTGTTTATATTTTGTTTTAATTTCTAAGAAAACAGATAACCCAAAATCTAAAACAAAAGCGTTGCGCAGAAAAAAATGAATAATTAATTATTATTAAAATTAAAAAAAAAGAAATATCTTTCGAAACGATGGACTTTTGAATGAAGAAGACAAAAGTCGTAATACTAAACAACCCCCTAAATGAATATTTTTATTTTGGTAGTCTTTAAGAAAATACGACAAAACGATATATTACAAATATATTATGTATTAACCAAGTTATTTAAAATTTAAATAAAAAAATCTATAAAAAAAAACAAAAACAAATTATACAAATGCCTTTTTGCTTGATATTGATTTTTTTTAGATTTCTACACGGACGAAAAAGACTGTTTTTCATATGTTTGAGTGTAAAAATTATATGTTTGAAACTCAAAATTTGTTAACACATTATTTTTAAGTGCAAACATATAATGTTCATGAACTAGCATAATATGTTTGGGACATATATATTAATATGTTAGAACATATTATGTTTGGGACATACAATTTTTGTAAATATAATATGTTTGGATGCAAACATATATTAATTGAGAAATAGAATAGAAAAGAATTTAACTATCCAATTGGCGCCTTAAAAATTTATATACACAAAGAAAATTTCATTAAAATTTTTGCAGTGCAAGTCTAAGATGAAACATAATATGTTTGAACAATACAAACAATATTTGTTTTGGATCAATCCTGAACATATATATATACTTGAAGCAGAATTTGTTTGGGGTATATGTTGCAGAAGCGATTTGTTTTTTAGGGTGTACGTAAA
This sequence comes from Haematobia irritans, assembly GCF_050003625.1. NCBI lineage: Eukaryota > Metazoa > Arthropoda > Insecta > Diptera > Muscidae > Haematobia > Haematobia irritans. The sequence goes on along the minus strand of NC_134399.1, from coordinate 131,602,083 downwards.
AATAATCGGTATAGTAATATTGGAGAAAAGAATAGAAAAGAGAGAGAAAAGAAAAAATATTCGTCTCGCAACAGTCGATTTGTGATTTTTCCCCAAATTGGGGATATATCTTTTTGTGGGTGGGACAACATTTTTGAGTTGGGTTTTGGTGGGGAATTTCCACACATTTCGGGCGGAGCCGACTAAATTTCGATACTATCTTAAATCCTTCAATTTTGTTGGGTGATATATACATATGTATGTATATAAATATTGATTATATATTCCCATATACTCTTATTGATTTTTTTGCTTGTTTCTTATAGAAAATCGGTTCATACTTGCCGATTTGACAGCTAAAACAACATTTCATGCACAGGTTACCGAAATCCGGACTTTGCATCGTACATTCCGGGATTTGTCGGGACATGCAAACACTGTCAGATTTTTCGAAAATAGTTGCCCATATTTTATCACTATGCATTTTTTTTGGTAAATTTCCATAATCGCCACCTAAAGGCTGGTACTATGTTCAGTTCTCGAGTTGAAAATCACTTTATTTACGCGATTACATTTTCTAAAAAAATCAAAATTATAAATGAAAATGTTGATTAAATCTAGATGAAAAAGACAATGCGTATCAATATGTTATATCTGCCTTTAATCGCACTATTTAAATAAGTAAACCGCGGAAATTTTAGCGCGAAATGTTGTTTCTTGAAAGTCAGACGCCTAAGTTCATAATTACTGGAATGTCGAAAATATAGCCCTATAATAATTATAGGACTATATTTTCGACATCCCTTTCACTTGGCAATCTAGGCTGCCATTTCTATAGAAAATGTTGTCAAAATTTTATTTCTATAGAAAATTTAGTCAAAAATTTATTTATATAGAAAATTTTGTCACAATTTTATAACTATAGAAAATTTTGTCAAAATTTTATTTCTATAGATAGTTTTGTCAAAATTTTATTTCTATAGAAAATTTTGTCAAAATTTTATTTCTATAGAAACTTTTCTCAAAATTTTATTTCTATAGAGAATTTTGTCAAAATTTTATTTCTATAGAGAATTTTGTCAAAATTTTATTTCTATAGAAAATTTTGGCAAAATTTTATTTCTATAGAAAATTGTGGCAACATTTTCTTTCTATCGACAATTTTGTCAAAATTTCATTGCTATAGAAAACTTTGTTAAAATTTTATTTCTATAGATAATTTTGTCAAAATTTTATTACTATAGATAATTTTGTCAAAATTTTATTTCTATAGAAAATGTTGGCAAAATTGCATTTCTATAGAAAATTTTGTCAAAATTTTATTTCTATAGAAGATTTTGTCAAAATTTTTATTTCTATAGAAAAATTTGTCAAAATTTTATTTCTATAGAAAATTTCTCAAAATTTTATTTCTACAGAACATTTAGTCTAAATTTTATTTCTATAAAAAATTTTGGCAAAATTTTCTTTCTATTCATAATTTTGTCAAAATTTTATTTTTACAGAAAATTTTGTCAAAATGTTATTTCTATAGAATATTTGACAAAATTTTATTTTTATAGAAAATTTTGTCAAAATTTTATTTCTATAGAAAATTTTGTCAAAAGTGTATTTCTATAGAAAATTTTGTTAAAATTTTATTGCTATAGAAAATTTTGTCAAAAATTTATTTCTATAGAAAATTATTTCAAAATTTTATTTCTATAAAAAATTATGTCAAAACTTTATTTCTTTTTTGTTGTTTTTGATCTCAGCTTAAAAATATGCATTGACTAAACTACAAGTGTAGCTTAACAATTAGAGGAAGGTTTTTCGGAAGGTTCAAGTGTAGTTTACTTTGGGTTGAGTGAATTACCCGAATTTATTCTGATAATTGGTTGATAGTTTTGCTGAAAGTAGAGGATGCTGATGAGGAATGTGGTAATTCCGAAACAGCTGTACATCCAACCATCTTGCAGTCTATAGGGCTTTGCCCAAATAAATTTGACAAGCATACTTTTCCTCTGTTGGTTAAATAAATGCATGGTTTTAAGCTGAGATTAAAAACAACAAAAATGATTGAAGAGAAACCAACAATATATTAACAAATAAAACGAATGAAAATTTTATTTCTATAGAAATTTTGTCAGAACTTTATTTCCTTAATAAAGTCTGTCAAAATTTTATTCCAATAGACAATTTTGTCAAAATTTTATTTCTATAGAAAATTTTGTCAAATTTTTATTTCTATAGAAAATTTTGTCAAAATTTTATTTCTACAGAACATTTTGTCAAAATTTTATTTCTATAGAAAATTTTGTCAAAATTTTATTTCTATAGAAAATTTTGTCAAAATTGAATTTCTATAGAAAATTTTGGTTAAATTTTATTGCTATAGAAAATTTTGGTTAAATTTTATTGCTATAGGAAATTTTGTCAAAATGTTATTCCAATAGAAAATGTTGTCAAAATTGTATTTCTATACAAAATATTTTCAAAATTTTATTTCTATAGAAAATTTTGTCAAAATTATATTTCTATAGAAAATTTTGTTAAAATTTTATTTTTATAGAAAATTTTGTCCAAACTTTATTTCTATAGAAAATTTTTTCAAAATTTTATTTCTATAGAAAATTTTGTCAAAATTTTATTTCTATAGATAATTTTGTTAAAATTTGATATCTATAGAAAATTTTGACAAAATTTTATTTCTATAGAAAATTTTGTCAAAATTTTGTTTTGATAGAAAATTTTGACAAAATTTTATTTCTGTAGAAAATTTTGTCAAAATTTTGTTTTGATAGAAAATTTTGTCAAAATTTTATTTCTATAGAAAATTTTGTCAACATTTTATATCTATAAAAAATTTTGTCAACATTTTATTTGTATAGAAAATTTTGTCAAAATTGTATTTCTATAGAAAATTTTGTAAAAATTTTATTTGTATAGAAAATTTTGTCAAAATTTTATTTCTATAAAAAATTTTGTCGACATTTTATTTCTATAGAAAATTTTGTCAACATTTTATTTCTATAGAAAATTTTGTCAAGATTTTATTGCTATAGAAAATTTTGTCAAAATTATATTTCTATAGAAAATATTGTTAAAATTTTATTTCTATAGAAAATTTTGTCAAAACTGTATTTCTATAGAAAATTTTTCAAAATTTTATTTCTATACAAAATTTTGTCAAAATTTTATTTCTATAGATAATTTTGTCAAAATTTTATTTCTATAGAAAATTTTGTTGCTTTAGAAAATTTTGTCAATTTTTATTTCTATTCAAAATATTTTCAAAATTTCATTTCTATAGAAAATTTTGTTAAAATTTGATATCTATAGAAAATTTTGTCAAACTTTTGGTTTGATAGAAAATTTTGTCAAAATTTTATTTCTATAGAAAATTTTGTCAACATTTTATATCTATAAAACATTTTGTCAACATTTTATTTGCATAGAAAATTTTGTCAACATTTTATTTGTATAGAAAATTTTGTCAAAATTTTATTTCTATAGAAATTTTATTTCTATCGATAATTTCTATAGAAAAATTGTGAAGCACGCCTTAGTTAAAAAGGAATAATTTGTAAAATCTACCAAAACATCAAGATTTCTACCAATCTACCAAACAGTAAAAAATTTACCATTTTTGGTAGAATTCTACCAACTGTGGCAACCGTGATTGTAGTGCCTGTGTCGATGTTGTGAATTTGTTTATCGCCATGAATATGGACCTTGAATTTTGAATGTGCTCTGCCAACATTTGATTTGATTCCAAATCGGGGAAAAATTAAAATATATACGTTGAGTAATTGAAATTCCGGGATTTTTAGAAAAATTTGTGAAAGATTCGAGACACTTTCTGGAGAAGAACTTCCGGGGCAATCCAGGCGAATTCCGGCCAACAGGCAAACCTAAGTTCAGCCCCTGGATTCACTAGCTAATCACAAGCTTGCAAATTTAAGGGGAAAAATTATGTTGAACTTGGAACCACTGTGCCACAAAAAAGAACAAAAAAACAAAACAAAATATTCAATACAAGCAAAGTAATTAAAAAAATTGCATATCACATGCTTTTCATACAGAAATTTTGTATCTTAAATTCTATCGCAATGTTATGGGTAATTTATTAATTTGTGATGGGCAATAAGTTTGGGTAAGAAGATCTAAGAACTGTTTTACGTTCAGACATACGGATTATCATAACAGGTTGGCTGATAAGTCCCCGGTCTGACACATAGATGGCGTCGCTAGTATTAAATGCATATTATTTTTATATAGTACCAACCTTCAAATGATTCGTGTCAAAATGTGACGTCTGCAAGTCAATTAGTTTGTGAGATAGAGCATCCTTTGTGAAGCAACTTTTGTTATTGTGAAAAAAATGAAAAAAAGGATTTTCGTGTTTTGATAAAATACTGTTTTCTGAAGGGAAAAAATACGGTGGAAGCAAAAACTTGGATTGATAATGAGTTTCCGGACTCTGCCCCAGGAAAATCACCCCAGGACGGTGAACGCAGTGGACGCCCGAAAGAGGTGGTTACCGACGAAAACATCAAAAAATCCACAAAACGATTTTGAATGACGGTAAAATGAAGTTGATCGAGATAGCAGAGGCCTTAAAGATATCAAAGGAACGTGTTGGTCATATCATTCATCAATATTTGGATATGCGGAAGCTCTGTGCAAAATGGGTGCCGCGCGAGCTCACATTTGACCAAAAACAACAACGTGTTGATGATTCTGAGCGGTGTTTGTAGCTGTTAACTCGTAATACACCCAAGTTTTTCCGTCGATATGTGACAATGGATGAAACATGGCTCCATCACTACACTCCTGAGTCCAATCGACAGTCGGCTGAGTGGACAGCCACCGGTGAACCGTCTCCGAAGCGTGGAAAGACTCAAAAGTCCGCTGGCAAGTAATGGCCTCTGTTTTGTGGGATGCGCATCGAATAATTTTTATCGATTATCTTGTGAAGGGAAAAACCATCAACAGTGACTATTATATGGCGTTATTGGAGCGTTTGAAGGTCGAAATCGCGGCAAAACGGTCCCATATGAAGAAGAAAAACGTGTTGTTCCACCAAGACAACGCACCGTGCCACAAGTCATTGAGAACCATGGCAAAAATTCATGAATTGGGCTTCGAATTGCTCCCCCACCCACCGTATTCTCCAGATCTGGCCCCCAGCGTCTTTTTCTTGTTCTCAGACCTCAAAAGGATGCTCGCAGAGAAAAAATTTGGCTGCAATGAAGAAGTGATCGCCGAAACTGAGGCCTATTTTGAGGCAGAACCGAAGGAGTACTACCAAAATGGTATCAAAAAATTGGAAAGTCGTTATAATCGTTGTATCGTTCTTGAAGGGAACTAACTAACTAACTTTGACAAATAAATGTGTTTTTCTTTGTTAGACCGGGGACTTATCAGCCAACCTGTTATACCCTGCAATAGCTTAACACAGGATATCTGTACCGAAATTCGAATAAAATATTTCATATTTTTCATCAGTAATGTTTACTTAAATTGTGCCTGTCTTCAACTTCGTATATCTCCAAAGACATTTTAACTCCAGTTTTTTTCATTCAAGATATGAAATTTTCTTTAAAAAAAAAAAAAAAAAAAAAAAAAAAAAAAAAAAATAGCTTACAAAAGTGTAGTTTTCGATCCCCAAATTTGTGATCCGGAAGTAGTGCAAAATCTCATCTCCAATCAATTTTACATGGGCTTATCATAGGACTGAAGTACTTGGAAGTTTATTTGGATGAAGAGATTTTAAAAACTATCTCTTTATATATTTATCAGTAGTTTTTGTTACTCTTTTATTTCCTTATTATCAAATTTTGCAAATTGAAGAACTTCTTCACTTCGAACGAAACAAGCTATCGACTTGAAACTTGGCATAAGTAGTTGTTATTGTTGTAGGTCGGATGGTATTGCAAATGGACCATAACGGACCACTTTTACGTATAGCCCCCATATAAACCGACGTCAGATTTGACTTGCGGATCCTCTAAGAGAAGCAAATTTCATCGATTTGGCTGAAATTTGGTACATAATGTTGGTATACGGTCTCTAACAGCGTTGCCATTTTGGCAAAATTTTGACAAAATTTTCTATAGAAATAAAATTTGGACACAATTTTCTAATGAACTAAAATTTAAACAAAATTAATGAAATAAAATTTGTACAGAAATAAACTTAAAAAAAAATTTTGTATAGATACAAAGTTATGCAAAAATTTTATATAGAAATAAAATTTTGCGATAACTTTCTATAGATATACAATTTTGGCGAAATTTTCTATAGAAATAAAATTTTGGCTAAATTTTCTATAGAAATAAAATGTTGGCTAAATTTTCTATAGAAATGAAATTTTGATAAAAATATTTTAATGAAATAAAATTTTCACAAAATTTTCTATAGAAATAAAATTATGACAACATTTTCTATAGAAATAAAATTTGGACAAAATTTTCTATAGAAATAAAAATTTGACAAAATTTTTTATCGAAGCAAAATTTTGGAAAAAATTTAACTTTTAAATTATACTAATTTAATTTGGAAAAATGGTCTGCTGGTACGAATTTTGGTCCAATTTTTGGAAAAATGTTGGTCCAAAATAAAAATTCATTGGGGCAACGCTGGTCTCTAACAACCAAGCAAAAATTGGTCCACATCGGTCCATAATTATAATTATATATAGCCGCCATATAATTATATATAGCCGCCATATAAACCGATCCCCAGATTTGGCTTGCGGAGCCTCAAAGAGAAGAAAATTGGATCCGATCCGGCTGAAATTTTGTACATAGTGTTGGTATATGGTCTCTATCAACCATGCAAAACCACTTCATAATTATATGTAGCCCCCAGTTCATAATTATATGTAGCCCTCATAAAAACCGATCACCGGAGACTCTCTTTGAGTCTCCGATCATTGCGGAGACTCAAAGAGAAGCAAAATGCATCCGATCCGGCTGAAATTTTGTACATAGTATTGGTATATGATCTCTAACAACCATGCACAAATTGGTCCACATAATTCATAATTATATATAGCCCCCATATAAACGGACCCCCAGATGTGGCTTGCGGGACCTCTACGAGAGGCATATTTCATCCGATCCGGCTGAAATTTTGTATATAGTGTTGGTATATTCTAACAACCATGCAAAAATTGGTCCACATCGGTTCATAATTATATATAGCCCAATATATACCTATCCCCAGATTTGACCTCCGGAACCTCTTGGAGGAGCAAAAAATTCATCCGATTCGATTGAAATTTGGTACGTGGTGTTAGTATATGGGCGCTAACAACCATGCCAAACTTGGTCCATATCGGTCTATAGTTATATATAGCCCCCAGATAAACCGATCCCCAATCACACAAAAAATGGTCCATATCGGTTCATAATTTTAAATAGCCCCCATATAAAGCGACCCCCATATTTCAAATCTGGCGCTATAATTAGAGCGCAAAAGTCCTTATCGATTCATAATTATTTGTAGACTTCCCTATATAAAGGGTGGTTAAATTGTAAGGGCCGATGTTGAATGTGAACCACACCTAAACGCCAAGTTTTTTTTCCGAATTTTATTTGACATTTCTCTATTTCAGACTTACTCAATTTGAACCATGGAGAGATACACAATCCAACAACGTGTTAAATGGTTCCAAGAAATGGCAACATTGGATGATCAATTTTCGAAGAAAATCATCTTCAGTGATGAGGCACATTTTCACCTCAGTGGATTCGTCAATAAACAGAATTGCCGCATTTGGGCGAATGAGAATCCAAGAGTGATTGTCGAAAAACCAATGCACCCACAAAGAGTGACTGTTTGGTGCGGTTTATGGGCTGGCGGCATCATCGAGCCGTATTTTTTCCAAAATGCGGCCGGTCAGGCAGTTACTGTGAATGGTGTTCGCTATCGTGAGATGATAACGAACTTTTTATGGCCCGAATTGGAAGATATGGATGTGGACGATATGTGGTTTCAGCAGGACGGTGCCACTTGACACACAGCTAACGAAACAATGGCTCTTTTGCGCAACAAATTCAATGGCCGTCTTATCTCACGTAATGGTTATGTCAATTGGCCGCCAAGATCATGTGATTTGACACCGTTGGACTTTTTCTTTGGGGTTATTTGAAAGAAAAGGTGTACGTCGATAAGCCAGCAACAATTCAAGAGCTACAGGATGAGATAATTCGACACATTAACGGCATAGAACCTCAATTATGCCTCAGCGTCATCGAAAATTTGGACCATCGGATGAAGGTGTGTCACCGAGGTCGCGGCGCCCATTTGGCCAATACTTTGTTCCATACATAATTGAGTGATACCAATATATCATAATAAAATAAAATTACAATATTTTCCTAAATAGTTTGTGTTTTATTCAAAATCAACATCGGTCCTTGAAATTTTAACCACCCTTTATATACGCATTTATTCTGCCTTTTGTATACCACGTATGGAATAACTTACGGTTTAGAAGACGATGTTAAGAAGTTTTTATGTCCCGGGATTTAAACCTTTTACTTGTTGCGATTCCATGACTGAAGTCACGCAAAGACTCGTCGGTTTCCTTTCTCTGTCCAATTGTCAAGGCATTGCAGACATTACGACTCAGCGGCATTATCATATTGTCTTTGTAGGGATTTTTAAAAATTTTAAATTTTAAACTTCACGAAGATGTTTAACGAATTCCATTAGGAAATGTTATGATATCTACAATAAACCAATAAATGCCTTTCAAGGCCGTATATTATATATTACGTATATAATAATATTGAGATCATTGTATTTTGGCTTCAGTATGCTTTTGTATTCAATTGAATAAAGATCACATTTCTTTTCTTGGTATCTTAACGGTTCTCGTTAAATTGGTGAATTAATTAATCTAGTTGCAAAGAAATTAGCAACAACAAAAAATTGACTGGCTTAGAAACATGTGATAAAATATAAAAAAAGGAGAGAATAAAAACACAGAATAAAAATTTTAAAAAGTCTTATATTATTTGTATATAATTTCACTAATTGTAAAAATTATATTGAAAAAAATTGTAAAAGTAAAATAATACCAAAAATGGGAACTACATACAAAGCAAAGATAAAAGGTGATTTAATAACTAAATATGAAATTTGAAAAAAAAAAAATAATAATAATAAAAAAAATATATTATTATTTTATTGGAAATTTTAAGAAAATAATTTCTTCGCAATTAACGTGAATAATTTATTGTGTGCTTTTACAATTAGATAATTTTAACAATAAATACCAATATGATTTGAAAACACCAGCCGATTTTGAAACTGCTATAACAGCTACTGGTTTTGGTTGGTTTAATATTTTATTACTATTGGTTGGATGTCCAGCGGCTATAGCCTCAGTGTTTGAAACAGCAGTTGTCTCCTATGTATTACCAAGTGCTGAATGTGATCTGGGTTTGGATCTTTTGGACAAAGGCATACTCAATGCCATGACCTATTCAGGTATGTTATTTTTTTGCCGAAATGTACTTGAAACTTGGCACAAATAGTTGTAATTGATATAGGACGGATGATATTGCAAATGGGCTATATCGGACCATTTTGACGTATAGCCCCCATATAAAGCGACCATCAGATTTGACTTGCGCAGCCTATTGGAGGAGTAAAATTCATCTGATACGGTTGAAATTTGCTACGTGGTGTTAGTATATGGTCTGTAACAACCCAGCAAAAAAAGCGTCGACAAAAAAGTAGTGAAAATGTTCTCTTTGGATCCGGAAGTGGTGCAAAATTGGAGCAATCGCGATGAATTTAACTTGGGCTTGTCATAGAACGGATGTCCACCATTTCAATAGCCGTTGCATTGAATTTGCATCACTTCTTAAGGTGTGATGCGCATTCAGTGTTTTGCATGTAAATTAAAAAATATATGATATTTTAACAATAAAATAAATTGTATTTTTTTATGATTTTTAATGCATTCTAACGCTTGTCCGGAGCGTTTGATATCAAATATTTTTAAAAACTCGCAAGTGTTCTAGAATAGATTTAATTTTTTCCCCATTAAAAATATGAAAAAAGCGAATTATGAAAAATAATTATATATAAACCGATCCCCAGATTTGTCCTCCGTATCCTCTTGGAGGAGCAAAATTCATCCAATTCGGTTAAAATTTGGTACATTGTGCTAGTATATGGCTGCTAACAACCATATTAAACTTGGTCCATATCGGTCTATAGTTATATACAGGGCTGTGGAGCCGGAGTCGGAGTCTTGGAGTCGGAGTCTGAAGATTTTGCTGGAGTCGGAGTCGTAAAAATTTTGCTCGACTCCGACTCCGGCTAAACCAAATTTTTTAAAACACTTCACATTTTTGTAACTAAGCAAGTTTTTACGCAAATTAGTTTCCATTGCGTTATTCATTCGATCAATGTACAGCATGATTATAAATGAAAATCAACTTCCAATTACGGCTATATTTTTATGTTTCCTAGAATGTTAGACTAGCAGATGGGCTGTATCGATCCATTTTAATGCCCATATCAATTTATTTGAAATATTTCGAACAATCGAAATTATTTTTTTTTTTAATTTTACTTTAAGGCCATATACATATGTGGAATATTGACAGAAAAAATTTTCAAAGTTGTTTTTTATAGAAAATTTTGACAAAATGTTATTTCTATAAAAAGTTTTGTCAAAATTTTATTACTATAGAAATATTTTTTTCTATAAAAAATTTATTCAAAATTTTATTACTATAGAAATATTTTTTTCTATAGAAAATTTAGTCAAAATTTTATTACTATAGAAAATTGAGTCAAAATTTTGTTTCTATAGAATATTTTGCAAAATTTTATTTCTATAGAAAATTTAGTTTGTTACACAAATATTTTTTTAAAATTTTATTTCCATTGATAACTTTATTTCTATAAAAATTTAAGTCAAAATTTTATTTCTATAGAAAATTTTGCCAAAATTTTATAGTAATATACTTTTTTATTAGAAAATTTGGTCAAAATTTGATTTCTATAGAAAATTTTTTCCAAAATTTTATTTCTATAGAAAATTTAGTCAAAATTTTATTTTTATAGAAAATTGAGTCAAAATTTTGTTTCTATAGAATATTTTGCAAAATTTTATTTCTATAGAAAATTTTTCAAAATTTTGTTTGTTACACAAACATTTATATACCCACCACCATAGAATGGTGATGGGGGTATAATAAGTTTGTCATTCCGTTTGTAACACATCGAAATATCGATTTCCGACTATATAAAGTATATATATTCTTGATCAGGGAGAAATTCTAAGACGATATAACGATGTCCGTCTGTCTGTCTGTCTGTCTGTCTGTCTGTCTGTTGTAATCACGCTACAGTTTTCAATAATGAAGCAATCGTGCTGAAGTTTTGCACAAACTCGTCTTTTGTCTGCAGGCAGGTCAAGTTCGAAGATGGGCTATATCAGTCCAGGTTTTTATATAGTCCCCATATAAACCGACCTCCCGATTTGGGGTCTTGGGCTTATAGAAATCGTAGTTTTTATCCAATTTGCCTGAAATTTGAAATCTAGAGGTATTTTATGACCATAAAGAGGTGTGCCAAAAATTGTGAGTATCGGTCCATATTTTGGTATAGCCCCCATATAGACCTATCTCCCGAGTTTATTTCTTTGGCTTATAGAAACCGCAGTTTTTATTCAATTTACCTGAAATTGGAAATCTAGAGGTATTGTAGGACCACAAATACGTGTGCCAAAAATTGTGAGTATCGGTCCATGTTTTGGTATAGCCCCCATATAAAACGACCTCCCGATTTTGGGTCTTGGGCTTATAGAAATCGTAGTTTCTATCCAATTTGTCTGAAATTTGATATCTAGAGGTATTTTAGGACCATAAGAGGTGTGCCGAAAATGGTGAGTATCGGTCCATATTTTGGTATAGCCCCCATATAGACCGATTTCCCGATTTTAATTCTTGGGCTTCTAGAATCCGAAGTTTTTATCCTATTTGCCTGAAATTGGAAATCTAGAGGTATTTTCGGGTCATAAAGAGGTGTGCCGAAAACGGTGAGTATCGGTCCATATTTTAGTATAGCCCCCATAAGAACGATCTCCCGATTTAACTCCTGGGGTTTCTAGAAACCGTAGTTTTTATCTGATTTGCCCGAATTTGTAAATATTCTGATATTTTAGGTTCGCAAAAACGTGTATCGGATTAAGTTTTTATCGGTCCATTTGATAATGCCTCCATATAGACCGACTTCACTTCTTGACGGTGTAGAAGGCGCACCGATCATGAAAATTGCTTGAAACTCAATGTAAAATTTCCAGATTTTACTTCCACAGATTTAAGATTTCAAATTAAGACGTTATTTTATAATTTTCTTGCACACTTACAAGAGATGATTCCTCTAAAACTCAAACAAAAATGGTTCTTATAAATCCAGAATCTGATATAGTCCTCATAGGTGAAATCTTTAAATTTATCTTCGGGAAGTGTCCTCAAGTCCTCAAGCCCTCCTGAAATTTCAAAGGAAACCCTAATATTTGGTTCATGGTGGTGGGTATTTAAGATTCGGCCCGGCCGAACTTACTGCTGTATATACTTGTTTTAAAATTTTATTTTTTTTTGATAACTTTATTTCTATAAAATTTTAAGTCAAAATTTTATTTCTATAGAAAATTTTGTCAAAATTTTATAGTAATAGATTTTTGTATTAGAAAATTTGGTCAAAATTTTATTTCTATAGAAAATTTTGCCAAAATTTTATAGTAATAGATTTTTTATTAGAAAATTTGGTCAACACTTTATTTCCATAGAAAATGTTGTCAAAATTTAATTTCTATAGAAAATTTAGTCAAAAATTTATTTCTGTAGAATATTTTGCAGAATTTTAGTTACTACACAAAAATTTTTCTAAAATTGCATTTTTATTGATAATTTTTCCAAAATTGTATTTCTATAAGAAAAAATTGTCAAATTTTATTTCTATAGCAAATTTTTTTTCTTACTGATGCTCACTGATACTCACTGCTATAAAAAATGTATTCAAAATTTTATTACTATAGAAATATTTAGTCAAAATTTTGTTTCTATAGAATATTTTGCAAAATTTTATTTCCATGGAAAATTTTGCAAAATTTTGTTTGCTACTCAATTTTTTTTTTAAATTGTATTTCTATTGATAATTTTTTCAAACTTTTATTTCTATACAAAATTTTGCCAAATTTTATTTCTATAAAAATTTTATTCAAAATTTTTTTTCTATATACATATTTGGTCAAAATTTGATTTCTATAGAAAATTTTTCCAAAATTTTATTTCTATAGAAAATTTAGTCAAAATTTTATTTCTATAGAAAATTGAGTCAAAATTTTATTTCTATAGAAAATTTTGCCAAAGTTTTATAGTAATAGATTTTTGTATTAGAAAATTTGGTCAAAATTTTATTTCTATAGAAAATTTTGCCAACATTTTATAGTAATAGATTTTTTTATTAGAAAGTTTGGTCAACATTTCATTTCCATAGAAAATTTTGTCAAAATTTTATTTCTATAGAAAATTTAGTCAAAATTTTGTTTCTGTAGAATATTTTGCAGAATTTTATTTACTACACAAAAATTTTTCTAAAATTGCATTTTTATTGATAATTTTTCTAAAATTTTATTTCTATAAGAAAAAATTGTCAAATTTTATTTCTATAGCAAATTTTTTTTCTTACTGATACTCACTGCTATAAAAAATGTATTCAAAATTTTATTACTATAGAAATATTTAGTCAAAATTTTGTTTCTATAGAATATTTTGCAAAATTTTATTTTTATGGAAAATCTATTCAAAATTTTATTACTATAGAAATATTTTTTTCTATAAAAAATTTAGTCAAAATTTTATTTCTATAGAAAATTGAGTCAAAATTTTGTTTCTATGAATATTTTGCAAAATTTTATTTCTATAAAATTTTGCAAAATTTTGCTTGTTACACCAAATTTTTTTCAAAATTTTATTTCTATAGAAAATGTTGCCAAAATTTTATAGTAATAAAGGGTGATACGGTCAAAATTTGGTCAAGGGAAAACGCGTGTAAATCGGTGAAATCGTTTATTTAAAAAATCAAATTAAATTTCTTTTTCAAGTTCAATTAGTATAAAATTCAGGAAAAATATTCAGTTAGGTTTTCGCTTTTCCAAATCCGAATTGCCGGGCCTCACGCTTGACACCTGCCATCAGATTTTGTACAGCCACCTTGTCCACCTTCTTCGCCGCAGAAAGCCAGTTTGCCTTGAACTGCTGCTCGTCCTTAGCAGTTTTTTTGGTCTTCTTCAGGTTCCGCTTGACAATAGCCCAGTATTTCTCAATTGGGCGGAGCTCTGGCGTGTTGGGAGGGTTCTTGTCCTTGGGAACCACCTGCACGTTGTTGGCGGCGTACTACTCCATGGCCTTTTTACCGTAATGGCAAGATGCCAAATCCGGCCAAAACAGTACGGAACAACCGTGTTTCTTCAGGAAAGGCAGCAGACGTTTATTCAAACACTCTTTCACGTAAATTTCTTGGTTGACAGTCCCGGAAGGTATGAAAATGCTACTTTTCAAGCCACAGGTACAGTTGGCTTACCAAACCAGATATTTCTTTGCGAACTTTGACAGTTTTATGTGCGTGAAAATATCTGCTACCTTTCCCCTTCCTTTTGCCGTATAAAACTCCTGTCCCGGAAGCTGCTTGTAGTCGGCTTTGACGTAGGTTTCGTCGTCCATTACCACGCAGTCAAACTTCGTCAGCATCGTCGTGTACAGCCTCCGGGATCGCGCTTTGGCCGTCGTATTTTGTTTATCATCGCGATTTGGAGTCACTACCTTCTTGTAAGTCGATAGTCCGGCTCGTTTTTTGGCTCGATGCACGGTTGTAGACGATACACTCAGCTTATTTGCGGCATCTCGGAGAGAGAGGTTAGGGTTTCGCCTGTAACTACCGGCAACTCTATTTGTCGTCTCAGCGGCTTCCGGTTTTCCATTTCCCCCCGATCCAGACTTCCTGGCTGTCGACAAACGTTCCCCAAACACTTTAATTACATTTGTAATGGTTGATTTTGCAACTTTTAGCGAGTTTGCCAGCTTTGCGTGCGAGTAGCTCGGATTTTCGCGATGCGCGAGCAAAATTTTGATACGCTGCTCTTCTTGCTTGGACGGCATTTTGACAACTGAAGAGTGAATTCCAAAATAAAAATAGGAGCAACATTCTACACACACACCTTCAAAATGAGGGGTGTTCAGGTTTTTTAAATGCAAAATTGAAAGAAATACGTCAAGTTTATATTGACCAAATTTTGACCGTATCACCCTTTAGATTTTTTTATTAGAAATTTTGGTCAACATTTTATTTCTATAGAAAATTTTGCTAAAATTTTATAGTAATAGATTTTTTTATTAGAAAATTTGGTCAACATTTTATTTCTATAGAATATTTTGTCAAAATTTTATTTCTATAGAAAATTTAGTTAAAATTTTGTTTCTGTAGAATATTTTGCATAATTTTATTTACTACACAAAAATTTTTCTAAAACTGTATTTTTATTGATAAATTTTTCAAAATTTTATTTCTATAAGAAAAAATTGTGAAATTTTATTTCTATAGCAAATTTTCTCAATTTTTTTAGTGGTATTAAAATTAGATTTAGTTATATTACCCGGAGTCGACTCCGGAGTCGGAGTCGAGCTGATGAAAAATGCTGGAGTCGGAGTCGGACAAAATTGGCTCGACTCCACAGCCCTGATTATATATATAGTCCCCAGATAAACCGATCCTTAATCACACACAAATTTGTCATAACAAAAAAAAAAATTGTTCATAATTGTATGTAACCACCATATTAAGCGATCCAGATATTTCAATTCTGGATTTCTTATTACCGCGCAAAAATTCATATCGGTTCGTAATTATTTGTAGACTTCCCTATATATACCGGTCAAGAACTTAATTATATGCGTATTAAATCTGCTTTTTTGTGTCTAATATATACCACGTATGGACTAACTTACAAATTAGAAGAAGTTTTAAGATATCTTGCTTGATTGTGGATGATAGTCTTTAGTAGAAGTTTCTAAGCAATCCATGGAGAAGGGTACATAAGATTTGGTCTGGCTGAATTTACGGCCGTATATACTTGTTTGTTTTATTTGTTAAAGAAATGTTTGTAGTTTGAATGAAAATAATTGGAGTTCAAAATTGTAAAAATTACAAAAAGCTTCAAAGTAAAAAATTTTTTTTAATTTCAAAATTTAGTTAGTCAACAATAAAGACTAACTATTAGAGGTGTGCGCGTGAGGGAGTTTTCACGCACGCTCACGCACGCCCACAAATTCAAAATGTCATTCACGCACGATCACGCACGCCTGTTTTAGAATTGCTCACACTCACGCACGCTCACGAATGAATTCGTAACATTCACGCACGATCACGCACGCCCGTTTTTGAATTGCTCACACTCACGCACGCTCACGAATGAATTCGTAACATTCACGCACGATCACGCACGCCCGTTTTGGAATTGCTCACACTCACGCACGCTCACGAATGAATTCGTAACATTCACGCACGAAGGTTTTTATTGATTCACGCTCACTCACGTTCACGAACCAAAATCCTGCAAAGATAAACACTCACGATTGCAGAATAGTGACTACCGCACGCTCACGACGGGATATATCAACTCACGCACGTTCACGAACAACAAACTTATTCACGCACACTCACGATTCGAAAAAAAACTATTCACGCACGTTCACGAACAACGAAACCTACTTCCACACACTCACGATTCATAAAAAAAACTATTCACGCACGCTTACGATGTAAAATGCAACTCACGCACGTTCACGACTATTATACTTACAAAACAAACGAAAAAATGTAATTCACGAATGAGTACGAACTTAAAAACTTACTCTCGCTCGTGATACAAATGAGCTACCCACACAAATTCGCCAAAATATTTCTAATTAAAAATCTGAAGTTGAAAACGTACTCAATTAAAAAATTAACAGATACAATTAACATTTTAATCAAATCAAAATATAAATTCAATTAAAATTTGGATTGATTTTGGCCGAAAACCTTAATTAATTTTTAATTGAGGCAATCAATGATTTATAGTGTTATTGTTTACTTATTTTATTTTTTATTATATTATAATTACATATATTATAATTATACTATATAGAATTATTTTTTTTACATCTAAGCCAAAATTTAATGAACCAATGAAACCAATTATTTCCGAAAATTATTAATTTGTTATTTGGAAGTATGTTTTCAATTTAAAAATGTAAAAATGTTCAATCATTATTATACCCTTCACCACTACTGTGGTACAGGGTATAATAAGTTTGTGCATTTGTATGTAACACCAAGAAGGAAAAGTCTGAGACCCATCGTTTAGAATACCGATCGTCTTAGAATTAAATTCTGAGTCGATTTAGCGATGTCCGTCTGTCTGTCCGTCTGTCTGTCTGTTGGTGTATTTTTGTGTACAAAGTACAACTCGCAGTTTTCGTCCGATTGTCCTAAAATTTGGTATAGGGTCCTGTTTCGGCTCAAAGACGATCCCTATTGATTTTGGAAAAAATCGGTTCAGATTTAGATATAGCTGCCATATATATTTTTCACCGATCTGGTCATAATTGGCGTGTATATCAACCGATGTTCCTCAAATTCCGTACATCCGAATATTTTATGAGTCTCGAAAAACTTGCCAAATATCAGCCAAATCGGTTCAGATTTAGATATAGCTCCCATATATAGCTTTCGCCCGATTTACACTTATTTTCCCACAGAGGCCAATTTTTTGCTCCGATTTAGTTGAAATTATGCATAGGGAGTAGAATTAGCATTGTAACTATGCGTGCCAACTTTGGTTGAAATCGGTTCACATTTAGATATAGCTCCCATATATAGCTTTCGCCCGATATGAACTTATATGGCCCCAGAAGCCAGAGTTTTACCCCACTTTGCTTAACATTTTGCACAAGAAGAACGTGAATTTCATCGTGAGCGTGAATTTTTCGTGAATGTGAGTTTCTTCGTGAGCGTGAATTTTCTCGTGAGCGTGAATTTTTCGTGAACGTGAATTATTTCGTGAACGTGAATGACATCGTGAGTGTGAAGTTTTCGTGAATGTGAATTTCTTCGTGAACGTGAATTTCTTCGTGAGCGTGAATTTTGTCGTGAGCGTGAATTGTTCGTGAATGTGAATTTTTTCGTGAACGTGAATTTTGTCGTGAGCGTGATTTTGAAAAAAATTTACTCACGCACATTCACGAACAGAATTTGATGTTCACGCACGATCACGCACGACACATTCTTGTTCAGTCCCATTCACGCACATTCACGTGATTTGGTCAAAATTTCATTCACGAATCACGTGACTCACGCGTGAATCACGCGTGTCACGAAAATTTCGTGTCACGCGCACACCTCTACTAACTATAACGTGAGTCAATCCAGTTATAATAATGTCCGTCCGTCCGTCCCTATTCCCTTCGTCAGACAGCCAATTTTCATTCCACTTTCATGATCTCCATGTCAAAATCGTTTAATTGTAGACCAAATTCTTGGACATGCCTAAATATTTAACAATGTAGTGACACCTGATGAATGACACGATGCCATGGTACTTTTCGATGTTTGTTCTCCTACTCACATTTTGATACATTGTTATAAAGAAGACATCTATTATCAATCTCCCAAGAATATGATAAACAATTTTTTGTTTCTTTAAAATTTATATTTCGATAAACATTTTTTATTTTGCAAACAAAACAAGTGATTGAAATTCAAGTTCATTGACATTGCAATCGCATAGAAATTCAAGGTAGATTTGAAATTTTGCTGAATAATAAAAATGTGCCATTGTTTTGTGTCATGTTATGAATTGCAATTAATTGCCTAGTTCTATTGAAATCGAAACTTGAAAAAAAAAACAAAAACAAGTATATACGGCCAGGCCGAAGCTTATGTATCATCCACCATGGATTGCGTAGGAACTTCTACTGAAGACCGTCATCCACAATCGAATTACTTGGGTTTCGGTATCACTTGCCGATGGCTAGGTATCTTAAAACTTTCTAACACCGTCTTTCTAATTTGCAAGGTAGTCCAGATGTGGTATATATTAAACTAAAAAAGGCCGATTAAATACGTATATAATTAAGTTCGACAACATTTTCTATAGAAATAAAATTTTGACAATATTTTCTATAGAAGTAAAATTTGGACAAAATTTTCTATAGAAATAAAATTTTAACAAAATTTTCTACAGAAATAAAAATTTATCAAAATTTTCTATCGAAACAAAATGTTGACAAAATTTTCTATAGAAATAAAATTTTGACAAAATTTTCAAAAGAATTAAAAATTTGACAACATTCTCTATAGAATTAAACTTTTCACAACATTTTCTATAGAAAAAAAGTTTGCCAAAATTTCCTATAGAAATAAAATTTGCCAACATTTTCTATAGTAATACAATTTTGACAAAATTTTCCATAAAAATAAAATTTTGACAAAATTTTCTATAGAAATAAAATTTTGACAAAATTTTCATGATAATTAAAATTTTGACAACATTCTCTATTGAATTAAAATTTTGACAACATTTTCTATAGAAATAAAATTTTGGTAAAATTTTCTATAGAAATAAAATTTGACAAAATTTTCTATAGGAATAAAATTTTGACAAAATTTTCCATAAAAATAAAATTTTGACAAAATTTTCCATAAAAAAAAATTTTGACAAAATTTTCTATGAAAATAAAATTTTGGTAGATTATTTTTGGCTCGAGTAGCCACCATGATTATGAACCGATATGGACCAATTTTTGGGTGATTGGGGATCTGCTATATATGGACCAATTTTGGCATGGTTATTAGCGGCCATATACTAACATCACGTTGCAAATTTCAACCGGATCGGATTTAGTTTGCTTCTCCAAGAGGCTCCGGAGATCAAATCTGGGGAACGGTTTATATGGGGGCTATATATAATTATGGACCGATATGGATCAATTCTTGCGTGTTTATTAGAGACGATATGGACCAATTTGTGCATGGTTGTTAGAGACCATATAACACCACGTACCAAATTTCAACCGAATCGGATGAATTTTGCTCCTCCAAGAAATTCGGAAGGTCAAATCTGGGGATCGATTTATATGGGGGCTATATATAATTATGGACCGATATGGACTAATTCTTGCGTGCTTGTTAGAGACCACATACTAACACCACGTTCCAAATTTCAAACGGATCGGATGAATGTTGCTCCTCTAAGAGGCTCCGGAGTTCAAATCTGGGGATCGGTTTATATGGGGGCTATATATAATTATGACCTGATATGGACCAATTTTTGCACGGTTGTTACAGACCATATACTAACCATGTAACAAATTTCAGCCGGATCGGATGAAATTTGCTGCTCTTAGAGGATCCGCAAACCAAATTTGGGAATCGGTTTATATGGGGGCTATATATAATTATGGACTGATATGGACCAATTTTTGCATGGTTGTTACAGACCATATACTCACACCACATACCAAATTTCAACCGGATCGGATGAATTTTACTCCTCTAAGAGGCTCCGGAGTTCAAATCTGGGGATCGGTTTATATGGGGGCTATATATATAATTATGGACCGATATGGACATGGTTGTTATAGAAAATATACTTATATCATGTACCAAATTTCAGCCGGATCCGATGAAATTTGCTCCTCTAAGAGGATCCGCAAACCAAATCTGGGAATTGGTTTATATGGGGGCTATATATAATTATGGACCGATATGGACCAATTTTTGCATGGTTGGTAGAGACCATATACAAACACCACATAAAGGGTGATACGGTCAAAATTTGGTCAAGGGAAAACGTGTGTAAATCGGTGAAATCGTTTATTTAAAAAATCAAATTAAATTTCTTTTTCAATTTAATTACACACAAAAATTTTTTTTCTGATTCAATCACGAAATTAATTGATCCAATTAATTTTTTAATTGAAATGTCTTCAATCACGAAAATGATAGTATCAATCACAGTTTTAATTGGGCATAGAAAAATTTCTTGATTAAAAAATTAATTGATTTCATTACCAAATATCAATTAATTTTTTAATTGATTCAATTAAAAATTTAATTGATGTTGATTAATTTATTTATTAATTAAAAAAGGTAACTATCTTCAATTACATTCTGAATTGGCTTAGAATTTTTATTTGGATTAACAATTGATTGTTTGAAAAACAAAAAATTAATTAAAAATTTAAAAAAATGTTCATCGCTTTTTTAACTGACTTAGTCTTCCGAATTTGATTAAAAGTTAATTGTATCAATTAACTTTTTAATTAAAAATTTTAAAATGTTTAATCATTGACTTAATTAACTTAATGTTTCTATCTTGATTAAAAAGTTAATTGTACCAATTAATTTATTAATTGAAAAAAATTTCAACTTCAATTAACTTTTTAATTGGAAATATTTTGGTGATATTTTTTTCTGTGTAGTATAAAATTCATGAAAAATATTCAGTTAGGCTTTCGCTTTTCCAAATCCGAATTGCCGGGCCTCACGCTCGACACCTGCCATCAGATTTTGTACAGCCACCTTGTCCACCTTCTTCGCCGAAGAAAGCCATTTTGCCTTGAACTGCTGCTCGTCCTTAGCAGTTTTTTTGGTCTTCTTTAGGTTCCGCTTAACAATAGCCCAGTATTTCTCAATTGGGCGGAGCTCTGGCGTGTTGGGAGGGTTCGTGTCCTTGGGAACCACCTGCACGTTGTTGGCGACGTACCACTCCATGGCCTTTTTACCGTAATGGCAAGATGCCAAATCCGGCCAAAACAGTACGGATCAACCGTGTTTCTTCAGGAAAGGCATCAGACGTTTATTCAAACACTCTTTCACGTAAATTTCTTGGTTGACAGTCCCGGAAGCTATGAAAATGCTGCTTTTCAAGCCACAGGTACAGATGGCTTGCCCAACCAGATATTTCTTTGCGAACTTTGACAGTTTTATATGCTTGAAAATATCTGCTACCTTTCCCCTTCCTTTTGCCGTATAAAACTCCTGTCCCGGAAGCTGCTTGTAGTCGGCTTTGACGTAGGTTTCGTCGTCCATTACCACGCAGTCAAACTTCGTCAGCATCGTCGTGTACAGCCTCCGGGATCGCGCTTTGGCCGTCGTATTTTGTTTATCATCGCGATTTGGAATCACTACCTTCTTGTAAGTCGATAGTCCGGCTCGTTGTTTGCCTCGATGCACGGTTGTAGACGATACACCCAGCTTATTTGCGGCATCTCGGAGAGAGAGGTTAGGGTTTCGCTTGAAACTACCGGCAACTCTCTTTGTCGTCTCAGCGGCTTCCGGCTTCCCCCCGATCCAGACTTCCTGGCTGTCGACAAACGTTCCCCAAACACTTTAGTTACTTTTGTAACGGTTGATTTGGCAACTTTTAGCGATTTTGCCAGCTTTGCGTGCGAGTAGCTCGGATTTTCGCGATGCGCGAGCAAAATTTTGATACGCTGCTCTTCTTGCTTGGACGGCATTTTGACAACTGAAGAGTGAATTCCAAAATAAAAATAGGAGCAACATTCTACACACACACCTTCAAAATGAGGGGTGTTCAGGTTTTTTAAATGCAAAATTGAAAGAAATACGTCAAGTTTATATTGACCAAATTTTGACCGTGTCACCCTTTACCAAATTTCAACCGGATCGGATGAATTTTGCCCCTCTAAGAGGCTCCAGAGGTCAAATCTGGGGATCGGTTTATATGGGGGCTATATATAATTATGGACCGATATGGACCAATTTTTGCATGGTTGTTACAGACCATATACTAATACCATGTACCAAATTTCAGCCGGATCGGATGAAATTTGCTGGTCTTGGAGGTTCCGCAAACCAAATCTGGGAATTGGTTTATATGGGGGCTATATATAATTATGACCGATATGGACCAATTTTTGCATGGTTGTTAGAGACCATATAACATCACGTACAAAATTTCAACCGAATCGGATGAATTTTGCTCCTCCAAGAGGTTCCGGAGGTCAAATCTGGGGATCAATGTATATGGGGGCTATATATAATTATGGACCAATTCTTGCGTGCGTGTTAGAGACCACATACTAACACCACGTTCCAAATTTCAAACGGATCGGATGAATTTTGATCCTCCAAGAGGCTTCGGAGGACAAATCTGGGGATCGGTTTATATGGGGGCTATATATAATTATGGACCGATGTGGACCAATTCATGCATGGTTGTTAGAGACCATATACTTACACCATGTACCAAATTTCAGCCGGATCGGATGAAATTTGCTGCTCTTAGAGGATCCGCAAACCAAATCTTGGCGTCGGTTTATATGGGGGCTATACGTAAAAGTGGCCCGATAAGGCCCATTTGCAATACCTTGCGACCCACATCAATAACAACTATTTGTGCCCAGTTTGAAGTCGATAGCTTGTTTCGTTCGGAAGTTAGCGTGATTTCAACAGATGGACGGACGGACGGAATATATATATACTTTATGGGGTCTTTGAGCAATATTTCGAGGTGTTACAAACGGAATGACAAAGTTAATATACCCCCCATCCTATGGTAGAGGGTATAAAAATTATTTGTTTATACAATTAGATTGGTTAGTAAACATTTTTTTATTTTTCTTGCAGGAATGATTATTTCAGCTATTCCCTGGGGCTATGTAGCCGACACAAGAGGTCGTAAATCTATATTGGTATGGGGTCTTTTGGCGGATGTACTATGCGTTCTATGTTGTGCCCTAAGTCAAAGTATTATTCAACTAATGATTGCAAAATTCATAGGAGGTTTTATGTACGATACCATTTTAATCTACAACAAAGTTAATGTAGTAAAATATCGAATTATACACATTTCAGAATGGGAGGTCCCTTTGCTGTCCTCATGACATATCTGACAGAATTTCATAATAATAAATATCGGGCGAGGGTAATGATGTGTATTGGCATAATGTTTTCTTTGGCATCATTGA
This sequence comes from Haematobia irritans, assembly GCF_050003625.1. Taxonomy (NCBI): domain Eukaryota; kingdom Metazoa; phylum Arthropoda; class Insecta; order Diptera; family Muscidae; genus Haematobia; species Haematobia irritans. The sequence continues at coordinate 131,578,051 of NC_134399.1, read as the reverse complement.
CAATGCCAATTCTGGCTTTACTGGTACTACCACAAAATTGGGATTTCCAAGTATGGATTATGCAATGTAAGATAAAAAAGGATCATCATCTTTATTAAAGTGTATATAAAATAATTTGATTTTTTTTTTTAAATTTTTTATAGTCCACTCATGGCAAATGTATTTAGCAATATGTGCTATGCCAAGCCTAATAAGTGGCATAGCTTTAAGTTTCTTTCCGGAAAGTCCTAGATTTCTAATGTCTCAAGGTCGCACAGCGGAGGCTTTGAAAGCATTACGTACGATCTATGCATTGAATACAGGCTATTCAAAGGACACGTATCCTGTAAGATAAATTATGATTAAACTATATATATAATTATTAATTATTTTTTTTATTGTAAAGATTACATCATTGGTTGATGAATCATTGAAAGCTGAAGAACAAAATGTCGAAGAAATATGCATTTCCACAATTGAACACACTGTCAAGGATTCGTATAAGGATAGCATTGATGTTGTCAAACCGAAAGAGCCAAGTCCTTTTTTGGCTTTATTCCAGAAGCCATATCTACGTTTATCAATTAATGTGTATATGTTAAATTTTTGTATACTATTAGGGTAAGTATTCACTAAAGGATTTGAATATCCTTATCAGGGCTTTGGAGTCAGAGTCTGAAGATTTTGCTGGAAAAATTTTGCTCGACTCCAACTCCGGCCCAACCAACATTTTAAAACACTTTATATATTTTTGTAACTAAATATTTATTTAAGAAATTTGAATTCATTGAGATCTTCAATCGATCAATGACTGTAATTGCGGTAAAACTTTCAATAATGAAAGACTATTCAATGTTTTCTAAAAGGTTTTACTTAAATTGTAAATGCGTCGAATTCTTCTTTAAAAACGGAGAACTTACTTACAATCGACTTTAACGAAATGGACCAACACGAAAATAAAATATTGAATATATAGAAAAATTTGGCACAATTTTAGTACCATAGAAAATTTTTGGCAAAGTTTTATTTCCATAGAAAATTTTACCAAACTTTTAGTTCTATAGAAACCTAAAAATTTTAAATTTTATTCCTATAAAAAATTTTGGCAAAATTTTATTTCTATAGCAAATTTTGCAAAATTTTATTTCTATAGAAAATTTTTGCAAAATTTTATCTCTATGGAAAAATGTCAAAATTTTATTTCATTAGAAAGTTTTGTCAACATTTTATTTCTATCGAAAATTTTGTCAAAATTTTAGTTCTGTAGAAAAATTTTTAAAAATTTTATTTCTATGGAAAATTTTGGCAAAATTTTATTTCTATAGCAAATTGTTGCAAAATTTTATTTCTATAGAAAATTATTGCAAAATTGTATCTCTATTGAAAAATGTCAAAATTTTATTTCATTAGAAAGTTTTGTCAAAATTTTATTTCTATAGAAAATGTTGTCAGAATTTTATTTCTAACATATCGAAAATTTTGTCATAATTTTAGTTTTATAGAAAATTTTTTAAAAATTGTATTTCTGTTGCCAAAGTTTTATTTCCACAGAAAATTTTGTCAACATTTTAGTTCTATAGAGACCTAAAAATTTTTAATTTTATTCCTATAGAAAATTTTGTCAAAATTTTATTTCTATAGAAAAAAAATTCTTCAAAATTTTATTTCTATAGAAAATGTTGTAAAAATTTTATTTGTATAGAATATTTTATTTCATTAGAAAGTTTTTTCAACATATTATTTCTATCGAAAATTTTGTCAAAATTTTAGTTCTGTAGAAAATTTTTTAAAAATTTTATTTCTATAGAAAATTTTGTCAAAATTTTATTTCTATAGAAAATTTTGTCAAAATTTTACTTTTATAGAAAATTTTATCAAAATTTTTTTTCTATAGAAAATTTTGTCAAATTTTTTTTTTCTATAGAGAATGTTTCAAAATTTTATTTCTATAGAAAATTTTGTCAAAATTTTATTTCTATAGAAAGTGTTGTAAACATTTTATTTCTATAGAAAATTTGGTCAAAATTTTATTTCTATTGAAAATTTTGTCAACATTTTTTTTTTCTATAGAAAATTTTGTCAAAATTTTATTTTTATAGAAAATTTTGTCAAAATGTTATTTCTACTGACAAATGTTGTCAAATTTTAACTTCTATAGAAAATTTTGTCAACATTTTATTTCTATAGAAAATTTGTTAAAAATTTTATTTCTACAGAAATTTTTTTAAAAATTGTATTTCTATCGAAAATTCTGTCAAAATTTTATTTCTGTAAAAAATTTTGTTTTATTCAATAGAAAATGTCAAAATTTTATTCTAAAGAAAATAGAAGGACCTCTTAGTTGGATCGTAGGCTTTATTTGGGGCCACAAAATCAAATTAGTACGTTTTTAGATATCGGCTGCCCTGTGCCACACTTTTGGTGTATATATATCCCTTAAATTGTAAATGCGTCGAATTCTTCATTAAAAAGGGAGAACTTACTTACCATCCACTTTAACGAAATGGACCAACACGAACATAAAATATTGAATATATAGAAACATTTGGCAAAATTTTAGTTCCATAGAAATTTTTGTCAAAATTTTAGTTCTATAGAAACCTAAACATTTTTAATTTTATACCTATAGAAAATTTTGCCAAAATTTTATTTCTATAGAAAATTTCGTCAAAATTTTATTTCTATAGAAAATTTTGTCAAAAATGTATTTCTATAGAAAATTTTGTCAAAAATTTGTTACTATAGAAAATGTCAAAATTTTGTTCTAAAGAAATAAATAGAAATTTTAGTTCTATAGAAACCTAAGTTTTAAATTTTATTCTTATATAACAATTTGGCAAAATTTTATTTCTATATAGAAAATAGAAGTACCTCTTAGTTGGATCGTAGGCTTACTTTGGGGCCACAAAATCAAATTAGTACGTTTTTAGAAATCGTTTATTTAAAAAATCAAATTAAATTTCTTTTTCAAGTTCAATTAGTATATTTCCACCCGATCCAGACTTCCTGGCTGTCGATAAACGTTCCCCAAACACTTTAATAACATTTGTAACGGTTGATTTGGAAACTTTTAGCGATTTTGCCAGCTTTGCGTGCGAGTAGCTCGGATTTTCGCGATGCGCGAGCAAAATTTTGATACGCTGCTCTTCTTGCTTGGACGGCATTTTGACAACTGAAGAGTGAATTCCAAAATCAAAATAGGAGCAACATTCTACACACACACACCTTCAAAATCAGGGGTGTTCAGGTTTTTTAAATGCAAAATTGAAAGAAATACGTCAAGTTTATATTGAAATTTTGACCGTATCACCCTTTAAATTGTAAATGCGTCGAATTCTTCTTTAAAAATGGAGAACTTACTTACAATCGACTTTAACGAAATGAACCAACACGAAAATAAAATATTGAATATATAGAAAATTTTGTCAAAAATTTATTACTATAGAAAATGTCAAAATTTTGTTCTAAGGAAATAAATAGAAATTTTAGTTCTATAGAATCCTAAGTTTTAAATTTTATTCCTATAGAAAATTTTGGCAAAATTTTATTTCTATAGAAAATTTTTGCAAAATGTTATTTCAATAGAAAATGTCAAAAATTTTATTCTAAAGAAAATAGATGTACCTCTTAGTTGGATCGTAATCTTACTTTGGGGCCACAAAATCATATTAGTACGTTTTTAGATATCACACTGCCCTGTGCCACACTTTGGGTGTATAAATATCCCTTAAATTGTAAATGCGTCGAATTCTTTTTTAAAAAGGGAGAATTTACTTACAATCGACTTTAACGAAATGGACCAACACGCAAATAAAATATTGAATATAAAGAAAAATTTGACAAAATTTTAGTTCCATAGAAAATTTTGTCAAAGTTTTATTTCCATAGAAAATTTTGTCAAAATATTAGTTCTATAGAGACCTAAAATTTTTTAATTTTAGTCCAATAGAAAATTTTGTCAAAATTTTATTTCTATACCAAATTGTTGCAAAATTTTATTTCTATAGAAAATTGTTGCAAAATTTTATTTCTATGGAAAAATGACAAAATTTTATTTCTATAAAAAATTTTGTCAAAATTTTAGTTCTATAGAAAATTTTTAAAAATTTTATGTCTATAGAAAATTTAGTCAAAATTTTTTTTCTATAGAAAATTTTGTAAAATTTTTTTCTATAGAGAATTTTTCAAAATTTTATTTCTGTAGAAAATTTTGTCAAAATTTTATTTCTATAGAAAATGTTGTCAAATTTTTTTTCTATTGAAAATGTTCTCAAAATTTTATTTCTACAGAAAATTTTGTCAAAATTTCATTTCTATAGAAAATTTTGTCAACATTTTATTTCTATAGAAAATTTGTTAAAAATTTTATTTCTATAGATTTTTTTTTAAATTGTATTTCTATCGAAAATTCTGTCAAAATATTATTTCTATAAAAAATTTTGTTTTATTCAATACAAAATGTTGCCTAAATTTTATTTCTATAGAAAATGTCAAAATGTTATTCTAAAGAAAATAGAAGTATCTCTTAGTTGAATCGTAGGCTTACTTTGGGGCCACAAAATCAAATTAGTACGTTTTTAGATATCGGCTGCCCTGTGCCACACTTTGGGTGTATAAATATCCCTTAAATTGTAAATGAGTCGAATTCTTCTTTAAAAAGGGAGAACTTACTTACCATCGACTTTAACGAAATGGACCAACACGAAAATAAAATATTGAATATATAGAAAAAATTGGCAAAATTTTAGTTCCGTAGAAGATTTTGCCAAAGTATTATTCCATAGAAAATCTTGCCAAACTTTTAGTTCTATAGCCACCGTGGTGCAATGGTTAGCATGCCCGCCTTGCATACACAAGGTCGTGGGTTCGATTCCTGCTACGACAGAACACCAAAAAGTTTTTCAGCGGTGGATTATCCCACCTCAGTAATGCTGGTGACATTTCTGAGGGTTTCAAAGCTTCTCTAAGTGGTTTCACTGGAATGTGGAACGCCGTTCGGACTCGGCTATAAAAAGGAGGTCCCTTGTCATTGAGCTTAACATGGAATCGGGCAGCACTCAGTGATAAGAGAGAAGTTCACCACTGTGGTATCACAATGGACTGAATAGTCTAAGTGAGCCTAATACATCGGGCTTCCACATAACCTAACCTAACCTAGTTCTATAGAAACCTAAAAATTTTACATTTTATAGCTATAGAAAATGTTGGCAAAATTTTTTTTCTATAGCAAATTTTGCAAAATTTTATTTCTATAGAAAATTGTTGCAAAATTTTATCTCTATGGAAAATTGTCAAAATTTTATTTCATTAGAAAGTTTTGTCAACATTTTATTTCTATCGAAAATTTTGTCAAAATTTCATTTTTTTTAGAAAATTTAGTCAAAATGATATTTCTATTGAAAAATGTTGTCAAATTTTAACTTCTATAGAAAATATTGTCAATATTTTATTTCTATAGAAAATTTTTTAAAAATTTTATTTTTATATGTTTTTTTAATTGTATTTCTATAGATAATTTTGTCCAAATTTTATTTCTATAGAAAATTCTTCAAAATTATATTTCTATAGAAAATGTTGTAAAAATTTTATTTCTATAGAAAATTTTGTCAAAATTTTATTTCCATTGAAAATTTTGTCAAAATTTTATTTCTATTGAAAATTTTGTCAAAATTTTATTTCTATAGAAAATTTTGTCAAAATTTTATTTTTGTAGAAAATTTTCTCAAAATTATATTTCTATTGAAAAATTTTTGTCAAATTTTAACTTCTATAGAAAATTTTGTCTATATTTTATTTCTATAGAAAATTTGTTAAAAATTTTATTTCTATAGAATTTTTTTTAATTGCATTTCTATTGAAAATTCTGTCAAAATTTTATTTTAATAAAAAATTCTGTCAAAATTTTATTTCAATAGAAAATGTTGTAAAAATTTTATTTCTATAGAAAATGTCAAAATTTTATTCTAAAGAAATAAATACAAATTTTAGTTCTATAGAAACTTAAGTTTTAAATGTTATTCCTATAGAAAATTTTGGCAAAATTTTATTTCCATAGAAAATTCTTCAAAATTTTATTTCTATAAAAAAATTTGTCAAAATTTTATTTTTGCAGAAAATTTTGTCAAAATGTTATTTCTATTGAAAAATGTTGTCAAATTTTAACTTCTATAGAAACTTTTGTCAAAATTTTATTTCCATAGAAAATTCTTCAAAATTGTATTTCTATAGAAGATGTTGTAAAAATTTTATTTCTATAGAAAATTTTGTCAAAATTTTATTTCTATTGAAAATTTTGTCAAAATTTTATTTCTATAGAAAATTTTGTCAACATTTTATTTCTAAAGAAAATTTGTTAAAAATTTTATTTCTATAGAAATTTTTTAAAAAATTTTATTTCTATCGCAAATTTTGTCAAAATTTTATTTTTATAGAAAATTCTGTCAAATTTTATTTCAATAGAAAATGTTGTCAAAATGTTATTTCTATAGATAATATCAAAATTTTATTCTAAAGAAAATATAAGTACCTCTTAGTTGGAGATGAATATTTTAAAAATTCTACCAAATAATCAAGAATTCTATTAATCTACCATTTTTGGTAGAATTCTACAATTTTTGGTAGAATTCTACCACCTGTTGCAACCATGCTTCTGAGTCGATCTAGCAATGTCTGTCTGTTCCGATTTACACTCATACGGACCCAAAGACGAAAGTTTTACTCCGATTGTGTGCAGGCAGCAGTATTAACATTCTTATTACGCATGCCAAGCCAAATGTTGTCAAAATCGGGTCAAAATCATCAAGCTTTGTATATAGCAACAAATTTCAAGGATTTGATATGGTATCGAACATGTAGATCTACAAAGTGGTCCAGGGTATAAAATGTGTTGTTATAAATATATATGTAGAAGGTTTTTGGTATCTGTTCATATTATGAGTTTATGTCATAACTTAATTTATTGACAATAGTAGCCTATTGGTCTAAATTCTTTTAGACTTTTAAAATTCTAACGTTTGTCGGTATGCAACTGGCATCAAATGTGAAATTTAGAGCTAGAAATAAGATAATTTATATCGATCAATTTTTTATGGAGAGTACACCTTATAATTACAAATGAAAGTTATTAAAATGCTATTTAGTTATATTACCCGGAGTCGAGGCTGGTGAAAAATGCTGGAGTCGAAGTAGAGTAAAATAGGCTCGACTCCTTAGCCCTGATCCTTATACATACTTACTGTGAACAGTGGTTAAAATATTTTGTCAAAATTATTGTACAATGAAAACTGATATCGATTCGAAACTGTGTACATAAAAGGTACTAAATCATTCGGTGGAAGGGCTGGTACTACAGTACCGACCAGGCTAAAAAAGTATTAAAAAAACGTACTATAGTACTGCATTTTCCATCCCTGTTTCCGAGAGCACCTCAATTTTCCTTTATAAAAAATAAAAGTTTTGAAATCGAATATCGGAACATGGGGGAAAATTATAAAGTTTCGTTTTGGAATCACTCTGCAGTATATGATTCGATCCATAACCATAGTTTTCTTTTTTACAGTCAAAACACTATGCGTCTTTGGTTACCTCAACTATTTGCTTCACTACGGGAATTTCAAGAACTCTCTGCTGAATCTGTTCACAGTATGTGTGCCATATTAGAGTACAATGTTAATAAGACTGGTCTGGTCAAGGAAGCTTCAGATACATGTTCTGTGGTAAGTAAGCGAAATTGAAGATAAAGGAATTGCATTATTTTCTTAACCCTAAAGAAATTTAAAATTTGGCAATAACGAGAAGTTCATGGACTGAAGTCCGAGAATATGTCGATTGTTTCGTTATACAAAAAAAAAAATAATTATTTCAACTTACGATTCCCAATATCGGACCATGGAGGATAATCTTGTATAAATTTGAACCAAATGCAAAAAAAAAAATACAGCTAATCTAAAGATTGTATATCGTTTTTTTTTAAATAATTATTACATAGATAATTAAATCATTTATATCTAATATTAGAATATATTTTTGTTTCTTCACTTTTCCAATAGATTATCTCCCCATCATCGTATACTAATAATATTATTGTGGCATCATCATGTTTTGTACTATTTTTATTGGCTGGTACGCTTATTAATAAAGTGGGACATAAGCGTATACAAAGTGAGTAAAAATAAATTACAATATTTCATAACTGAAATGAAACGATTAAAAACATCCTTTCTACTTTGGTTAGGTAAATACGTTCCTAATGTAAAGAAAATCATTTTTAATTTAAAGACTTACCCCCATATTCATAAAAGTTCATGTAAACATTAAACCTACTATTACCATACGAATTCCATCGATAAACTGTCAGTAAATTATTATGAATATGGGCATTACTCTTTAAAATAGCTGAGAAAATGCATCTTGAAAAAAAGTTAAAAATTTTAAACTGAAAGATTTTATATCTTTGGTCTAAAGTTTTTATCTAAATTCTAAAAATAAATTTCGTGTTCTTGCATTACTTTGTAACAAAACGAAATAAAAATAAGATTAAGGGACTTGTAAGTTATATGAAAAGATGATGTACAGTGGGAGAAAATATGATTCAATTTGTAAGAGGAAAATTCCGAAATGTTTTCTCCATAAGGATTTAGCATAAAGGGCCCAAAATTGAGTTATCTCTCCCAGCCAGATCTATACTAAAGGCTGTGGAAAGGTTCATTCGCCCGAACCGAAACATGTACAGTCCAGGCGTGTATAGATTTGTATCTTTTCAATGGTTCTATTAACCATGTTCCTTAATCTATATATGTCCATAAAGCTCGAAAAATAATTGTATAATTAGATATAATGCATTTGGACGTCAATTGCCTGTTTCGTTATCAGGCTAACATGAAATATAATTTTTAAATTTCTTTATTTTGAAACAAAAACACATCTTTGATTCCTACCCAATACCAAAATCAATAAAGGAACGTCAACAAGTCATTACCCAAATTTTTAAGGATATTTATTAAAATAAATTAAAAATTAAAGAATGTAAACTAAAACTTTAAAAAGAAAATTATCTATGGAAATAAAATATTGACAAAATCTTCTACAGAAATAATATTTTGAAAAGATTTTCTGTGGAAATAAAGGTTTGAAAAATTTTCTATGGCAATAAAATTTTGACAGAATTTTCTATAGAAATAAAATTTTCACAAATTATCCATAGAGACAAAAATTGAGTTCCTTTAGTAGTAATTTTTTTACAAAATTTTCTATACATATAAAATTTTCTATATAAATAAAATTGTGATAAACTTTTCTATACAAATAAAATTGTCACAAAAATTTCCTTTAGAAATACAATTTTGACGAAATTTTCTGTAGAAATAAAATTTTGACAAAATGTTCTAAAGAAATAAAATTTTGACAAAATTTTCTATAGGAAAAAAGTTTGGTCACATTTTTTATAGAAATAATATTTTGCCAAATTTTTCTATAGAAATAATATTTTGACAAAATTTTCTACGGAAATAAAATTTTGACGAAATTTTCTATGGTAATAACATTTTGAGAAAAGTTTCTATAGAAATAAAATTTTGACAAAATTTTCTATAGAAATAAAGTTTTGACAAAATTTTCTATAGAAATAAAATTTTGACAAAATTTTTTTCAGAAATATAATTTTCTATAGAAAAAAATTTACAATATTTTCTATAGAAAAAAAATGACAATATTTTCTATAGAAATAAAATAATGACATAATTTTCTATAGAAATAAAAAAATATTCTATAGAAATAAAATTTTGACAGAAATTTCCATAGAAATAAAATTTTGAAACAAAAACTTTTCTATGGAAATAAAATTTTGACAGAATTTTCTATAGAACTAAAATTTTGACGAAAATTTTCAAAATTTTCTATAGAAAAAAATTGTGTTCCTATAGAAATAATGTTTTACAAAATTTTCTATACAACTAAAATTTTGACAACATTTTCTTTATAAAAAAAAATTTGACGAAATTTTCTACAGAAATAAAATTTTGACAACATTTTCTATACAAATGAAATTGTGAAAAAAATTTCTCTAGGAATAAAACTATGACAAAATTTTCTATACAAATAAAATTGTGACAAAATGTTCTCTAGGAATAAAATTGTGACAAAATGTTCTCTAGGAAATAAAATTTTGATTAAAACTTTAGAAATAAAATTTTGATTAAAACTTCCTTTAGAAATAAAATTTTGACAAAATTTTCTATAGGAATAAAACTATGACAAATTTTCTATACAAATAAAATTGTGACAAAAGGTTCTCTAGGAATAAAATTATGACAAAATTTTCTATACAAATAAAATAATGAAAAAATTTTCTATACAAATAAAATTATAACAAAACTTTCTTTAGAAATAAAATTTTGATAAAATTTTCTACGGAAATAAAAAAAAATATTCTATAGAAATAAAATTTCGACAAAAAATTTCCATAGAAATAAAATTTTGAAAAAAAAATTAAATGGAAATAAAATTTTGAAAAAAAATTTTATTTCTATGGAAATAAAATTTTGACAGAATTTCCTATAGAAATAAAATGTTCACAAAATTGTCTATAGAAAAAAATTCGGTTCCTTTAGAAATAATTTTCTATACAACTTAAATTTTGACAAAATTTTCTTTAGAAAAAAAATTTCGAAGAAATTTTCTGTAGAAATAAAATTTTGACAACATTTTCTATACAAATAAAATTGTGACAAAATTTTCTCTAGAAATAAAACTATGACAACTTTTTCTATACAAATAAAATTGTGACAAAGTGTTCTCTAGGAATAAAATTATGACAAAATTTTGTATACAAATAAAATTGTAACAAAATTTCCTTTAGAAATAAAATTTTGACAAAACTTTCTTTAGAAATAAACTTTTGACAAAATTTTCTACGGAAATAAAAAAAATATTATATAGAAATAAAATTTTGACAAAAATTTTTATAGAAATAAAATTTTGACAAAAATTTTTATAGAAATAAAATTTTGACAAAAATTTTCTATGGAAATAAAATTTTGAAAAAAAAAATTCTATGGAAATAAAACTGTGACAGAATTTTCTTTAGAAGTAAAATTTTCTATAGAAAAAAATTAGGTTCCTATAGAAATAATATTTTACAACATTTTCTTTACAACTAAAATTGTGACAAAATTTTCTATACAAATAAAATTGTAACAAAATTTAGAAATAAAAATTTGACAAAACTTTCTGTAGAAATAAAAAAAATTTTGACAAAATGTTCTATGGAAATAAAATTTTGAGAAAATTTTCTATAGAAATAAAATTTTGATAAAACTTTATTTAGAAATAAAATTTTGACGAAATTTTCTACGGAAAAAAAATATTCTATAGAAATAAAATTTCGACAAAAAAATCCCATAGAAATAAAATTTTCTATGGAAATAAAATTTAGAAAAAATTTTTTATGGAAATAAAATCTTGACAGAATTTCCTATAGAAATAAAATTTTCTGTAGAAAAAAATTAGGTTCCTATAGAAATAATATTTTGCAACATTTTCTTTACAACTAAAATTTTGGCAAAATTTTCTTTAGAAAAAAAAATTTAACGAAATTTTCTGTTGAAATAAAATTTTGACAACATTTTCTATACAAATAAAACTGTGACAACATTTTCTCTAGAAATTAAATAATGACAAAATTTTCTATACAAATAAAATTGTAACAAAATTTTCTTTAGAAATAAAATTTTGACAACATTTTCTAAAGAAATAAAATGTTGACCAAATTTTCTATAGTAAAAAAATTTGGCAATATTTTCCATAGAAATAACATTTTGCCAAAATTTTCTATAGAAATAATATTTTTACAAAATTTTCTACGGAAATAAAATTTTGACAAAATTTTCTATATAAATAAAATGTTGCCAAATTTTCTATAGAAATAACATTTTGACAAAATTTTCTATAGAAATTAAAGTAATGACTAAATTTTCTATAGAAATAAAATAATGAAAAAATTTTCTATAGAAATAAAATTTTGACAAAAATTTCTATAGAAATAAAATTAGAAAAAAATCAGTGGAAATAACAATTTGACAGAGTTTTCTATAGAAATAAAATTTTCACAAAATTTTCTATAGAAAAAATTGGGTTCCCTCAGATATGTCACCAGCATTACTGAGGTGGGATAATCCACCGCTGAAAAACTTTTTGGTGTTCGGTCGAAGCAGGAATCGAACCCACGACCTTGTGTATGCAATGCGGGCATGCTAACCAGTGCATCACGGTGGTTCCTACAGAAATAGCGTTTAACAATACAACTAAATTTTTTACAAAATTTTCTATACAAAGAAAATTGTGACAAAATGTTCTATACAAATAAAATTGTGACAAAATTTTCTATACAAATAAAATTGTGCCAAATTTTCTTTAGAAATTAAATTCTGACAACATTTTCTAAAGAAATAAATACAATTTTTTATAGGAAAAAAGTTTGGCAAAATTTTCTATAAAACTATGACAAATTTTTCTACACAAATAAAATTGTGACAAAGTGTTCTCTAGGAATAAAATTATGACAAAATTTTCTATACAAACAAAATTGTAACAAAATTTCCTTTAGAAATAAAATTTTGACAAAACTTTCTTTAGAAATAAACTTTTGACAAAATTTTCTACGGAAATAAAAAAATATTCTATAGAAATAAAATTTTGACAAAAATTTCCATAGAAATAAAATTTTACAAAAATTTTCTATGGAAATAAAATTTTGAAAAAAAATTTCTATGGAAATAAAACTGTGACAAAATTTTCTTTAGAAATAAAATTTTCACAAAATTTTCTATAGAAAAAAATTAGGTTCCTATAGAAATAATATTTTACAACATTTTCTTTACAACTAAAATTGTGACAAAATTTTCTATACAAATAAAATTGTAACAAAATTTAGAAATAAAAATTTGACAAAACTTTCTGTAGAAATAAAAAAAAATTTGACAAAATGTTCTATGGAAATAAAATTTTGAGAAAATTTTCTATAGAAATAAAATTTTGATAAATATTTATTTAGAAATAAAATTTTGACGAAATTTTCTACGGAAAACAAAAATATTCTATAGAAATAAAATTTCGACAAACAAATCCCATAGAAATAAAATTTTCTATGGAAATAAAATTTAGAAAAAATTTTCTATGGAAATAAAATTTTGACAGAATTTCCTATGGAAATAAAATTTTCACAAAATTTTCTATAGAAAAAAATTTGGTTCCTATAGAAATAATATTTTGCAACATTTTCTTTACAACGAAAATTTTGGCAAAATTTTCTTTAGAAAAAAAAATTTTAACGAAATTTTCTGTAGAAATAAAATTTTGACAACATTTTCTATACAAATAAAACTGTGACAACATTTTCTCTAGAAATTAAATAATGACAAAATTTTCTATACAAATAAAATTGTAACAAAATTTTCTTTAGAAATAAAATTTTGACAACATTTTCTGTAGAAATAAAATTTTGACAACATTTTCTAAAGAAATAAAATTTTGACCAAATTTTCTATAGTAAAAAAATTTGGCAATATTTTCCATAGAAATAACATTTTGCCAAAATTTTCTATAGAAATAATATTTTGACAAAATTTTCTACGGAAATAAAATTTTGACAAAATTTTCTATATAAATAAAATGTTGCCAAATTTTTTATAGAAATAACATTTTGACAAAATTTTCTATAGAAATTAAAGTAATGACTAAATTTTCTATAGAAATAAAATAATGAAAAAATTTTCTATAGAAATAAAATTTTGACAAAAATTTCTATAGAAATAAAATTAAACAAAAATCAGTGGAAATAACAATTTGACAGAGTTTTCTATAGAAATAAAATTGTCACAACATTTTCTATAGAAAAAATTGGGTTCCCTCAGATATGTCACCAGCATTACTGAGGTGGGATAATCCACCGCTGAAAAACTTTTTGGTGTTCGGTCGAAGCAGGAATCGAACCCACGACCTTGTGTATGCAAGGCGGGCATGCTAACCAGTGCATCACGGTGGTTCCTACAGAAATAGCGTTTAACAATACAACTAAATTTTTGACAAAATTTTCTATACAAAGAAAATTGTGACAAAATGTTCTATACAAATAAAATTGTGACAAAATTTTCTTTAGATATTAAATTCTGACAACATTTTCTAAAGAAATAAATACAATTTTTTATAGGAAAAAAGTTTGGCAAAATTTTCTATAGAAATAACATTTTGCCAAAATTTTCTATAGAAATTGAATTTTGACAAAATATTTTATAGAAATAAAATCTTGACACAATATTCTATAGAAATAAAATTAGACAAAATATTCTATAGAAATAAAATTTTGACAAAAAAAAAAATTAAGAACAATTTTTATAGAAATGAAATTTTAAGAAAAATTTCTTTGGAAATGAAATTTTGACAAAATATTCAATAGAAATAAAATTTTGACAAAATTTTCTATAGAAATAAAATTTTGACAAAATTTTCTATAGAAATAAAATTTTGACATAATTTTCTATAGAAATAAAATTTTAACAAAATTCCTATAGAAATAAAATTTTGACAAAATTTTCTATAGAAAAATAAAGTTTGAGAAATTTTTTTAGAAATAAAATTTTGACATCATTTTATTTTATCAAATTGTATTTCCATATTTTCTATAAAAATGGAATTTTGACAAACTTTTCTATGGAAACAAAATTTTAATAGATAAAATTTTGACAAAAGTTCCTAAAGAAACAAATTGTGACAATTTTTTTTTTATATAAATAAAGCTATCTTATCTTCTTCCCTTTGAAGTTTATATATTAATTATTCCTTATTTTAGTTGGAGCTTTACTAATATCGGGTGTATGTGGATTTGCGTTGTATTGGTCCAATACAACAATGTCGACACTGATTATAACCTCTTTATATGCCTGTATGGGTAGCTTATCGGCCACATCTGCTGTTGGTACGTCGACAGTTTTGTTTCCAACTTCACTCAGGTAAATGTATTTGTTTTTAAATTTATTTTAAATTATGATTTGTATTTATTTTCATCTCAATCAATGAAGAATAAAATTTTAATGGTTATTTCTTATATTTATAACTTAAATCTTTGTATTTCTGATTTATTTCTAGAACCATGGTGGTATGCGTATCGCTGATGTTCGGACGTATTGGTTCCATATTTGGTAATGTCTTATTCCCTGTATTCATGTCTTTTGGCTGTGTGCCACCTTTCCTCATGGTTGGTGGCGTGATGTTCGGTAATACTTTATCTGTAGTATATTTTAATTAAAAATTAATTATTTTTTCCTTATTTTTACAGTTGCTTGTATTTTATCGGCATTGCTACCTAGTACCCAAAAAAGTGATCTCAAATAAATATTTTTAAAATAATTATCCGTGTTTATTTGTAAACAAATTATCTAAGGGTTTACTTAATAAGCCTTAATAGGGTAGAGGAAACTTATAAATCGCACAAATTCTTTCCATAATCAATTTGTTTTCCTTGCATAGAAACTTTGTTAGTTATGAATTCCACAACTTCTAAATGTAATGATTTTCTTCATATCGATTCATTTTTTTTTTTTTCATTGCAAAACATATTTGACTATCACAGTGGTATAAACCAAACAGCCGAAATCCAAAAATGACACAGTTATTTTCAATGCATTATTTAAAAATAAAGAAACTGGTTTTCCGTGCCACCTAATCTGGCCACATACCACACAGTGCTCCACATATGCAACAAATGCATGTCCATAAAAAATTTCGATACCTTATTGATATAAAAATGTTGTGTAAGTTCATATCTATAGAAAATTTTGTCAAAATTTTATTTCTATAGAAAATTTTGTTTAAATTTTATTTCTATAGTACATTTTTTCAACATTTTATATTTATAGAAAATTTTTGCAAAATTTTATATCTATAGAAATTTTTTTAAAAACTTTATTTATATTTTTTTTAAAATTTTATTTGTAGAAAAAAGTTTGTCCAAATTTTATTTCTTTAGAAAAATTTGTCAAAAATATTATTTCTATAGAAAGTTTTTAAACATTTTATTTCTATAGAAAATTTTCTCAAAATTTTTTTCGTATAGAAAATTTTGTCAAAATTTTACATTTATAGAAAATTTTGTCAAAATTCAATTTCTTTAGAAAAATATGTCAAAATTTTATTTCTATAGAAAATTTTGTCAAAATTTTAATTCTATAGAAAATTTTATCAAAATTGTATTTCTTTAGAAAATTTTATCAAAATATTATGTCTTTATTTGCAATCTATTTTTTGTAGAAAATTTTGTCAAAATCGTACTTCTATGAAAACGTTCTCAAAATTTTATTTCTATATAAATTTTGTCAAAATTTTACTTCTATGAAAACGTTCTCAAAATTTTATTTCTATATAAATTTTATCAAAATTTTATTTCTATAGAAAATTTCGATAGAAAATGTTGTCAAAATTTTATTTTTGTAGAAAATTTTAGCGAAAATTTTATTTGTAGAGAAAAGTTTGCCAAAATTTTATTTCTATAGAAAAATTTGTCAAAATTTTGTTTCTATAGAAAATTTTGTCAAAATTTAATTTCTATAGAAAGTTTTTGTCAAAATTTTATTTCTATAGAAAATTTGGTCAAAATTTTATTTCCATAGCAAAATATTTCAAAATTCTCTTTTTATGGAAAATTTTGTCAAAACTTTATTTCTAAAGAAAAGTTTGTCAAAATTTTGTTTCTATAGAAAATTTTGTTAAAATATTATTTCTGTAGAAAGTTTTTTAAAAATTTTATTTCTATAGAAAATTTTCTCAAAACTTTCTTCCTATAGAAAATTTTCTCAAAATTGCATTTCTATAGAAAACGTTGTCAAAATTTTATTTCTATAGCAAATTTTGTCAAAATTTTATTTCTATAGAAAATTTTGTCAAAATATTATTTCTATAGAAAATTTTGTCAAAATATTATTTCTATAGAATTTTTTTTTTAAAATTTCTTTTCTATAGACAATTTTGTCACAATTTTATTTCTATAGAAAATTTTGTCAACATTTCAATTCTATAGAAATTTTTTTAAAAAATTTATTTCTGTAGAAATTTTTGTCAAAATTTTATTTCTATAGAAAATTTTGTCACAATTTTATTTCTATAGAAAATTTTGTCAAAATGTTATTTCTGTAGAAAATGTTTAAAAAATTTATTTCTATAGAAAATTTTGTCAAATTTTTATTTCCACAGAAAATTTTGTCAAAACTTTTTTTCTACAGAAAATTTTGTCACAATTTTATTTCTATTTGGTCAAAATTTTAATTCTATAGAAAAATTTTTAAAAATTTTATTTCTATAGAAAATGTTTTAAAAATTTTAATTTCTATAGAAAATTTTGTCAAAATTGTATTTCTGCAGAAAATTTTGTCAAAATTGTATTTCTGTAGAAAATTTTGTCAAAATTTAATTTCAGTAGAAAATTTTGTCAAAATTTTATTTCTATAGACAATTTTGTCAAAATTCTATTTCTGCAAATTGTATTTCTGCAGAAAATTTTGTCAAAATTGTATTTCTGTAGAAAATTTTGTCAAAATTTAATTTCAGTAGAAAATTTTGTCAAAATTTTATTTCTATAGACAATTTTGTCAAAATTCTATTTCTATAGAAAATTTTGTTTAAATTTTATTTCTATGGAACATTTTTTAAAAATTTTAGAAAATATAAAAATAGAAAATTTGTCAAAATTATATTTCTATAGAAAATTTTGTCAAAATTTTATTTCTATTGAATTTTATTGCTATAGAAATTTTTTGCATTTTTTTTATAGGAAATTTTTTGAAAATTTTGTTTCTATCGAAAATTTTGTTAAAATTTTATTTTTATCGAAAATTTGGTTAAAATTTTATTTCTATCGAAAATTTTGTAAAAATTCCATTTCTTTAGAAAATTTTGTCAAAATTTAATGTCTATAAAAAATTTTGTCAGAATTGCATTGCAAAATTTTTGTCAAAATTTTATTTCCACATAAAATTTTGTCAAAATTTTATTTCTATTTTGTTGAAATTTTAATTCTATAGAAAATTAAATTTTTTTTTTTTTTTTTTTTTGTAGAAAATGTTTTAAAAATTTAATTTCTATAGAAACTTTTGTCAAAATTGTATTTCTGTGGAAACTTTTTTCAAAATTGTATTTCTGTAGAAAATTTTGTCAAAATTTAATTGCAGTAGAAAATTTTGTCAAAATTTTATTTGTATAGACAATTTTGTCAGAATTCTATTTCTATAGAAAATTTTGTTTAAATTTTATTTCTACAGAACATTCTTTAAAAATTTTAGAAAATAGAAATATAGAAAATTTTGTCAAAATTTTATTTCTATAGAAAATTTTGTCAAAATTTTATTTCTATTGAAAATATTGTCTAAATTTTATTTCTATTGAAAATGTTTTCTAAATTTTATTTCTATAGAAAATTTTGTAAAAATTTTATTTCTATAGAAAATTTTGTCAAAATGTCATTTCCATTTTTACAAAATGGTTAGCATACCCGCCTTGCATACATAAGGTCGTGGGTTCGATTCCTGCCTCGACCGAACACCAAAAAGTTTTTCAGCGGTGGATTATCCCACCTCAGTAATGCTGGTGACATCTCTGAGGGTTTCAAAGCTTCTCTAAGTGGTTTCACTGCTATGTGGAACGCCGTTCGGACTCGGCTATAAAAAGGAGGTCCCTTGTCATTGAGCTTAACATAGAATCGGGCAGCACTCAGTGATAAGAGAGAACTTCACCACTGTGGTATCACAATGGACTGGTATCACAATGGACTGAGCCTGAAATATGGGGCTGCCACTTAACCTAACGTAGGTCTATAGAAAATTTTGTAAAAATGTTATTGCTATAGAAAATTTTGTCAAAATTGTATTTCTATAGAAAATTTTGTAAAAATTGTATTTCTATAGAAAATTTTTTCAAAATCCTATTTCTATAGATAATTTTTTCAAAATTTTATTTCTGTAGACAATTTTGTCACAATTTTATTTCTATTTTGTCAAAATTTTAATTCTATAGAAAATTTTTAAATTTCTATAGAAAATGTTTTAAAAATTAATTTTCTATAGAAAATTTTGTCAAAATTGTATTTCTATAGAAAATTTTGTTTAAATTTTATTTCTATGGAACATTTTTTAAAAATTTTAGAAAATAGAAAAATAGAAGATTTGTCAAAATTGTATTTCTATAGAAAATTTGGTCAAAATTTTATTTCTATTGAAAATATCGTCTAATTTTTATTGCTATAGAAATTTTTTGCAAATTTCTTTTATAGGAAATTTTTTGAAAATTGTATTTCTATCGAAAATTTTTTTAAAATTTTATTTCTCTCGAAAATTTGGTTAAAATTTTATTTCTATCGAGAATTTTTTAAAAATTTTAGTTCTTTAGAAAATTTTGTCTAAATTCTTTAGAAAATTTTGTCAAAATTTAATTTCTATAAAAAATTTTGTCAAAATTGTATTGCTAAATTTTTGTCAAAATTTCATTTTCTATTTTGTCGAAATTTTATTTCTATAGAAATTTTTAAAAAATTTTTTTTTCTGTAGAAAATGGTTTAAAAATTTAATTTCTATTGAAACTTTTGCCAAAATTGTATTTCTGCGGAAACTTTTTTCAAAATTGTATTTCTGTAGAAAATTTTGTCAAAATTTTATTTGTATAGAAAATTTTGTCAGAATTCTATTTCTATAGAAAATTTTGTTTGAATTTTATTTCTACAGAACATTCTTTAAAAATTTTAGAAAATAGAAATATAGAAAATTTTGTCAAAATTTTATTTCTATAGAAAATTTTGTCAAAATTTTATTTCCATAGAAAATTTTGTCAAAATTTTATTGCTATAGAATTTTTTTGCAAAATTTTATTTCTGTAGGAAATTTTGTCAAAATGTTATTTCCATTTTGACAAAATGGTTAGCATACCCGTCTTGCATACATAAGGTCGTGGGTTCGATTCCTGCTTCGACCGAACACCAAAAAGTTTTGCAGCTGTGGATTATCCCACCTCAGTAATGCTGGTGACATTTCTGAGGGTTTCAAAACTTCTCTAAGTGGTTTCACTGCAATGTGGAACGCCGTTCGGACTCGGTTATAAAAATGAGGTCCCTTGTCATTGAGCTTAACATGGAATCGGGCAGCACTCAGTGATAAGAGAGAAGTTCACCAATGTGGTATCACAATGGACTGAATAGTCTAAGTGAACCTGATATATCGGGCTGCCACCTAACCTTATTTCCATAGAAAATTTTGTCAAAATTTGATTTCCATAGAAAATTTTGTCAAAATTTTATTTTTATAGAAAATTTTTTAAAAATTTTATTTCTATAGAAAATTTTGTCAAAATTTTATTTCTATAGAAAATTTTGTCAAAATTCTATTTCTATAGAAAATTTTGTCAAAATTTTATTTCTATAGAACATTTTTTAAAAATTTTAGAAAATAGAAAATTTTGTCAAAATTCTATTTCAATAGAAAATTTTGTCAAAATTTTATTTCTATTGAAAATGTTGTCTAAATTTTATTGGTATAAAAAATTCTATCAAAATTTTATTTCTATAGAAAATTTTGTAAAAATTTTATTTCTATAGTAAATTTTGTAAACATTTTACTTCTATAGAAAATTTTGTCTATATTTTATTTCTATAGAAAATTTTGTCAAAATTTTATTTCCATAGAAAATTTTGTCAAAATTTTATTTTTATAGAACATTTTTTAAAAATTTTATTTATATAGAAAATTTTGTCAACATTTTATTTTGTATAGAAAATTTTGTAAAAATTTTATTTCTATTGAAAATGTTGTCTAAATTTTATTGCTATAGAAATTTTTTGCAAAATTTTATTTCTATAGGAAATTTATTAAAAATTTTATTTCTATAGAAAATTTTGTTAAAATTTTATTTCTATCGAAAATTGTGTTAAAATTTTGTTTCTATCGAAAATTTTTTAAAAATTCTATTTCTTTAGAAAATTTTGTCAAAATTTTATTTTTATAGAAATTTTTTAAAAATTTTATTTCTATAGAAAATTTTGTCAAAATTTTATTTCTATAGAAAATTTTGTCAAAATTCTATTTCTATAGAAAATTTTGTCAAAATTTTATTTCTATAGAACATTTTTTAAAAATTTTAGAAAATAGAAAATTTTGTCAAAATTCTATTTCAATAGAAAATTTTGTCAAAATTTTATTTCTATTGAAAATGTTGTCTAAATTTTATTGGTATAAAAAATTGTATCAAAATTTTATTTCTATAGAAAATTTTGTAAAAATTTTATTTCTATAGTAAATTTTGTAAACATTTTACTTCTATAGAAAATTTTGTCTATATTTTATTTCTATAGAAAATTTTGTCAAAATTTTATTTCTATAGAAAATTTTGTCAAAATTTTATTTCCATAGAAAATTTTGTCAAAATTTTATTTTTATAGAACATTTTTTAAAAATTTTATTTATATAGAAAATTTTGTCAACATTTTATTTTGTATAGAAAATTTTGTAAAAATTTTATTTCTATTGAAAATGTTGTCTAAATTTTATTGCTATAGAAATTTTTTGCAAAATTTTATTTCTATAGGAAATTAATTAAAAATTTAATTTCTATAGAAAATTTTGTTAAAATTTTATTTCTATCGAAAATTGTGTTAAAATTTTGTTTCTATCGAAAATTTTTTAAAAATTCTATTTCTTTAGAAAATTTTGTCAAAATTCTATTTTTATAGAAATTTTTTAAAAATTTTATTTCTATAGAAAATTTTGTCAAAATTTTATTTCTATAGAAAATTTTTAAAAAATTTTATTTCTATAGAAAATTTTGTCAAAATTTTATTTCTATAGAAAATTTTATCACAATTTTATTTCTATATAAAATTTTGTCTTTTGACAAATTTTAAAATATCAATTTATTCCATCGAAACACTGTTTTATTATGGTCACAATCACTTTTGCATCAAGAGTTGCCTGCTTAATCACACCTGACCATGTTTTTAAACTGCATTTGTGACCATTGTAACTAGCATCACTATTACATTCGGTTTGAAATTGATGGAAGAAAAGAGCTTGCAAAATTTTCGTCATCATAATTCCGACAATGACAATTTAGATTTCACAAAAAAAGAAAGATAAAAACATTAAAACATTTCACCAAGGTGATGAGTGCTAACGGCGCGATGATAACTTGACACTGAGATAAGATCAAATAGTAAATAAAAATGGTATAAAGTGTAAATTTTATGGCAAAAGAAAAAGTTGAAAATCATAAAAATTTGTAATTGCATTTTAATTCAATACTTCAATGACATTTAAAAAAACTCAATCATAATTTTGAAATATTTATAAATTTCCAAAGAATAATCGTAGTGAAAGAAATGATCTTCTATGTAGAAAACCTCACCATTTGCGAATTTGTGTTATAATTTATGAGTGCAGATAAAACATGATTTGCTTCGTCTTTGTTGGCCACAGATAAATGTGAAATTCATAAGAGAATCATCATTCTTG
This sequence comes from Haematobia irritans, assembly GCF_050003625.1. Lineage (NCBI taxonomy): Eukaryota > Metazoa > Arthropoda > Insecta > Diptera > Muscidae > Haematobia > Haematobia irritans. Next base: position 131,555,540 of record NC_134399.1, on the reverse strand, counting down.
GGGATTAGTTAGTAAGATTTGAAGCGTTTGACGGAACACTCTATCACGATAATAGTAAGTGATTTTTGTGTTTTATCAAAGTACAACGAAAATTTTTTTCTCATCAAGAGATGCGGTTCTCGTACACATTGAAAATCTAAAAACCATATAAACTAATCCAAATATTGGTTATAACAACTATAAATCTTTGCAATGGGGTCCATGACAAACAGTGATAGCAAAGTTCAAGGTGTGTTGCAAGTTTTCAAAATCTAAATATGAATTCGGATATTAACAAATTTCTTGTTAAATTTTAGATAATTGGAATAATAATCGCTTCCATCAACATGGAGATGTGGATATTCCAGCTGATTATGAGACTGCTGTAAAAGCTTGTGGATTTGGACGTTTTAATTTATTATTGCTAATTGTCGCCTTACCGCACGGTTGAAAAAGACTGTTTTTCATATGTTTGGCTATAAACATTATATGTTTGGAACACAAATTTTTAAACACAATATTTTTGAGTGCAAGCATATAATGTTCATAAACTAGCATAACATGTTTGGGACATATATGTTAATATGTTAGAACATATTATGTTTGGGACATAAAATGTTTGTAAATATAATATGCTTGGATGCAAACATATATTAATTTAGAAATAGCCTATAAACATATATGTGTTTAGTAGCTTGGAGCGCTATTTAACAGGGAGCGATTTTGAATTAAGTTGGTGGTTGTTGCTTGTTATTACAAAATTAACATTTTATTTTTCCTTGGGCAATTGATCAGCTACTTCTTTGATCCTTACAAACTGTGTGGTCCGCTGTTCGAATCCCCGTCCGGCAAAAGGTAAAATAAAAAAAAAAAAATCATAAAATTGAATAATTTATTCTACAATGTTTGTATTACAGAAAAAGGTGCTAAGAACTAAAAAATCTCGTGGAAGTGAGAAAGATGTGGGGGAATATACAATTGGGCAGAAACAAAATTTTGAGCATTCAGGTCGAAAACCTATGTTGTTAGCACCTATATTACCTGTTTATTTTCATAATTCATTATGATTGTAAATATATAAATAAATAAATAAAATTTTGAGCACAATATTGTTTGGGAGAATTTTTTTAAGCATATAATATTTTTGGGTGCAAAATACTTCCAAACATATTATATGGTCACATAATAACATATTGTTTTTTGGAAGACAACATTATTGAATTTGGATGCAAAAATACAAAATGTTTGGAAATTGACTACCCAAACATATATTTTTTTAGACCAATATGCTTTCAAACATATTATATATTGGAAGAGATCAAACATATAAATGTTTGGGCAATACCCAAAAATGTATATGCTTGAAGCAAAATATGTTTGGGAGTATATGTTACAGAAGCGATTTTTTGTGAGCGTGCGGCCGTTATGGCCACTGTGATTGAGACAGCTGTTGTCTCGTATATTCTACCAAGTGCAGAGTGTGATCTTAATCTGGATCTAATTGATAAGGGAATTCTCAATGCCATCACCTATTGTGGTAATTAAATTTAATTTTTACTTGTCACACACAGAAAAAAACAGTAAACTGTTCTATAGGAAGAATGAACTACCTCCTGCGAGAATTGAACTAAATTGTACTCCACATTTTGTGATTTTCACAAAGGGTTGTTAAAACCAGGAAACTAATCCTCTCATAGAAAAATTAAAAGAAAAGAAACAACAAGTAAGGAAAGTCTAAAGTCGGGCGGGGCCGACTATATTATACCCTGCACCACTTTGTACATCTAAATTTTCGATACCATATCACATCCGTCAAATATGTTGGGTGCTCTATATAAAGGTTTGTCCCAAATACATACATTTAAATATCACTCGATTTGGACAGAATTTGATAGACTTTTACAAAATCTATAGACTCAAAATTTAAGTTGGCTAATGCACTAGGGTGGAACACAATTTTATTAAAAAAAATATGGGAAACATTTAAATCTGAAGCAATTTTAAGGAAACTTCGCAAAAGTTTATTTATGATTTATCGCTCGATATATATGTATTAGAAGTTTAGGAAAATTAGAGTCAATTTTACAACTTTTCGACTAAGCAGTGGCGATTTTACAAGTAAAGTGGTAGTATTTTAACCATTTTAGTCGAAATCAGAAAAACATATATATGGGAGCTATATCTAAATCTGAACCGATTTCAATCAACTTGAGTACAATTAACTACACTACTAGTTGTGCTCCTAGTGCAAAATTTCAACCAAATTGGGCCAAAACTCTGGCTTCTAGGAACATATTATTCCATATCGGGCGAAAGATATATATATGGGAGCTATATCTAAATCTAAACCCATTTCAATCAAATTGGGCACACATGACTATACTACGAATTGTACTTCGTGTGCAAAATTTGAACCAAATTGAACCAAAACTCTGGCTTCTAGGACCATAATAGTCCATATCGGGGGAAAGATATATATGGGAGCTATATCTAAATCTGAACCGATTTCAATAAAATTTGGTACACTTGACTATAGTACTAATTGTTCTTCTTGTGCAATTAAGCAAATTAGGGTAAAACTCTGGCTTCTGAGGCCATATAAGTCTATATCGGGTGAACCGATTTCTTCCAAAATCAATAGGGTTCTATTCTGAGCCAAACCACATACTTGTGCCAAATTTGAAGTCGATTGGACTAAAACTGCGACCTAGACTTTGATTACAAAAATGTGTTCACGGACAGACGGACATGGCTATATCGACTCAGGAGCCCACCCTGAGCATTTTTGCAAAAGACACCATGTTTTTTGGTACATTTATCCTACCAATATAAAAATATTTTTATACCCTCCACTATAGGATGGGGGTATATTAACTTGGTCATTCCGTTTGTAACACATCGATATATTGCTCTAAGACCCCATAAGGTATATATATTCTGGGTCGTGGTGAAATTCTGAGTCGATCTGAGCATGTCCGTCCATCCGTCTGTTCAAATCACGCTAACTTCCAAACGAAACAAGCTATCGACTTGAAACTTGGCACAAGTAGTTGTTATTGATGTAGGTCGGATGGTATTGCAAATGGGTCATATCGGTCCACTTTTACGTATAGCCCCCATATGAACGGACCCCCAAATTTGGTTTGCGATTGCTCTAAGAGAGGCAAATTTCATCCGATCCGCCTGAAATTTGGTACATGGTGTTAGTATATGGTCTCTAACAACCTTGCAAAAATTGGTCCACATCGGTCCATAATTACATATAGCCCCCATATAAACCGATCCCCCGATTTGGCTTGCGGAGCCTCTAAGAGAAGCAAATTTCATCCGATCCGGCTGAAATGTTTTACATGGTGTTAGTATATGGTATCTAATGACCATGCAAAAATTGGTCCACATCGGTCCATAATTATATATAGCCCCCATATAAACCGATCACCAGATTTGACCTCCGGGACCTCTTGGAAGAGCAAAATTCATCCGATTCGGTTGAAATTTGGTACGTGATGCTAGTATATGGTATCCACCAACCATGCAGGAATTGGTTCATATCAGTCCATAATTATATATAGCCCCCATATAAACCGATTCCCAGATTTGACCTCCGGAGCCTCTTAGAGGAGCAAAATTCATCCGACCGGTTGAAATTTGCAACGTGGTGTTAGTATAAGGTCGCTAATAACCATGCCAAAATTGGTTCATATCGGTCTATAGTTATATATAGGCGATCCCCAATCACACAAAAATTGGTCCTTATAGGTTCATAATCATGGTTGCCACTAGAGCCAAAAATAATCTACAAAAATTTTATTTTTATAGAAAACATTGTCAAAATGTTATTTCTATAGAAAATTTTGTCAAAATTTTATTTCTATAGAAAATTTTGTCAGAATTTTATTTCTATAGAAAATTTAAACTTAATTATATACGTATTTAATCGGCCTTTTTTAGTTTAATATATACCACGTATGGACTATGTGGCATATATTACGGTGTTAGGAAGTTTTAAGATACCTTGCCATCGGCAAGTGTTACCGCAACCCAAGTAATTCGATTGTGGATGACAGTCTTCAGTAGAAGTTTCTACGCAATCCATGGTGGAGGGTACATAAGCTTCGGCCTGGCCGAACTTACGGCCGTATATACTTGTTTATTTTACAACATTGTTAGACCGGGGACTTATCATCCAACCTGTTAAGTAAATATTATTTCAGTGTATAAGAACGAATAACTTGAATTTCGTTTCCTAGTACCAAGTTCGCAACGGCCAAATTTGTAAGTGAATTGTGTCTTAAATATAACATATATCCGGTGGATCGGAATCACTACAAAATTCAATCAATTGGAAATCTTCATTTCTTTTTAAACAACAAGAATTGTTTTTTGGTACATTTATCCTACCAATATAAAAATATATTTTTGTTTAATTTTGCAACATTGAAAGCCATTGATTTTGGCCAATAAGCTATAGACCCCAAGATTTGGCTCACGGACCCTCAACCGATCCGGTTGAAATTTGATACATGATGTGAGTATATGCCCTCTAACAACCATTTTGTACTTTCTCAGATCAAGGATATCGTAGTTTATTCTTTATCCGTGGTTCATCCAAACTAAACTACAATTTCAATTTTTTTATTGACTATTACGAATTACATTTAAATTATTGTATTATGTTTTTTTTCAGGCATGATTGTTTCAGCCATTGGCTGGGGATATTTGGCCGATACCAAGGGCCGAAAGAATTTACTTATTTTTGGATTTTTACTTGACGTTATCTGTGTCATGTGTGGAGCGATGAGTCAAAGTAGAACTCAATTGATGATAGCGAAATTTTTTGGAGGTTTTGTGTAAGTATATAACAGGTTGGCTGATAAGTCCCCGGTCTGACACATAGATGGCGTCGCTAGTATTAAATGCATATTATTTTTATATAGTACCAACCTTCAAATGATTCGTGTCAAAATTTGACGTCTGTAAGTCAATTAGTTTGTGAGATAGAGCGTCTTTTGTGAAGCAACTTTTGTTATTGTGAAAAAAAGGAATTTCGTGTTTTGATAAAATACTGTTTTCTGAAGGGGAAAAATACGGTGGAAGCAAAACCTTGGCTTGATAATGAGTTTCCGGACTCTGCCCCAGGGAAATCAACAATAATTGATTGGTATGCAAAATTCAAGCGTGGTGAAATGAGCACGGAGGACGGTGAACGCAGTGGACGCCCGAAAGAGGTGGTTACAGACGAAAACATCAAAAAATCCACAAAATGATTTTGAATGACCGTAAAATGAAGTTGATCGAGATAGCAGAGGCCTTAAAGATATCAAAGGAACGTGTTGGTCATATCATTCATCAATATTTGGATATGAGGAAGCTCTGTGCAAAATGGATGCCGCGCGAGCTCACATTTGACCAAAACCAACAACAACGTGTTGATGATTCTGAGCGGTGTTTGCAGCTGTTAACTCGTAATACAACCGAGTTTTTCCGTCGAAATGTGACAATGGATGAAACATGGCTCCATCACTACACTCCTGAGTCCAATCGACAGTCGGATGAGTGGACAGCGACCGGTGAACCGTCTCCGAAGCGTGGAAAGACTCAAAAGTCCGCTGGCAAAGTAATGGCCTCTATTTTGTGGGATGCGCATGGAATAATCGATTTTATCGATTATTATATGGCGTTATTGGAGCGTTTGAAGGTCGAAATCGCGGCAAAACGGCCCCATATGAAGAAGAAAAAAGTGTTGTTCCACCAACACAATGCACCGTGCCACAAGTCATTGGGAACGATGGCACAAATTCATGAATTGGGCTTCGAATTGCTTCCCCACCCACCGTATTATCCATATCTGGCCCCCAGCGACTTTTTCTTGTTCTCAGACCTTAAAAGGATGCTCGCAGGGAAAAAATTTGGCTGCAATGAAGAGGTGATCGCCGAAACTGAGGCCTATTTTGAGGCAAAACCGAAGGAGTACTACCAAAATGGTATCAAAAAATTGACAAAAACAATGTGTTTTTCTTTGCTAGACCGGGGACTTATCAGCCAACCTGTTATAATTTTCCATAGGATTGAATGGTGGTGGTTAAAAATATACATTGAGAAAAAATACATTAATTAGTCGAAACAATTTTATGAATATATTCACCCCATATTCGAAAGTAACACCCATGTTCCGATATCCACTTCAATTCCACTTCCACTTCCACTATTCACGTCAAATCCACACGCTCACAAAACATCGCTTCTGTAACATATACTCCCAAACATAGTTTGCTTCAAGCATATACATTTTTGGGTATTGCCCAAACATTTATATGTTTGATCTCTTCCAATATATAATATGTTTGAAAGCATATTGGTCTAAACAATATATGTTTGGGTAGTCTAAGTTCCAAACATTTTGTATTTTTGCATCCACATTCAATAATGTTGTCTTCCAAAAAACAATATGTTATTATGTGAACATATAATATGTTTGGAAGCATTTTGCACCCAAAAATATTATATGCTTAAAAAAAATTCTCCCAAACAATATTGTGCTCAAAAGTTTATTTATTTATTTATATATTTACAATCATAATGAATTATGAAAATAAACAGGTAATATAGGTGCTAACAACATAGGTTTTCGACCTGAATGCTCAAAATTTTGTTTCTGCCCAATTGTATATTCCCCCACATCTTTCTCACTCCCACGAGATTTTTTAGTTCTTAGCACCTTTTTCTGTAATACAAACATTGTAGAAGAAATTATCCAATTGTATGATTTTTTTTATTTTAATTTTACCTTTTGCCGGACGGGGATTCGAACAGCGGACCACACAGTTTGTAAGGATCAAAGAAGTAGCTGATCAATTGCCCAAGGAAAAATAAAATGTTAATTTTGTAATAACAAGTAACAACCGCCAACTTAATTCAATATCGCTCCCTGTTAAATAGCGCTCCAAGCTACTAAACACATATATGTTTATAGGCTACTTCTAAATTAATATATGTTTGCATCCAAGCATATTATATTTACAAACATTTTATGTCCCAAACATAATATGTTCTAACATATTAACATATATTTCCCAAACATGTTATGCTAGTTTATGAACATTATATGCTTGCACTCAAAAATATTGTGTTTAAAAATTTGTGTTCCAAACATATAACGTTTATAGCCAAACATATGGAAAACAGTCTTTTTCATCCGTGCACGAACGTGAAAATTTGGTGTTCTTAATTCCACGCTCTTTTTTGAACTTTTCTGTAACCAGCTGGGTTGCACAAATCACCCAAAAATTCACTAAGGCGGAAATCAAAATAAGTGCACGGATGAAAAAGACTGTTTTTCATATGTTTGGCTATAAACATTATATGTTTGGAACACAAATTTTTAAACACAATATTTTTGAGTGCAAGCATATAATGTTCTTAAACTAGCATAACATGTTTGGGACATATATGTTAATATGTTAGAACATATTATGTTTGGGACATAAAATATTTGTAAATATAATATGCTTGGATGCAAACATATATTAATTTAGAAATAGCCTATAAACATATATGTGTTTAGTAGCTTGGAGCGCTATTTAACAGGGAGCGATATTGAATTAAGTTGGTGGTTGTTGCTTGTTATTACAAAATTAACATTTTATTTTTCCTTGGGCAATTGATCAGCTACTTCTTTGATCCTTACAAACTGTGTGGTCCGCTGTTCGAATCCCCGTCCGGCAAAAGGTAAAATTAAAATAAAAAAAATCATACAATTGAATAATTTCTTCTACAATGTTTGTATTACAGAAAAAGGGGCTAAGAACTAAAAAATCTCGTGGAAGTGAGAAAGATGTGGGGGAATATACAATTGGGCAGAAACAAAATTTTGAGCATTCAGGTCGAAAACCTATGTTGTTAGCACCTATATTACCTGTTTATTTTCATAATTCATTATGATTGTAAATATATAAATAAATAAATAAACTTTTGAGCACAATATTGTTTGGGAGAATTTTTTTTAAGCATATAATATTTTTGGGTGCAAAATGCTTCCAAACATATTATATGTTCACATAATAACATATTGTTTTTTGGAAGACAACATTATTGAATTTGGATGCAAAAATACAAAATGTTTGGAACTTAGACTACCCAAACATATATTGTTTAGACCAATATGCTTTCAAAAATATTATATATTGGAAGAGATCAAACATATAAATGTTTGGGCAATACCCAAAAATATATATGCTTGAAGCAAAATATGTTTGGGAGTATATGTTACAGAAGCGATTTTTTGTGAGCGTGTGGAATCAATAGACTTATTATAATTTATGATTATACCCTAAACCACATAGTGGTTAGGGTATAATAAGTTTGATCGGCCAAAAAATGTGCCTACCAGAAATATTGATTTTAGACCCCATAAAATATATACCGATCGACTCAGAATCACCTCCTGAGTCGATCTAGCGCTTGGTGTCCGTCCGTCTGTCCATGTATTTGTTGTTCACAGGATTCCGGTCGCAATTATTAACCGATTTTGATGAAATTTGGTACAGGGAGTTTTTTGGGCACAAGGACGAACGCTATTGAATTTGGAAGAAATCGGATCAAATTTAGATATAGCTCCCATATATATGTATCGCCCGATTTCGACAAATGGGGTCACGTTGCGCTTTTTTTCAAACGGATCGTCACCAAATTTGGCAAAAGGTAATCTTTTCCATCGCCCTTCAAGCCTGCAAAATTTCATCCAAATCGGTTCAGATTTAGATATAGCTCTCATATATATGTATCGCCCGATTTTCCCAAATTTGGCCACAAAACCTTTATTTATCAACCGATCTTACTCAAAGTTGGCTAAATATAATCTTCTATAGCAGTAACTATATGTGCAAAAAATCATCGAAATCGGTTCAGATTTAGCTATAGCTCCCATATATATGTACCGCCCGATTTTGTTAAATTTGGCCATAAAACCCTTATTTACCAATCGATGTTACCCAAATTTGGCTAAATGTAGTCTTCTATAGCACTAACTATATGTGCAAAAAATCATCGAAATCGGTTCAGATTTAGATATAGCTCCCATATATATGTATAGCCCGGTTTTCCCAAATTTGGCCATAGAACTACTATTTATCAACCGATCTTACTAAAAGTTGGCTAAATCCAGTAGTCTATAGTACTAACTATATGTGCAAAATTTCATCGAAATCGGTTTAGATGTAGATATAGCTCCCATATATGTATCACCCGATTTTGAAAAATTCGCCCCTAATAACCTTATGTTTGACCATACAGGCCTCATTTCTTAACTGATCTTACACAAATCTTGCACAAGGTAACCTTTTGTGGTATTAATCAAACCAGCAAAATATTATGCAAATTGGTTCAGATTTAGATATAGCTTCCATATATATGCATCGCTGGATTTTCCCAAATTTGGCCATAGTACTCTTATTTATTAACCAATGTTACTCAAATTTCAAATTTTGATGTACTAGCCGATCGTATACGTACTTGTAGCTCTTACATAAGAATATTGCTCGACTTTTACAAATTTGTATTTATTACCCACACTAATTTAACGATTTTCTCTTTTTTAATAATGGGCTCAATATTAGTGGCATACTAACTCCGTAGGCGCAATATCAACACAGCCAGTGTTGCTAGAAGTAGGGGAAATTCCCTATAAGTAGGGTTTTTCTAATATATAGCGTCTTGTAGGGACGTAGGGCCACATTCTAGGACATTTTCAATCAACACATTTTGTAATAGTTTTTACATTTTGGTGGCTCTAGAGGAGGAAATTAGAAGCCGGCAAGGCTTGATCTTTAACAATGTGTGGTAAACTTTATTCCTGTAGAGAAAATTTTCAACATTTTATTTCTATAGAACATTTTGTCAAAATTGTATTTCTATAGAATTTTTTTTTTCAAAATATTATTTCTATAAAAAATTTTCTCAAAATTTTATTTCTGTGGAATTTTTTCTCAAAATTTTATTTCTATAGAATTTATTGTCAAAATTTTATTTCTATAGAAAAATTTCTCACAAAAATTTGTTTATAGAAACTTTTTCCAACATTTTATTTTTATAGATATTTAACAAAAAAGATTACTAATTTGGGTAGAATTCTACCAACTGTGGCAACCGTGGTGGTAATACAAATTTATTTTCTAGGTTATATACGTTGCATTTTCATATTTTAAGATAATAAAGTACTTAGAACCATTTTGTTTGGTATTTTTTTTTTAATTTAACGAAAAATATAGTAGGGAAAATTGTTTGGGAATGTATGGGAAAGTAGGGAACTTTTTTGTCCTTGTAGGGTAAACCGAACTTTTTCCAAGGCAACACTGACTATGAGCTATAGTCAGATTGACACAAAGCACCCATAGACATGTACCCCTCAATTTTCTTAAATATGCAACTGCGGTTTATCTCCCAGACCTATATGTTACCCCACAAATACTTATGATTACTAATATAGTGAGAGTGGTTTAGGGTATGATATAGTCGGCCCCGCCCGACTTTAGACTTTCCTTACTTGTTTTTAATTAAAAATGACGCAGTTTTAATAAACTTAATGTATTAAATATAAAACATTTCAAATTTTTTACGCGAGTACTTTTTTTAACCGGAAATACACCCATCTTGGACATAAGTCAACTTTCACCAAGACTTTTGCAAGTGAATTGATTTCACGAAAATTCCGGTGAAAGAGGATTGTAGGACACGAAAATCGTGGAATTGATTCACATTCAACTGGAAGTGGATTTGGGAAAATGGGCATAAATTTGTTGGATTCTCTGTTTTGATGCCTCTTTCTTGATTATGACAAAAAAAAAAATAAATAAAAACAAATTTCATGTGTATTACAGAATGTGTGGACCTTTTGCAGTTTTGATGTCATATCTATCCGAATTCCATGGCAATAATTATCGCTCACGTATTATGATGATTATTGGTATTATGTTTGCAACAGGAGGAATATTATTACCAGTATTAGCCTTGTGGATTCTACCAAAAGATTGGAATTTCGATATATTAAATATGAACTGTCAGTTTTTTTGGATAAAAATTTATAATGAATTGTTTTTTTTTTACACATCAATATCTTTTCAAATTGCAGTTGTTGCTTGGAAAATATATTTGGCTATCAGTGGTATACCAAGTTTATTAAGTGGCATATTTTTATGTTTCTATCCTGAGAGTCCCCGCTTCCTTATGTCACAAGGAAGAAATGAAGAAGCTTTGAAAGCTTTTAGGACAATGTATGCGGTAAATACAGGAAAGACCAGAGATACATATCCCGTAAGACAAAAATAAAATAAAATATAAAAATAATTATATTTTTCATAGAATTTTTTATTCTATTTATTTAGATAAAAACTCTCATAAATGAAGTTCAACAAAAGAATATTGCAGATGTTACAAGTGTAGCCACAATCGAAACATTTGCTATTAATCCGAATCTTCAACCAACTGTGGAAGCCAACAATAATAGCAGTACCGGTCCTGTGAAATCAGCCAAAGAACCAAATGCTTTTAGGGCTTTATGTTTTAAGCCCTATTTGGGTTTATGCCTTAGAGTTTGTCTTATGCAATTCTTCATTCTATTAGGGTATTATCCAATATTTAATTTTTTTTTTGAAGAATTTCTATTAATTTGGTTCTTTATTATATTCATTGTAGTCAAAACACTATGCGCCTTTGGTTACCGCAAATGTTTGCTTCCATAAATGAATATGAACAAATATCACAGGAATCCACTAGTATGTGTAACATTTTGGAGTACAGTGTCAATAAAACGGAATTGGTGAAAAATCCCACAGATCAATGTTCAGTAGTAAGTTTAACATCGAAAAATTGTTATAAAGTTAGATCTTCGCAGAGAAACCGAACTTTGAAATGCAAACTCAGAATTTAAAATTTTAAAATTTAAAATTTTTAAATTAACTTAAAGTAAAATAATATAAATGATATTAAATTTAATTGGTAGAATTAATGTGCCTGTCTATGTGTAATAATACTTCAAATTTTGCACAAAGAGTACAATGGATGGTCGAGTATGCTAAATTTCATTGAAATCGGTTCAGATTTAGATAGAGCTCCCATATATATTTTTCGTCCGATTTTGATGCATATACACAAAAAAAAATTCACGAAAATTTTTTCAATTAAAATTTTAATTGAGTTTTAAAAAATGTTCAATTAAAAATTTAATTGATTCAACAAATTTTTTAATTGAAACAAAAATCAATCACAAAAATTAATAGTATCAATTAATCTTTTAATTGGATCAATTAAATTTTTAATTGACCTTCAATTAGTTTTTTAATTGATACTATTATTTCTGTGATTGAAGACATTTCAATTAAAAAATTAATTGGATCAATTAATTTCGTGATTGAATCAGAAAAAAATTTTTTGTGTGTATACACAGAAAAAAATTCACGAAAATTTTTTCTATTAAAATTTTAATTGAGTTTTAAAAAAATTTCAATTAAAAATTTAATTGATTCAACAAATTTTTTAATTGAAACAAAAATCAATCACAAAAACTAATAGTATCAATTAATTTTTTAATTGGATCAATTAAATTTGTAATTGACCTTCAATTAATTTTTTAATTGATACTATTATTTCTGTGATTGAAGCCATTTCAATTAAAAAATTAATAGGATCAATTAATTTGGTGATTGAATCAGAAAAATTTCTTTTGTGTGTAACAACCGAAGACCAAATTTTCATTTCGATTTACTTGAAATTTTTCCCTGGGAGTAGAATTGAGATTTAACTTTGTGTACCAAATTTAATTCAACTTGATATAGATTTGGACATAGCTCCCATATATATACGCTTGATTTCGGAAAATATTGTAGACAATTTCATATTTTATAGCCATGTCAACGGAATTTTACTGCAATTCGTTTTTTTTTACACAGAAGAAAGATTTAACATTCTATCTAACTGTGTCGAATTTTATCGGAATCGGTTCAGATTTAGATAAAGTGTCATATATTCTTCCGATTTATGCAAAATTGGCACAACGTCAGCGGAAATGTCCCCATACTTTCCACAGAAGATTTAGATATAACAGGTTGGCTGATAAGTCCCCGGTCTAACAAAGAAAAACACATTTTTTTTCGTCAAAATTAGTTTTTATTATTCAACATAGTTCCCTTCAAGAGCGATACAACGATTGTAACGACCTTCCAATTTTTTGATACCATTTTGGTAGTACTCCTTCGGTTTTGCCTCAAAATAGGCCTCAGTTTCGGCGATCACCTCTTCATAGCCAAATTTTTTCCCTGCGAGCATTCTTTTGAGGTCTGAGAACAAGAAAAAGTCGCTGGCGGCCAGATCTGGAGAATACGGTGGGTGGGGAAGCAATTCGAAGCCCAATTCATGAATTTTTGCCATCGTTCTCAATGACTTGTGGCACGGTGCGTTGTCTTGGTGGAACAACATTTTTTTATACCCTCCACCATAGGATGGGGGTATATTAACTTTGTCATTCCGTTTGTAACACATCGAAATATTGCTCTAAGACCCCATAAAGTATATATATTCTGGGTCGTGGTGAAATTCTGAGTCGATCTGAGCATGTCTGTCCGTCCGTCCGTCTGTTGAAATCACGCTAATTTCCGAACGAAACAAGCTATCGACTTGAAACTTGGCACAAGTAGTTGTTATTGATGTAGGTAGGATGGTATTGCAAATGGGACATATCGGTCCACTTTTACGTATAGCCCCCATATAAACGGACTCCCAAATTTGGCTTGCGATTGCTCTAAGAGAAGCAAATTTAATCCGATCCGGCTGAAATTTGGTACATGGTGTTAGTATATTGTCTCTAACAACCATGCCAAAATTGGTCCATATCGATCCATAATTATATATAGCCCCCATGTAAGCCGATTCCCAGATTTGACCTCCGGAGCCTCTTAGAGGAGCAAAATTCATCCGATCCGGTTGAAATTTGGCACATGGTGTTAGTATATGGTCTCTAACAACCATGTAAAAATTGGTCCACATCGGTCCATAATTGTGTATAGCCTCCATATAAACCGATCCCCCGATTTGGCTTGCGGAGCCTCTAAGAGAAGCAAATTTCATCCGATCCGGCTGAAATTTGGTACGTGGTGTCAGCATATGATATCGGTTCATAGTCATGGTTGCAACTCGAGCCAAAAATAATTTACCAAAATTTTATTTCTATAGAAAATTTTGTTAAAATTTTATTTCTACAGAAAATTTTTGTTAAAATTGTATTTCTATAGAAAATGTTGTCAAAATTTTATTTCTATAGAAAATTTTTTCCAAATTTTATTTCTATAGATTTTTTGTTCCAAATTTTACTTCTATAGAAAATGTTGTCAAAATTTTATTTCTAAAGAAAATTTTTGTTAAAATTTTTTTCTATAGAAAATCTTGTCAAAATTTTATTTCTATAGAAAATTTAGTCAAAATTTTATTTCTATAAAAAATTTTGTTAAAATTTTATTTCTATAGAAAAGTTTGTTAAAATTTTATTTCTGCAGAAAATTTTATCAAAATTTTCTTTCTGTGAAAATTTTGTTAAAAGTTTTTTATGTCTATAGAAAATTTTGTCAAACTGAATTATATACGTATTTGATCGATCTTTTTTGATTTAATATAACCACGTATCGACTTACATACAATTTAGAAGACGGTGTTAGTAGGTTTTAAGATACCTTGCCATCGGCAAACGTTGCCGCAACTTAAGTAATTCGATTGTGGATGTCAGTGTTTAGAAGAAGTTTCTACGCAATCCATGGTGGAGGGTACATAAGCTTCGGCCTGGCCGAACTTACGGCCGTACATACTTGTTCTTCTTCATATGGGGCCGTTTTGCCGCGATTTCGACCTTCAAACGCTCCAATAACGCCATATAATAGTCACTGTTGACGGTTTTTCCCTTCTCAAGATAATCGATAAAAATTATTCCATTCGTATCCCAAAAAACAGAGTCCATTACTTTGCCAGCGGACTTTTGAGTCTTTCCACGCTTCGGAGACGGTTCACCGGTCGCTGTCCACTCAGCCGACTGTCGATTGGACTCAGGAGTGTAGTGATGGAGCCATGTTTCATCCATTGTCACATATCGACGGAAAAACTCGGGTGTATTACGAGTTAACAGCTGCAAATACCGCTCAGAATCATCAACACGTTGTTGTTTTTGGTCAAATGTGAGCTCGCGCAGCACCCATTTTGCACAGAGCTTCCGCATATCCAAATATTGATGAATGATATGACCAACACGTTCCTTTGATATCTTTAAGGCCTCCGCTATCTCGATCAACTTCATTTTACGGTCATTCAAAATCATTTTGTGGATTTTTTTGATGTTTTCATCGGTAACCACCTCTTTCGGGCGTCCACTGCGTTCACCGTCCTCCGTGCTCATTTCACCACGCTTGAATTTTACATACCCATCAATTATTGTTGATTTCCCTGGGGCAGAGTCCGGAAACTCATTATCAAGCCAAGTTTTTGCTTCCACCGTATTTTTTCCCTTCAGAAAACAGTATTTTATCAAAACACGAAATTCCTTTTTTTTCAAATTTTTCACAATAACAAAAGTTGCTTCGCAAAAGACGCTCTGTCTCACAAACTAATTGACTTACAGACGTCAAAATTTGGAATCATTTGAAGGTTGGTGCTATATAAAAATAATATGCATTTAATACTAGCGACGCCATCTATGCGTCAGGCCGTTCGTCCGTCTGTTCAAATCACGCTAACTTCCGAACGAAACAAGCTATCGACTTGAAACTTGGCACAAGTAGTTGTTATTGATGTAGGTCGGATGGTATTGCAAATGGGCCATATCGGTCCACTTTTACGTATAGCGCCCATATAAACGGACCCCCAAATTTGGGTTGCGGAGCCTCTAAGAGAAGCAAATTTCATCCGATCCGGCTGAAATTTGGTACATGGTGTTAGTATATGATCTCTAATGACCATGCAAAAATTGGTCCACATCGGTCCATAATTATATATAGCCCCCATATAAACCGATCCACCGATTTGGTTTGCGGAGCCTCTAAGAGAAGCAAATTTCATCCGATCCGGCTGAAATTTGGTACATGGTGTTAGTATTTGGTCTCTAATAACCATGCAAAAATTGGTTCACATCGGTCCATAATTATATATAAACCGATCCCCCGATTTGGCTTGCGGAGCCTCTAAGAGAAGCAAATTTCATCCGATCCGGCAGAAATTTGGTACATGTTGTTAGTATATGGTCTCTAATGACCATGTAAAAATTGGTCCATATCGGTCCATAATTATATATAGCCCCCATATAAACCGATCCCCAGATTTGACCTCCGGTGCCTTTTGGAGAAGCAAAAGTCATCCGATTGGTACGTAGTGGTAGTATATGTTATTTAACAGTCATGCCAAAAGTGGTCCATATCAGTCCATAATCATATATAGCCCCCATATAAACCGATCCCGAGATTTGGTTTTGGAGCCTCTTGGAGGAGCAAATTTCATCCGAAAGTTGAAATTTGGTACATTGTGCTAGTATAAGGCCGTTAACAACCATGCCTAGCTAGGTCCATATCGTTCTATAGTTATCTATAGCCCTCAGATAAATCGATCCCCAAATAACGCAAAAATTGGTCCATATCAAGTTTATAATTCTATATAGCCCCCAAATAAGCGACCCCTATATTTCAATTTCCATGTCGATTCGTAATTAATTGTAGACTTACCTATACATAACTTTTTTGTCTAATATATACCACGCATGGACTAACTGACAATTTAGAAAACGATGTTAAGAAGTTTTAAGATACCACAACCCAAGTAATTCGATTGTGGATGACAGTTTTTTGTAGAAGTTTCTACGCAATCCATGGTGGAGGGTACATAAGATTCGGCCTGGCCGAACTTACGGTCGTATATACTTGTTTTATTATTGAAACATATCGGACAATAGTGAAAAATATTTAAGAAGCTGAAATATTGAAAAAAAATTAATTTTAATTTGAGTTGAAAAACTCAATTTATGTTGTAATTGGGACAATCATTTATTTATTGTATTATTGTTTATTTACTTATAATTATTTTTCCTTTTTAATTGGAAATATTTTGGTAATATTATATTCTGTGTAGGTTTTAAAAACCAGTCATGATTGCGAATGAAATTTGTTTTGACAACATTCACAGTTTTTCCGGGACTGTTACCAGCCACATAATAGATGATTTGTTTATAGGATCTGGCAACATCACACTATGAAAATATATTGCATCTTATCATACATTCTACTATTTTTATATGTCACTTCTGTTCTCTATTACATTGGCAAAAAATTAATACGAATAAGGAACATACTATTTAATATAATCATTAACCCTCTAATGCCCCAATTTTTTGGACAGCTGATTAAATATTTAATGTTAACGCCACAAAACCAAAAAAAGTAAACAAGGAAATTTTATACGGTAAAGTTCAGTATAAGCTGCAAAGTCTCTTGAACAGTTTTAACTAAGTTTTCTTTTTATTTTACCCATTTTTTGTTGTCTTAAGGTGTGTTTTACTAAAAGATTCCATATTTATTGAAGCCCGCCTAAAGGCGGGATTAGGCATTAGAGGGTTAATTAACTGCAATTAATATCACAGTAAATTTATGTGTCTATCACTGATGCTAACCGATTCAACTAAATAAAATGCATCGTTGTTGTAGCCCCTGGGAATTTTGTATGAAAAAGTAGACAAACAAAGGAAGAACAAAACAAAAAAATATTAGGGATTAGACATTTAAGCGTCAACATCCAGCTCGAGGAAGCGAGCTGCCTCTACTGGATGTGTCCGGAGTGAAGTTGGTGTCAGGTCTGTCGGCTTAGCCACACTCGAAGAGATGCCTCGTGATATGAGGCGAATGTCCACAATTCGGGCAAACATCCTGGATTGCTGGGTTCAGGAGGGAGAGGTAACTATTCAAGTACCTGGAGATCCCCGATCTTAGCTGTGAAAGCACCGACCTGGTTTCTCTAGGAAGCCGTCTCTCATCGTCACTGACTGGTGGTGATCTCCCCCAGTACAACGCTGCACTGGTAGGAGTTAATTGCCTTCTGTACCGCTGCCGTGTGCACTGCCCTCAGTGCCGTCCTTATTCCCTCATCACTGTCATCGCCGATCACATGTTCTATGGGCTTGCCTCTTTCGGTCGTTGCCCTACTAGATGTGGCATGGTTTGCGTGGTTCACATTCCTGTACTTTAACAGATGCTGTTGGGTGAGGAGGGTGCAGTGTTGCCTGACCGATAGCATTTTGGCCTCATGTTGCAGATGCTGTTCTGGAGTTTTAGAGTGACATCCAGTTGCAATCCGCAACGACGTATTTTACACCGTCTGAAGATTTCTCCATTGGGTATCGCTAATACTGGGTGTCCAAACGGGGGCTGCGTAATCGATAAAGGGACGACCAATAGACTCGTAAGTCTTTTGTATCGTCTCTTTACCTTTCCTCCAGGTGCTACCAGCCAATGCCTTCAGGATCTTGTTTCTGCTTCCAACCTTCTTAGCTACCATTTCCGCATGTTTACCAAAGAGGAACAAACTATCGAACGTCACACCAAGAACCTTGGGGGTTTTGCATGTGGGGACACTCTGGCCACGAATGTGGATATCGAGTTCCATGTTCACTTCCTTGGTCCACGATGTGAAAATGGTCGCTGTCGATTTGGGGGCAGAAAGTTTCAGATTCCTGTTGACAAAGAAATCACTGAGTGCAGGTAGGTAATCATAAATCCTCACCTTAAGCTCCGTTATGTCCCTACCTGTTGTCACTATGGAACAGTCGTCCGCATAGGTTATCAGGTGGACATCTGGTGGTGGTTGGGGAGCTTCAGCCACATAAAAATTGAAAAGGAGGGGGGACAGTACACCGCCTTGAGGTACGCCCTGTTTGTTCCTCCTGGGCGCTGATCTTTTTCCTCTGAATTCTACATATGACTTTCTGCCAGCCATGTAGTTCGCCAACCATCTCTTAAGATTACTGGGAAGGGAGGTTCCCATAATATCTCCCAAGAGCGTGGTGTGGTTCACTGTGTCGAACGCCTTAGACAAGTCCAATGCTACGAGAATCGAACGTTTATGCGGCCTCTTACTATTCAGTCCCTCTGTAAGGTTGGCCGTTAATTCGCACAACGCAGTGGTTGTGCTCCTGCCCGAGCGGAAACCATGCTGATGTTCTGCCAACATTAGGTGTTCTGTGAAGTAGGGCAGTAGAATAGCTTCCAGAATCTTCGTTACGGAGGATAGAAGAGTAATTGGTCGATACGAGTCTCCAAGGTGTGCCTGTTTTCCCGGTTTCAGAACGGGAACAACCTTTCCTATTTTCCAGATGTCTGGTATTTCGAGAGTGCTGAGACAGACATTGAAGGTGTGTGTCAAATATCTAACGCCATTCTCTCCAATGTGTTTCAACATCCTCGTAGCCAGGCCATCTGGGCCAATTGCTGTGGAGCTCTTGGCGGCCTTTATCGCCCGGAGAACATTCTCCTGACTGATGACCATAGGGGGATTGTCCTGTATGAGAGCACGGAAGACTCGCCTATGCTTTCTGCTTGCACGATCAACTGTATTGGGGGGCTCAACAAATTGTCTGCAGAAAGCGTTCGCTACACGTGTGTCATCTTTCGGAGTTTGCCCCCCAAACGATATAGAGATGTTATCCCTACGTTTGGGGTTCGAGAGGTTCCCGATAGTAGACTACAGCCGTTTGGATCCGAGATCAGACACCTCTAAATGCTTGCGCCACTTCTCTCGCTTATGGGCTTCGGCATGTGGCCGTTATGCGAGTCGTAGTGTTGGGAAAGTAACGAGTATTTGATTACAAGTACTCGTTACTGAATAATTTTTCAAGTACTCGTTACTTGTAAATAGTACTCAATGACGCTAATTTATTTTCTGGTGGCAAGCGTTAGTTGAGTGAAAGCAAATTTATTGAAAGTAAAATTGTTGAAATTTAAAGCTTTGGAAAATATTTTTTACCAGCTAAAATGTCTAAAAAGAGAAGTAAAATATGGTTTTACTTCGAAGATAGTGACAAAGAAAGTGCAAAATGTAAAATTTGTGAAAGACGGATTTCATATACAGGTTTGTATTTTTCGCTTGATATAATCAATTGTAGTAGTGAAGAAAAGTAATTTGTATAGGTGGAAGCGTTTCCAATTTGAAGAAGCATATAGATTCAAAACACCCAACTGTTGATTTGGATTCATCTCATGCGAACGGTATGCATAATCATGTAGTTAATCACATCTAGTTATCAAACTTTATTTATTTTATAGATTCAACTAAGTTTATCCAAAAACCCTTGGAAAATTTTAACATTGGGTCGCATTTGTCAAAAGGGAGAGAAAAACTAATTAATGAAGCATTAGTGCATATGATTGCTAAAGATTTGCAACCCCTCTCAATTGTTGAAAATGAGGGATTTAAAAAATTTGCAAGTGCCATGAATCCGTCGTACATTATTCCATCCAGATATATCCTCACCAAAAAGCTGTTAAACAGCGAATATGAAATTCGCGTCAATACATTAAAAGATGTGCTTTCACAAGTCCAAAGTATTTGCATAACGACAGACGGTTGGACTTCGGTAGCAAACGAGTCGTACATATCTTTAACAGCACACTTTATAACACCAAACTGGAAGATGGAATCTGGATTTTTAAACTGTTTTCAAACTGTGAAAAGTCACACTGCCGACAACTTGAAAAGTGATATTCTTGATGCACTAATAAAGTGGGGTATAGAAAGCAAAGTTTGTTGTGCTGTTTCAGATAATGCTGCAAATATTACAGCCGCTATAAAATCAGCTGGATGGTACAATCTGCCGTGTTTTGCCCATACACTACATTTAATTGTGAATGACGGTCTAAGTGAACCCAATATTAACCGCATCTTATGCATAGCAAAGGAAATGGTGGTATATTTTCATAGAAGTACTAAGGCCAGCAACAAACTTAAAGAAATGCAGGGTCAAATGGGTAAACCCGTAATGAAGCTTATTAATTCTACGCCAACTAGATGGAATTCTGTATTGAATATGATAGAGAGGTTAGTGAATAATCAAGAAGTCTTAGAAGCTACTATTGCCATATTACATAATCCAGTAAAAATGTTTTCGGCTGACGAATGGAATATATTGAAGGAACTTTGCATCATTTTAAAACCTTTTAATGAAATCACAGTTGAAATGAGTGCTGAAAATTATACAACTATTTCCAAAATAATCGTTTTGGTACGAGGTTTGCAGTCATTTATCACCAAAATGAAAACCAAAAAAAATTCGGCGGAAATATCAGCATTGTTAGAAACTTTTCTAAAAGGTATAAGCAAACGTTTTCATCGTGTCGAATACAATGAAATAATGGCTATTCCAACATATCTAGATCCTCGCTTCAAGTCCAAAGGATTTTCAGACGCTAACGCTGTTAAATGTGTGAAAGACAAAATTTCGTCAATGTACATCGTCCAAAATGGAAGTGAACATTCTGACATTCCGTCAACCAAGAAAAATCAAGAAAATAACAATTCGATTTGGGAAGAGTTCGACCAAACCACAAAAGTTGCAACAAGGACCTCTTCGTGCATAATTGAGCTCAACAACTATAGCCATGAAAAAATATTAGATCGGAAGAATGACCCTATTGAATGGTGGCAAAAACATGAATCTCTTTATCCTGGATTAGCTTCAATTGCCAAAAAATATCTTCCAATTGTAGCTACATCTGTACCAAGCGAACGTGTTTTTTCTATAGCTGGGCAAGTAATCAGTAATAGAAGAAATTTACTAAACTCAGAAAATGTTGAAAAAATACTTTTTCTTCATTTCAACAAAAATTAAATGAAATTTAATTATCCAACACAATTTAAGGAACAATGTGAAGCAATTATTTGCTAGTAAGAAAGACTGAACTAAAATTTAAAAAATATTCTAAGAAATATACATATTATTTGTATGTAAACAGTACCTCAACTAGTCCTAGACATTGTAATGTAAGAATTTTTCTTAATAAATATCAGAAAAATAAACGGAATGCCCCTTTTTAATTTTTTATTAAAGTAACGAGTACTCAGTATAAAAGTAACGAGTATCCAAAAGTAATCAATATTTACAACACTAGCGAGTCGGGTGGTTTTCATTTAATACACAGAAATCTGTGTCATCCACCTGATCCGCAATTAATTCTCATCCAAGCTCTGAGTACCAACTGTCATGGTGTGCATTCAGGATAGTACGCTCAGTGTTGAGGTGGGGCCTCAGCATTGGCTAGTATCCTGTTTGCCAAGCAGAATCGGGTGGAATATATACGTTTAGAATACATATATCTTCCTCCACCCACCGTGACAGTTATCCCCTGTATCTCCAAATGGGGATCAGTCGTGGTCAGTGGCATGGGTCTGTATCTCACAGAGTCATGGACAATGAAGGCTATTCCCCCTCCGGCATTCCTTTCTCTATCTTGTCTAATGACAGAGTAGCAGGATGATCTAGTGAGACCATTCCTACTGAGGAGCTTGGTCTCCGGGAGCGCAGATATGAGAATACCCCTCTTGTCCATGAAATCTGTGATTTCAGCGATCTTCCTTGTCAGTCCATTGCAGTTCCACTGTAGGATCTTGAGACCACTCAACTGGTTCCTAGCAGTGGACGGGTCAGTTCGTATCATTGAATGCACTGACAAGGAAGAATCTACTATCGTCTGTCGAAATTGATGGCTATTGTGCATGGTATGGCGTTGCTGAGTTTGTCGGATTCTCCGGCAGCAGGTACCAACAAAGTCAGGGGTATATTGGTCCGAATTTCTGAGGCCTGAGCATCTCAGATATGTGTACGACCCTTACTGCAGTCGGCAGTTCTCACATTTTGAAGGTCAGCCTAATATTTGTTCTCTGTGGAGTGTTGAGCCAATGATGTTTATCATCTTTAGTTGAAATGTCGTAAATCACCTCTAGAGAGGCTGAAACTAATAAAAAATATTGAATGAACATTTATCGATTAATTCAACATTTTTATTCGCATTTTTGCATTGGATTCTTTATATTATAGTTCAACAACTATTGACTCGTAAACTACATCTCAGAGTATATTAAATTAAGATAATTTATTTTTATTGAACATTTGCTATTATTTTAATATTATAATTTATTAAATTAAAATGAATTCAAAGTGATTATATTTATATTTATTTTTTTTTTCAGATTATAACTCCCTCTACCTATAGCAATAACATTATTGTGGCATGTGCGGGTTTTATAACATATTTAGTTGCTGGAACTCTTGTAAATGCAGTGGGTAATAAAAGAATTCAAGGTAAAATCTAAGCTAACGCAATCCTTCCTAGATATATCATTTAAAATTTCGCCACATTTCAGTTATTGGTTTGACCGTTGCGGGGACATCAGGCATAGCCTTATATTGGTCATCATCGACCATAGCAACATTAATCATAACATCAATATATGTATCGTTAGGTAGTATGTCGGCTACCTCATCAATTGGGACATCTGTTAATCTTTTCCCAACATCGCTAAGGTAAACAATTTAATAACTTAAATTGTAATTGTCATAACTAAAACTTTGTTCAATTTTCTTTCCCAATTGCAGAACAATGATTGTTTCTCTAACTATGATGATTGGTCGTATGGGTTCTATATTGGGTAATCTTCTATTTCCAATATTTATGTCATTTGGCTGCATACCACCATTTGTTATGGTCGGAGTTGTTATGTATCGTAAGTTTCGAGTATTGTATCGATATCAAAATTTTTTATATTATAAGCTGTGTTCATATTAACATCGAAATCTACATTTTTCGTGAATTTCAATATCCAATTTTCTAAAAAAAATTTACATATGGGTCAAGCCAGGAGAAATGTTTTTCCTTCAATATATCGTAATTTTTTGAATTGCTCTTCAGAAAGTGTTTATCAATACTTCCTGAAGAAGCTATTCAAGGAAAATGGTAAAAACAAAAAACATAAATATCTCAATCTCGAATAAACATAAAACTTTTATTTTTGCAAAATTGTATATAACAGGTTGGCTGATAAGTCCCCGGTCTAACAAAGAAAACACATTTTTTTTTTGCCAAAATTCGTTTTTATAACGACCTTCTAATTTTTTGATACCATTTTGGTAGTACTCCTTGGGTTTTGCCTCAGTTTCGGCGATCACCTCTTCATTGCAGCCAAATTTTTTCCCTGCGAGCATCCTTTTGAGGTCTGAGAACAAGAAATATTCGCTGGTGGCCAGATCTAGAGAATACGGTGGGTGGGGAAGCAATTCGAAGCCCAATTCATGATTTTTTGCCATCGTTCTCAATGACTTGTGGCACGGTGCGTTGTCTTGGTGGAACAACACTTTTTTCTTTTTCATATGGGGCCGTTTTGCCGCGATTTCGACCTTCAAACGCTCCAATAACGCCATATAATAGTTACTGTTGATGCTTTTTCCTTTCTCAAGATAAGCGATAAAAATTATTCCATGCGCATCCCAAAAAACAGAGGCCATTACTTTGCCAGCGGACTTTTGAGTCTTTCCACGCTTCGGCGACGGTTCACCGGTCGCTGTCCACTCAGCCGACTGTCGATTGGACTCAGGAGTGTAGTGATGGAGACATGTTTCATCCATTGTCACATATCGACGGAAAAACTCGGGTGTATTACGAGTTAACAGCTGCAAACACCGCTCAGAATCATCAACACGTTGTTGTTTTTGGTCAAATGTGAGCTTGCGCGGCACCCATTTTGCACAGAGCTTCCGCATATCCAAATATTGATGAACGATATGACCAACACGTTCCTTTGATATCTTTAATGCCTCTGCTATCTCGATCAACTTCATTTTACGGTCATTCAAAATCATTTTGTGGATTTTTTGATGTTTTCGTCTGTAACCACCTTTTTCGGGCGTCCACTACGTTCACCGTCCTCCGTGCTCATTTCACCACGCTTGAATTTTGCATACCAATCTATTAATGTTGATTTCCCTGGGGCAGAGTCCGGAAACTCATTATCAAGCCAAGTTTTTGCTTCCACCGTATTTTTTCCATTCAGAAAACAGTATTTTATCAAAACACGAAATTCCTTTTTTTCAAATTTTTCACAATAACAAAATTTGCTTCACAAAAGACGCTCTATCTCACAAACTAATTGACTTACAGACGTCAAATTTTGACACGAATTATTTGAAGGTTGGTACTATATAAAACAAGTAAGGAAAGTCTAAAGTCGGGCGGGGCCGACTATATTATACCCTGCACCACTTTGTAGATTTAAATTTTCGATACCATATCACATCCGTCAAATGTGTTGGGTGCTATATATAAAGGTTTGCCCCAAATACATACATTTAAATATCACTCGATCTGCACGGAATTTGATAGACTTTTATAAAATCTATAGACTCAAAATTTAAGTTGGCTAATGCACTAGGGTGGAACACAATTTTAGTAAAAAAATATGGGAAACATTTTAATCTGAAGCAATTTTAAGGAAACTTCGTAAAACTTTATTTATGATTTATGGCTCGATATATATGTATTAGAAGTTTAGGAAAATTAGAGTCATTTTTACAACTTTTCGACTAAGCAGTGGCGATTTTACAAGGAAAATGTTGGTATTTTTACCATTTTAGTCGAAATCAGAAAAACATATATATGGGAGCTATATCTAAATCTGAACCGATTTTAACCAAATTTGGCACGCATAGCTATAATGCTAATTCTATTCCCTGTGCAAAATTTCAACTAAATCGGAGTTAAACATTGGCCTCTGTGGTCATATGAGTGTAAATCGGGCGAAAGCTATATATGGGAGATATATCCAAATCTGAACCGATTTCAACCAAATTTGACACGCATAGTTACAATGCTAATTCTACTCCCTATGCAAAATGTCAACTAAATCGGAACAAAAAATTGGCCTCTGTGGGCAAATGAGTGTAAATCGGGCGAAAGCTATATATGGGAGCTATATCTAAATCTGAACCGATTTGGCTAATATTTTGCAAGTTTTTCGAGACTCATAAAATATTCGGATGTACGGAATTTGAGGAAGATCGGTTGATATACACGCCAATTATGACCAGATCGGTGAAAAATATATATGGCATCTATATCTAAATCTGAACCGATTTTTTCCAAAATCAATAGGGATCGTCTTTGAGCCGCAACAGGACCCTATACCAAATTTTAGGACAATCGGACTAAAACTGCGAGCTGTACTTTGCACACAAAAATACATCAACAGACAGACAGACGGACAGACAGACAGACAGACAGACAGACGGACGGACATCGCTAAATCGGCTCAGAATTTAATTCTAAGCCGATCGGTATACTAAAAGATGGGTCAATGACAATTATTTCTTGGCGTTACATACAAATGCACAAACTTATTATACCCTGTACCACAGTAGTGGTGAAGGGTATAAAATATGCATTTAATACTAGCGACGCCATCTATGTGTCAGACCGGGGACTTATCAGCCAACCTGTTATTGGCATAACCTTTCGATATATCGAAGAATATTCAAAAATTAATCACCCACTATGCCACACTTATCCTGGCCTGACCCCTATATGACAGAGTCTGATTTCGATAGTACACTGAAAAAAAACAAACATGCCCGGTTCCAAAGATTTTGTCTTTACTTTAAAAATTTTGGTATTGATCAGCGTTGAAAATTTAGCTTTTTTCCCGCTAGATTTGGCTTTTTTGAAGACGTTTAGCGGGGAAAAAATGCATTTAGCTTTTAGCTTTTTTTCTTGCTGCAATAATAATAAGGTTTTCCACATATTTCAAAGCTCAATTGAAGCCTTAATAATTATTCCAGCCATTATCCGGGCATTTTTACAGCAAATACACCTTCTTGTAAAGTTTTTTCCTCGTTATCGTAAACTTTAAATCTACTATTACCATACAAATTCCTTATATAAACTGTCAGTAAATTATTAGGAATAATAGCATTTGGCTCGTTTATCCTTTTTATGTTATTATAATACGGATTCTAAAGTTATTATGATATTACTAAATTAAAATAGTAGATGTGAATTGCTTTCTACACTGTCTGTAAACTGCTTTGTTCATGTCTTTAAAATACGGACGCGAATTTTGGTTATAATAGCATTTGTGAATTTCTCTTATATAAACCGTTTTCCTTGTCCATAAACCGATAAAATTGTTTTGTCCTTATAGTTAAGTGGTTCAACTTAAAAATGGGTATCTTTTCATGAAAGAAGGCTAGGGTCAATTCTACAAAATTCTTAAAATTAATTAAATAGTCTTTAAATTTGTGGAGTTTTTGTATGTTGACCATAAACCAAAATAGCGTTCAAAAATAGAAGAGGTTTTTCATTTTATTTTGAAAACGTATACACAGAATAATTTCTACTTAAAGTCGAGTCGGAATTTGGAAATTTAAGTTGTCGTTAGCACGTTTTTAAAGCACTGTGATAGCTCATGAATAAAAAGCTGAAAAAAACGAATAAATTCAAATTTGACTCGGAATCAATACCAAAATTATTAGTGTACAAAATATTTGGAACCGAACATAGAAATAATTAAAGAAATAAAGTTTTGAATGTGGTATTATTTTTTTAACATCAAAAAAAAATGCAATAAAAAAAAATCGTAGTGATAGGATCAAAACAAATCTGCTATTTATTAATGGAATGGATTTACATTTACGAAAATTGTACAACAATAGGTTTGTATGGGAAGTTTTCCAATAAAAGTTATTCAGTATAAACTTGCAAGACAGAATGGGTTTTATTCTCTTGGGTAATATTAGGAGAAGTGTACACGTTCACGAATTTATCATTAATTCAGTTAAAACGAAATATATTGATATTTCTAATGCAGTTCTATGAGACATTGGACTTGTTGATGATTAACCAGCTGATAATTGCAAGTTTACCGGGAAAAAAGTTTTTACTAGGAAATATAAATGAAGGAATTCCAGTAAAAATTTGTGATAGTAATCAAAATGTATCGAGTACGCACACAGAGCTAATATGACATAGATTTTCCTACAGTCTCACAGAAATGGAAGTAAAATGAATACAATTAAAATAATATGCATTTTAGGTGAAATAAAGCCTTTAAGTTTGTTAAATTTCAATCAAAAATGTGACTCTTGATACAAAAAAAATTAGCTTTTTTTCTAGCTATTTTTTAACATTTTTTAGCTTTTTTGGCTAGTTTTTTGGACAAATCTAGCGGTTTTTTGTGAAACACTTCTGGCAACGCTGGTATTGATTCCGAGCCAAATAAGCGGAGAATACATGTAAAGATACTTTTAAGACACAATTCTCATTTAAATTTGGGTTTTGTGTACTTGCTTCTAGGAAACAAATTTTGATTTTTCGGTTTGTCAGATTTTTTTCATCATATGCTATTAAAGTCCTTTAAAAACGAGTTAACGACAACTTTATTTTCAAGATTCAGACTCGACTTCCAGTAGAAATTATGCTATGTTTCAAGTAAAAAACATCTTTAGAATAAAGTATTGAACAACATGTCATATTTTTGAACGATTTTTTGCTTTGTAGTCAAGTTGCAAAAAGACAATAAATTTAAAGACAATTTCATTAATTTTAAAGAATTTTTCTGAATTATTAATGTCAAGTTGACCTTACCCCAAAAAAATTTTCTTTCATGTTATGATATCAATTTTTAATTAGAATGACAATACAACTTCATTGAAAAGTTTATCGACTTTTGAACATGGAGAAAAAAACTTTATATTAGAGAAATGCGTCTTCTATGCTAAGCAAAATTTGCATTCGTATTTTAAGGACATGAAATCTTTGGTCTCACGACAATATTTTTTTCAGTGTACACAGACAAAACATATGTGTTCAGCACAAATACTTTTGAAGTTGGAAGACAGTTTTACTTAATAACAAACCATTCAACTTTGCTTTCGAGACAGTTTTTATGCCCACATAACCTTTAGATCTCAAAAAAATATTTTTTTCTGTGTAGTGTAATGTGAAGTCCCATCTAATATATTTTATTACTATAAATCGAAATATTTTATTTTTATTTCAGTTGGCTGTTTGTTGGCGGCATTTTTACCCAGTACAAATAAATTAGACCTTAAGTAAATATATGTTTTTCTATATAAATATATATTCTAATATATATGTTTTTATATACTTATTGTAAATAAATGGAACTGTAGTAGAATAATTGTAATATTTTTTAAATTATTTGTTGAAGTAAGTGTCTGTGTAATAAATATCTAATGTTGCAAAAAAATGAATCATATGCCAAGCAGCTACCCTTAGAAAAAAGTCAACGAAAATTTTTATGGCCGATTTAACTTGATTTTAGTTCATGATAATTAAATGCTGCAAAATACTTTTTGAAATGAACAAAAATTGTTAAAACAAGTTTTGTACAAATGAAGTAAATACATTCACTAAATTCGAATTTCGCTCAAAAAGCCAATTTAGCTTTATTTTAAAGCCAATTTAGCTTTATTTTAGTTCATGAAATTATTATGTTTGGAGAAAGTTTCCTTTACTCTAACATTTTTTTTGGTACGTTAGTTAAATGAACTAAAACAAGTATATAGGTCCATAAGTTCGGCCAGGACAAACAAAAGAAAAGTCGATTAAATACCTATATATTCATAGGAAAGCAATAATTACGAACCGATATGAATTTTTGTGCTGTAATTCTAGAGCCAGAATTGAAATATGGGGGTCGCTTTATATGGGGGCTATATACAATTATGAACAAGAGTCCACCAAAAATTTCAGATTTTTTACAAGATTTTGGAAAATCTTCCTCTCCAACTATGAAATGCTTCATACATTTTCTATAGAAATAACATTTTGACAAAATTTTCAACAGAAATAACATTTTGGCAAAATTTTCTACAGAAATAAAATTTTGACAAACTTTTCTATAGAAATAAATTTTTGACAACATTTTGTATAGAAATAAATTTTTGACAAAATTTTGAAAGACATAAAATGTTGACAAAATTTTCTATAGAAATATACAATTTTGATAAAAATTTCAATGACAATAAAATTTTGGTAGATTATTTTTGGCTCGAGTGGCAATAGCGCAATGTACCAAATTTCAACCGAGGATCCGGAGGTCAAATCTGGGGATCGGTTTATATGGGGATTATATATAATTATGGACCGACATGGACCAATTCTGGCATGGTTGTTAGATACCATATACTAACACCACGTACTAAGTTTCAACCGGGTCGGATGAATTTTGCTCCCCAAGAGGCTCCGGAGGTCACATCTGGGGATCGGTATATATGGGGGCTATATATAATTATGGACCGATTTCGACCAATTTTTGCATGGGTGTTTGAGGCCATATATTAACACCACGTACTAAATTTCAACTGAATCAAATGAATTTTGGTCTCCCAAGAGGCCCCGGAGGTCAAATCTGGGGATCGGTTTATATGGGGGCTATATATAATTATGGACCAATTTCGACCAATTTTTGCATGGGTGTTTGAGGCCATATATTAACACCACGTACTAAATTTCAATTGAATCAAATTAATTTTGGTCTCCCAAGAGGCTCCGGAGGTCAAAACTGTGGATCGGTTTATATGGGGGCTATACATAATTATGAACCGATGTGGACCAATTTTTGCATGGTTGTTAGAGACCGTATACTAACACCACATACCAAATTTTAACCGGATCGGATGAAATTTGCTTCTCTTAGAGGCTCTGCAAGCCAAATCTGTGGATCGGTTTATATGGGCGATATATATAATTATTGACCGATGTGGACATATTTTTGTATGGTTGTTAGAGACAATATACCAACACCATGGTCCAAATTTCAGCCGGATCGGATGAAGTTTGCTTCTCTTAGAGGCTACGCACGTACCAAATTTTAACCGGATCGGATGAAATTTGCTTCTCTTAGAGGATACGCAAGCCAAATCTGGGGATCGGTTTATATGGGGACTATTATAATTATGAACCGATGTGGACCAATTTTAGATGGTTGTTAGAGACTATATACCAACATCATGTTCCCAATTTCAGCCGTATCGGATGAAACTTGCTTATCTTAGGGGCTCTGCAAGCCAAATCTGTGGATCGGTTTATATGGGCGATATATATAATTATTGACCGGTGTGGACATATTTTTATATGGTTGTTATAGACTATATACCATACCAAATTTGCTTAGTTTTGAGGCTCCGCAAGCCAAATCTGGGGATCGGTTTATATGGGGCCTATACGTAAAAGTGAACCGATATGGCCAATTTGCAATACCATCCGACCTACATCAATGACAACCACTTGTGCCATGTTTCAAGTCGATAGTTTGTTTCGTTCGGAAGTTAGCGTGATTTCAACAGACGGACGGTGGAATATGCTTAGATCGACTCAGAATTTCTCCAAAACCCAGAATATATATACTTTATGGGATCTTAGAGCAATATTTCCATGTGTTACAAACGGAATGACAAAGTTAATATACCCCCCATCCTATGGTGGAGGGTATAATTAATTGATACTATTAATTTTTATGATTGGTTTTTGTTTTAATTAAAAAATTTGCTGAATCAATTAAATTTTTAAATGAATATTTTTATACCCTCCACCATAGGATGGGGGTGTATAAACTTTGTCATTCCGTTTGTAACACATCGAAATATTGCTCTAAGACCCCATAAAGTATATATATTCTGGGTCGTGGTGAAATTCTGAGTCGATCTGAGCATGTCCGTCCGTTCGTCCGTCTGTTGAAATCACGGTAACTTCCGAACGAAACAAGCTATCGACGTGAAACTTGGCACAAGTAGTTGTTATTGATGTAGGTCGGATGGTATTGCAAATGGGCCATATCGGTCCACTTTTACGTATAGCCCCCATATAAACGGACCCCCAAATTTGGCTTGCGAATCCTCTAAGAGAAGCAAATTTCATCCGATCTGAAATTTGGTACATGGAGTTAGTATATGGTCTATAACAACCATGCAAAAATTGGTCCATAATTATATATAGCTCCCATATAAACCGATCCCCCGATTTGGCTTGCGGTGCCTCTAAGAGAAGCAAATTTCATCCGATCCGGCTGAAATTTGGTACATGGTGTAAGTATATGGTCTCTAATGACCATGCAAAAATTGGTCAACATCGGTTCATAATTATATATAGCCGCCATATAAACCGATCACCAGATTTGATCTCCGGAGCCTCTTGGAAGACCAAAATTCATCTGATTCAGTTCAAATTTGGTACGTGATGGTAGTATATTGTATCCAACAACCATGCAGGAATTGGTTCATATCAGTCCATAATTGTATATAGCTCCCATATAAACCGATCCCCAGATTTGACCTCCGGTGCTTTATGGAGAAGCAAAATTCATCCGATCTAGTTGAAATTTGGTACGTGGTGTACTACATATAATATTTAACAACCATGCGAAAAGTGGTACATATCAGTCCACAATATTATATAGCCCCCATATAAACCGATCCCGATATTTGGTTTTGGAGCCTCTTGGAAGAGCAAATTTCATCCGAGTCTGTAGAAATTTGGTACATTGTACTAGTATATGGCCGTTAACAACGATGCCTAACTAGGTCCATATCGGTCTATAGTTAATTATAGCCCTCAGATAAATCGATCCCCAATTACAAAAAAATTGGTCCATATCAAGTTCATAATTGTATATAGCCCCCACATAAGCGACCCCCATATTTAAATTCTGGCTCTCTACGTATCGTGCAAAAAGTCCATATCGATTCGTAATTATTTGTAGACTTTCCTATACATAACTTTTTTGTATAATATATACCACGTATGGACTAACTCACATTTTAGAAAACGATGTTAAGATGTTTTAAGATACCACAACCCAAGTAACTCGATTGTGGATGACATTCTTTCGTAGAAGTTTCTACGCAATCCATGGTGGAGGTACATAAGATTCGGCCTGTCCGAACTTGCGGCCGTATATACTTGTTTAAAACTCAATTATGACTTTAATTGGAAAAATTTTCGTGATTTTTTTTTCTGTACATGGACTACATGGAAGTTCGCCCTTTCCCCTCACTTTTCCAATGCCAGGAATAGTATAGCTTAAGGTTTAATTTTCAATAATACTCCATTTGAAAAATGTTTGAATTCAACAACGTATAAAATTATATTCGTATTGAATTCAAGTATTTCTTAAACATTTGTATCTATGGGAATGGATCACTGTTGGAGAATAAAATTTATGGCATTAGATAAAAAGTAAGATGATATGCCATGCCTTCTGAATACTGATTATCCAAGATGAGTCTCAGTAAGATTTTAGACATACGATAGAGAGGTAGCCATTAGCAAAAAAATCAGAAACAAAATTCGCACATTTCACTGATATACACTTAATCTTAATTTTCTAATCCTCTTAAAATGGATTCGATACCAACAACACCCATTGAGGTAACGCCAAGACAAAAAGGTATCCCCAAGATAAAATTGATCATAATTTATTTTGCTTCTAACCCGATGACAATTTTAAAATTTTTTTTCATATCATCCTCCAGATAAGTGGCAAACAATAAATCTAAATTCATCAGAAGATAATGAAGCTACCGCAGATTTTGAAACAGCTGTTAAAGCATGCGGTTTTGGACGATTTAATATTTTACTTTTATGCGTAAGCGTTCCTGCCATTATGGGAAATGTGTTTGAAACGGCCGTGGTCTCATATATCCTGCCCAGTGCTGAATGTGATTTGAGTTTAGATTTGATAGATAAGGGCATCCTTAATGCCATAGTTTATAGTGGTAGGTATCATCCAGTCGTTTGCATGCAAATATATGAAAAATTTTAAATGTTTATCACAGGTATGATTGTTTCTGCCATTGGCTGGGGTTATTTGGCCGATAACAAAGGTCGTAAGAACTTACTTATCTGTGGATATTTATTGGAAGGCCTATGTGTTCTAATAGCCTCAATGAGTCAAAATGTTATTCAATTGATGGTGGCTAAGTTTTTTGGTGGTTTCATGTAAGTATAATTCCAGTTTAATTCACTTTAATAAGAAAAAAAAACCAAAATCATAAATAAGCATACACGCCGGAAAGTTCTAGCTAGCCCGAATCTTATGTACCCTATTTTTTAGTGCCGAGTTGAAACTGCATTTGAAACACTTAGAAATGCAACACCAGCATTACTATGATGTGATAATGCACCTGGTTAGAATTCTCGCCTTGCATACAAAGCGTCATGGGTTCAATCCCAGTTTCGATCGAACACCAAAAACTCTGGAGACTCTCACATACACTGACTGACGGATAATTTCCTGACTCACAAAAATTCGCATCACTCAAGAAAATTTCCGTGACTCACCGTTAAGTTAAATAAAGGGTGATACGGTCAAAATTTGGTCAATATAAACTTGACGTATTTCTTTCAATTTTGCATTTAAAAAACCTGAACACCTCTCATTTTGAAGGTGTGTGTGTGAAGAATGTTGCTCCTATTTTGATTTTGGAATTCACTCTTCAGTTGTCAAAATGCCGTCCAAGCAAGAAGAGCAATGTATCAAAATTTTGCTCGCGCATCGCGAAAAAACGAGCTACACGCACGCAAAGCTGGCAAAATCGCTAAAAGTTGCCAAATCAACCGTTACAAATGTAATTAAAGTGTTTGTGGAACGTTTGTCGACAGCCAGGAAGTCTGGATCGGGGGGAAATCGAAAACCAGAAGCCGCTGAGACGGACGGAGAGTTGCCGGTAGTTTCAACAAAACCCTAACCTCTCTCTCCGAGATGCCGCAAATAAGCTGGGTGTATCGTCTACAACCGCGCATCGAGCCAAAAAACGAGCCGGACTATCGACTTACAAGAAGGTAGTGACTCCAAATCGCGATGATAAACAAAATACGACGGCCAAAGCGCGATCCCGGAGGCTGTACACGACGATGCTGACGAAGTTTGACTGCGTGGTAATGGACGACGAAACCTACGTCAAAGCCGACTACAAGCAGCTTCCGGAACAGGAGTTTTATACGGCAAAAGGAAGGGGAAAGGTGGCAGATATTTTCAAGCACATAAAACTGTCAAAGTTCGCAAAGAAATATCTCGTTTGGCAAGCCATCTGTACCTGTGGCTTGAAAAGCAGCATTTTCATAGCTTCCGGGACTGTCAACCAAGAAATTTACGTGAAAGAGTGTTTGAATAAACGTCTGCTGCCTTTCCTGAAGAAACACGGTTGTTCCGTACTGTTTTGGCCGGATTTGGCAAAGGTAAAAAGGCCATGGAGTTGTACGCCGCCAACAACGTGCAGGTGGTTCCCAAGGACAAGAACCCTCCCAACACGCCAGAGATCCGCCCAATTGAGAAATACTGGGCTATTGTCAAGCGGAACCTAAAGAAGATCAAAAAAAACTGCTAAGGACGAGCAGCAGTTCAAGGCAAACTGGCTTTCTGCGGCGAAGAAGGTGGACAAGGTGGCTGTACAAAATCTGATGGCAGATGTCAAGCGTGAGGCCCGGCAATTCGGATTTGGAAAAGCGAAAGCCTAACTGAATATTTTCCTGAATTTTATACTAATTGAACTTGAAAAAGAAATTTAATTTGATTTTTTAAATAAACGATTTCACCGATTTACACGCGTTTTCCCTTGACCAAATTTTGACCGTATCACCCTTTACAACGTTTGATTCTAATTTTTGAGAGTACATTGAATCGAATATGAGTTAATGTGATAGTCGTTATTAAATATGTGGTCAAAACTAGAATTGTCTGAGTAATTTACCGGGTGAGTCTGTTTATAAATCGTGAGCGTTATTAAAATCTTATTGATGATTATAAATTTGTCCACTAATTGAAATCATCAGCTTGATTTTGTTCGTGAGCATATTTGCCGAATCTGTCTCTAACAAACAGATTATTTTCGTGACTCACATTCACGAACGGTAGACTACTTCAGTTATTTGTCAGTTTTTTAATTGACTAGTGATTATAATATTTTTATATCCTCAACCATAGGATGAGGGTTATACTCAATCCGTTTGTACCAAAACGATATGTTATGTTGGTCTCAGACTCATGCCAAAAATAATCTACCAACATTTGAAGAAAATTTTACTAAAAATCTAACAAATTTAAAAAATCTCACTTTGAGGTTTGAGGTTTTTGATAAAATTTTTGTCGTTATTATGAAAAAATGTGTGTTTCTTCGAAAGAAATGTTTTACTATTTTATTTCAGAACTTTATTTCAGTTTTTGTAATACAATATATTATGATCTCCCCTATTAGCGACCATTTTTTTGGGTGTATACATATTGTCAAAAATTTATTTCTATAGGAACACTTGTCAAACTTTTAATTCTATAGAATAGTTTTCTACATTTTTCTATAAGAAATTTTGTCATTTTTTTCCTATAGAAATTTTTTTTAAAATTTTATTCCTTTAGAAATTTTTGTTAAGATTTTATTTCTATGGAAAATTTTGTTAAAATTTTATTTCTATAGGAAAATTTGTCAAACTTTTATTTCTATAGAAAATTTTGGCAAAATTTTATTTCTATAGAACATTTTTCAAAGTTTCATTTCTATAAGAAAATTTGTCAATTTTTTTTAATAGAAAAATTTGTTAAAATTCTATTTCTATACACCCAAAAAAAGTGACCCCACCGTGAAGAAAATGTATGTTTATTTTAGAAAATTTTAACTAAAATATTTTTCTAATTGCAACATGTTACAAATAAGTTAATACTTTTTGTCAAATTGAAGAAAATTTTTTAAAAATAATTAATTTTTTCGTGTTGTTTAAGAAAACTTCATATGTTGGAAGAAAAAATTGGATTTAAAAATTGTTCAAATGTCATTAGCGCTGTACGAAGTTCGAGACAGGTACAATTTTAGTAAAATTTACTAATTTGAGAGACTTATGAACTCAATTTAAGCAAACTTCTGCCATTTTAGGAAAATGTGAACTATTTTATTTTTTAGTAAAATTGTGCACTATATTTGTATACAACTTTTTTTCTTATTTTTAGTTCACGTCATGAAAGTTAGCAAAAAATTATTCAAATAAGGAACATTTACCCTTATTGTGCAAAATTTAACTAAAATCAACTTATCTTCATGAACTAAAATAAAGTTCAG
The DNA here is from genome assembly GCF_050003625.1 of Haematobia irritans. NCBI lineage: Eukaryota > Metazoa > Arthropoda > Insecta > Diptera > Muscidae > Haematobia > Haematobia irritans. The sequence continues at coordinate 131,518,390 of NC_134399.1, read as the reverse complement.
TTGGCATTAGAGCCCCTTTTTTCTGGGTATAGAAAATTTCGTCAAATTTTTATTTCTGTAGAAAAATTTATTAAAATTTCAGTTTAATAGAAAATTTTGTTAAATTTTATTTCTATAGAAAATTTTGCTAAAATTGTATTTCTATAGAAAATTTTGTCAAAATTTTTGTCTACCCAAAATTTTGTTAAAATTTTATGTCTATAGAAAATTTTGTTAAAATGTTATTTCTGTAGAAGATTTTGTTAAAATTTTATTTCTATAAAATAATTTGTCAAAATTCTATTAAAAATTTTATTTATTTCTGTTAAAAATTTTATTTTTATAGAAAATTTTGTTAAAATTGTATTTCAATAAAAACATTTATTATTACAAAATTTTTAGAAGATTTTCTCAACATTTTATTTCTGTAATAAAATTTGTTAAAATTTTATTTCTATAGAAAATTTTGTTAAAATTTCATTTCTATAAAACATTTTATTAAAATTTTATCTCTATAAAAAATTTTCTCAAAACATTATTTCTGTAGAAAATTTTATTTCAATAAAAAATTTTGTCAAAATTTTATTTCTATAGAAAATTTTGTCAAGATTTTATTTCTATAGAAAATGTTGTCAATATTTTATTTCTAGAGCAAATTTTGTTAAAATTTTATTTCTATAAAACATTTTATTAAAATTTCATTTCTATAAAACATTTTATTAAAATTTTATTTCTATAGAAAATTTTGTCAATATATTATTTCTGTAGAAAATTTTATTTCAATAGAACATTTTTTAAAATTTTTTTTTTCTATAGGAAAACTTGTCAAATTTTATTTCTAGAGAACACTTTTCTACATTTTCTATAAGAAATTTTGTCATTTTTTTCTATAGGAAAATTTATCAAACTTATATTTCTATAAAAAATGTCAAAATTTTATTTCTGTAGAAAATTTTTTTCAATAGAAAAATTTTTCAAAATTTTATTTCTGTAGAAAAATTTGTTAAAATTTTATTTCTATAGAAAATTTTGTTAAAATTTTATTTCCATAGAAAATTCTATAGAAAATTTTGTAAAATTTTATTTCTACAAAAAAAATTGTCAAAATTTTATTTCAGTAGAAAATTTTGTTAAAATTGTATTTCTATGCAAAAAATATGTAAAATGTTGTCAAAATTTTACTTCTATAGAACATTTTTCAAATTTTCATTTCTATAAGAAATGTTGTCAAAAAAATTTTTTTTTCTATATAAAAATTTGTTAACATTTTATTTCTATAGAAAATTTCGTCAAAATTTTATTTCTGTAGAAAAATTTGTTAAAATTTTATTTCTATAGAAAATTTTGTTAAAATTTTATTTCTATAAAATAGCTTGTAAAAATTTTATTTTCCATAGAAAATGTTTTATAGATTTTGTTTCTATAGAAAATTTTGTCAAAATTTTATTTATATAGAAAATTTTGTCAATATTTTATTTCTAGAGAAAATTTTGTCAAAATGTTATTCCTATCGAAATTTTTGTCCAAATTTTATTTCTATAGAAAATTTTGTCCAAATTTTATATCCACAGAAAATTTAGTTAAAATTTTATTTCTATAAAATAGTTTGTCAAAATTTTATTTCTGTTAAAAATTTTATTTTTATAGAAAATTTTGTTAAAATTGTATTTCAATAAAAAAATTTATTATTAAAAATATTTTAGAAGATTTTTCCAACATTTTATTTCTGTATTAAATTTCTTAAAATTCTATTTCTCTAGAAAATTTTGTTAAAATTTTATTTCTATAAAACATTTTGTTAAAATTTTATTTCTATAGAAAATTTTGTCAAAATAGTATTGATGTAGAATATTTTATTGCAATAGATTTTTTTTTTAAATTTTATTTCTATAGAAAATTTTGTAAACAAAAAATTCTATGGAAAATTTTGTTAACATTTTATTTCTATAGAAAATTTTGTTAAATTTTTCTTCCATAAAAAATTTTGTTAAAGTTTTATTTCTATAGAAAGTGTTGTCAAAATTTTATGTCTATATAAATTTTATTTCTCTGGGAAAATTTGTTAAAATCTTATTTCTGTAGAACAATTTGTTCAAATTTTATTTCTATAGAAAATTTTGTTAAAATGTTATTACTATAGAAAATTTTGTTAAAATTGTATTTGTTTAAGTTCAAATGCCGTTTTCTTAGCTTTTGTTAAATCATATAATCATTTTCAAGTGTAATCCCGCCGTTAGGATTTGTCTATACCTTTTTTGCCTTTCGGTACGAAAATGAGGACATTTTCTAACGTCAAATGTCATCAACCCCCGCCTTTCGGCATCCAAGCTTTTTGTCATTCTCTTTTGAGACTCTCTCGCTTCTACGAAGGTAAATATTGTTTGACGAACAATAATTGATTAAATAAAGCCCAAATATTTTGGTTCAACTTCTAAACCAGTGCCTTTTTATTTCTTTTCTACTTTTATGCCACGCATTCATTGGTCCATTCGAGCCGAATATTAATTGGAAAGAATTAATTCGCTCTTTTTATTTCTTCCTCGAAGGCAAAGGCTACTCCAATCAACAACAACAACAAGAAACGATCGACGATCACCATCCTCTACGAGGCATTTTCAATTTATTACACAAATATTTTTATTATCAACAACCAAGGTATGTACTTTCAGTGATAATTAAAAAGTGAGCATATCCTTCGGTGTAAAATAAAACAGAAATAAACACTCGCCTACGGTCGCTTTACAACTCGTATTTTATATCGGTTGTACATTAAATCTCTACGAGAAAAAATTAAATTATCCGTCGGTCTTTAATACCCGGTTACATTCTCATTAAAGTGTTGAAAAGTGCGTTTAATTCCACTTTGTTTTCATCCAAATATTCAACGTCAAAGTTGCATTTAATTTTCGCTGTATTTTGTCATTTGTTTGCGTATACATTGTTGTGTTTTTCTTTTGGTTTTTTGATCTTCGATCTGCATAGAAAAAACAAAAACAATTGCATTGGTTGTAAGCATTGGTTTGCCAATAGGCATCAATAGTAAAGTGTTATACAGTTGCCGTTCAACTTGCTATACACACGTACGCACACAGGTGTTACATCCAACATACGTTCGAACTGCATACACGTTGGTTTATTAGCGTGGGTCGCTTACGGCGCGAAATTATAAAAATAATTTTTTGCAGGTTCAATTGAGAAAAGTATTTATTGTTGATTCCTACGGATATCGGTCGTTTACTATTATCGTTCGTGTTACGTGGTAGTGTACCCTACGGTCGGTCGATACAAACAATAAAATAACAGTATTTATTATATATTATATTATCGTAATACTGACATATTTGAGTTTCCACGAAACTTTTTTATTTATATATTATTGTTGTTGTTGGACCTTACTGTTTCGTAGTGTGCATCTTACAGTCCGTGCACCCTACAATCGGTCAAGTTGACATTTTACAATTTATAGTTCACGACTTTTCATTGTCTTGTAATTTTTCCATTTGGCAAGTGATATTCACGATACACTTGCACAAATTTTGTGTATCTACGTACACTGGGAGAAATTTTGGATAATATATACACTGAGAGAAACTCTCTCGTAATATATAAAGTTTTCAATTTTTTCGATAATTCGCCACGCAAAAATTATTCTTTGTATTCTACGATACACTGAAAATATTTTTTGTATTCACGATACACTTGCAAAAATCTTTTGGAACACAGGGTACACTGGGAAAATATTGTAATATTTTCCAAATAAAGATTTTGCATATATTTCGCCACGCGAAAAAGGGTTTCTTGTATTTACGATACACTGGAAGAAACTTTACGTGTTTTCATACACTTGGAGAAATTTTTCGCCAATTTTTACAAAAAGTTAAAATACTTATAATTTACCTTGCAGAGCTAATTTTAGCTGGTATTTCCAATACACTGTGAGGAAATTGGTGTATCGACGATACACTGTAAAAAATTGGTTGTACTCCGTACACTGTGAGAAATTTTCTGATCTCATTTTTTGTGTTGTTGTGGTAATCACGTTACCTTACTCACATTTTTAGTACTTTCGGTACACTGCGAAAAATATTGTGTGTTGACGATACAACTTTCGCATACACTGAGAGGAATAACTGCGTTTTCATTTGTTCGACGACAAATCGAAGTAGCTTTTTGGATCGATTTATACTCTTTCCGATAGTTTTGGACATCACGTGTCAATTTTTTCGCCCTTTAATTTTGACAGTACTTGGTCATAATGACTACTACACCACTGACTGCTTTCACAAGAGCAACTGACGCAGTAGTCCGATTTGAAACGAAGTTTCACAGTTTGCGAGACGATGATTTAACCGCCTATAGACTAGAATGTCATGGTTCCGAGGCTAAGTCTTTGTGGGAAAAAGTTAAGAGCTTATTCGACGAATGTCTTGACTTTGTGTCCACACAGAGCAACGCAACCGAGGCAGTCGCCGCTGCTGACAGCAAATATGACGTGGCTTATAATTGTTATCTGAATGTCATGGAGTCGATTCAACGTAAATTGGAGGAACTACGTGCACCATCTAAGCATTCTGCTAAATCGTCTCGGTTGGAGGACCAAACATTACTTTTGAATGTTTCTCATAGGTCCGATGACTCACACAGTTCTTCCGTTAGCTCTAGGGGAGACAATAGTTCCTCCCACAGTCTCAATCTGCCGCCTTGTGATATAGATGTTTTTGACGGCGATTTTCTCAATTGGCCGACATTTAGAGATTTCTTCACAGCGGTATACATTAACAATAGCCGACTTAGCGATATTGAAAAATTGTGTCATTTACTCAAGAAAACCAGTGGTGAAGCTCGCGATGTGGTTTCGAAATTTCCGCTCACGCATAGAAGCTTCGCTCTTGCGTGGAAGGCGCTAAAGGGTACTTATGATAATACCCGCCTCTTGGTGAACCACCAACTCAAATTATTATTTGATTTGCCAGTCTTGGAGTCTGAGACCAGTTCAGGACTGAAGAAACTACAACGTGGTATCTCGACATGCATTTCGACAATGTCCATCTACGATGTGGCCACTGACGATTGGGATCCCATCCTCGTCTTTTTATGCCTTCAGAGGTTGCCGAAATGTACTGTTACACTTTGGGAGCAGAGTATTAAGGACAAGTCTGCTTTGTCTTCTTGGTCAGATTTGGACTTCTTTCTCACGGAAAGAATCCAGACATTGACATGTCTTCGCGATATCCGCGGCATTGACGCCAGGCCTCCGGCCAACAAAAGAATTCGCTCGCATTTCACGAATGCGAAAACGACTCGTTCCCCATCAAGTACGCCTCCTTCCTCCCAATCCTCTCCTGACAGATTATGCGTTCTCTGTCGACGACATCATCACCTCAGAACGTGTTCTAGATTTCATAATCTTTCAGTTCCTGAGAGGATGAATGTGATTAAGCGCCATCAGTGTTGTATGAATTGTCTGTCACGCAGACATGTGACAAATGATTGTCCCAGCGCATATGATTGCGGTAGATGTGGTAGAAGACACCACACTCTTTTGCATAGTGATATGTCGAATAGCCCTAGGACTACTCCGGTCGTTTCCGCACCGGCTACGCGAAATACCGAAGTGGCATCACCGGATGCCGATCAACCTTCTACGTCGACTGGCATTGTTTCTGGGTCGTCGAGTAGACAGGTATTCCATACTTCACGTACTGGAAATGTATTATTAGGGACTGCAATGGTGAATATCGTTCACCAGGGTATCACGTATTCTGCTAGGGCCTTAATAGATCCCGCTTCGGAATCATCCTTTATTACGGAAGGATTGCGGAACCGACTTGGACTGAGTACGTCTTCGACTTCGGCTACAATTTCTGGTGTGAATCAAAGTGTTTCGATCACGTCGAGAGAACTTTGTTCACTTTGCATTGGTACCCCACTAGACGAGTCGCTCCTACTGGAGACTACAGCGTACGTTCTCCCGAACATTTCCGGCAACCTGCCATCTTTTTCTCTAAATCGTGACATTGTGTCTAGCATGCCAAATCTACGTTTGGCTGACCCCAATTTATTTGTTTGTCGTCCTGTTGACCTTCTGTTAGGCGCGGATCTTTATCCGAAAATTTTGTTGGACGGTACGAGAACGAATATTTTGGGATCATTACTAGCGCAAAACACAGTCTGCGGCTGGGTTGTCACGGGTCCTATCCCTTCTTCGAATATTTCAGTCTACACGACTACTGTGGACCTCTCCGAGGGAACTAGTCTTGACGAGACACGTCTCCGCACTTTGGGAACTAGAAGAGCTTCCCCGACGTCCTCTCTTATCTGATTCAGATAAGCTTTGCGGGTAAAATTATGAAAAGACAAACCGACGGGATTCTGAGTGAAGATACTCTTCATCTCAAAACTTATTTCTCCGGACAAATCAGAAATCAAGGACGGGTTGCCTGACACACTTTCTTCGAAATGAGGCATTCTTCTTGTGAAAACCATGAATTAAGACGATTCACCACGACTTTGTCCGGGGGTATATATGGTTATACCATATGGGGCCAGTTTAGGTTACGCCTACGAATGAGGAGAAGACAATTTAACTTCGATTGGTTTTCACTGCCTTGAATGACATTTTTACACGTCGGTCCGACTCAACAATCAGACTTGTTTCTCCTCGTTTTGAGGTGGAGGTTGTATAAATTCGTATACAATTGCGATATCACACAGATGTATACAGACATATATATGTTGACCCGTTCTAGATTTTTCATCATTGAATACAACTACGATATTCTCTGCAAATACTATCCAGGACTTTTTATTTAATTAAACAGTGACTTTGACATATTTTACCATTGGCTGACGGCACGGAGAATGAGTTTCCTCTTTATGCATACGTCCTACGGAGGTGCATGTACGTTGACGACGTATTGACGGGGTACCATAATTTGGGTAATGCGCCTGGGTCAAGGGGCAATACACGCCATGAGTTTGAGCTTGTCCTATAGTACGCTATTTATCACGGTTATATTTACAAAACTGTCTGCTTTTCTACGAAAGCGGTAACTTTACATGCTACTTTTGATTTGTCCACGACATTCTCGACGAGAACTATTACTCCCCACTACGTGGAAATTATGTCGTATTCGCGATGTTCATCCGGGTACTAACGGTCGTCGTTTGTTCAAATGGATTACATCCTTGTCTTTTAGGGAGTTAACATAGGTCTATCTGTCGCGTTGTACTCGCGTCCTCACTGGATTTTGCTAGCGTGAAAATCTTAGGTTTGATGGCCGCGTTTCGAATCGCTATAGGACGGAAAGTTGTAAGGCGACCTACGGTTTCTTGTCATTCTGACCATTTTGTTAATTTGATTTTCCGTTCCGTCATCGAAATCTTTCTATATTTTCATAGATGGAAAACATAGCAAAGATGGCCTCTACCCTTCCTGATTTTGAGGACGACGTCCCCATGTCTGATGAGGAACGGGAAATCGATCCAACCATCGCACCTCTGGCCGATGTATCCACCATCAGCACGACTGCTGATCCTGCCACTCTGGCCGACCTTTCCACCAATAAAAATCCGTTGACGACGGCTCCTGGAGTTCCTCCAGGAGAATTATCTGTGGCTTCGCCACCCCTTTCGGCACCAGTTCGAAAGAACCAGGGTTCGAATATTCAACGTGGCAGAAGAGAATGTGTCATATGCAAGGCAAAGCATCACTTACGTGATTGCAAAGAGTTCAGGGCGATGCGCATTGAACGAAGGCTGCGTACCGTAGCGCTTCATAAATGTTGTGGTAATTGCCTTGACGCCACACACTTTGTTCGTGACTGTCCCAGTCTACACAGGTGTAAGCACTGTAACGGTGACCATCACACCATGCTGCATAATCATGCAAAGAATAGCGCTGATCGGTCCCGCCCTGCTACAAAGTCTGCTCCCAGACAAAAATCCGGAGTTCCTCCAAAACCTGGTAGATCCTCTATTCGTCCGCATATTACGTCTGACCCTTCTGTCCGATCTTATCAGCCGTCAACTTCATCAGCTCCCCGACCCGTAATGGCGATTCAGCCCGTTGCTACGCTCGGGCCGACAATGGTCATTCAGCTAGAGTTGAATGATCGGCGAGTTCCTGTCCGGGCGCTTTTGGACCCTTGCGCAGGTCTTAGTTTAATTTGTCGGTCATTGGCCGAGGAACTTCGGCTAAGTCCTGTAGCAGTGGGTCCAGAAGTGTTCTGTCAGGTCTCAGTCGCATCATCACATGACCCATCGCAACGATTAGGGGTATCGGCAAGAATTGTGGATTTGACCCACCTAACTTCTCCTTCGGAGTCCGTGAATCCTGCCCTAAAGGATCACTTTGCCGGGCTACAGTTAGCTGACCCGCATTTTTATCAAGCTTCACATGTAGCGATTGTCCTTGGTCCAGAGGTCTACCACAAAATAATGAGGCCACAAACATATTCTAGCCCGGGTTTCCCATGGGCCCAACTCACAATGTTTGGGTGGGTTATTTCGGGTCCATGCAACATATAATTGGGTGTAAGACAATCTTCCATTGTCTTCCGACTTAACGAGTCCTCGACACCCGGCTCTTCCGAGTCAAATTTATTTGAAATTTAAAAATCGATCGGGCTTAACGAGTCCATTTACGATCGCGTGCTTGACGAGCACATTTGTAAATATGAATTTGTTTTTGAAAAAATGAAACATGAATTGGAAACCATAACAAGAAAAAACAGAATTGAACTAAAATAAAATGCTCCTTTTTTTATTAACTGAAATGTACATTCTGTATACTTTCATTATTTAAATTGAACATATAATTAATATTACTTTAAATTTTGCAACATGGCAGGATGTTGCAAGGCGGGCGGCAATGTTTAAGTTCAAATGCCGTTTTCTTAGCTTTTGTTAAATCATATAATCATTTTCAAGTGTAATCCCGCCGTTAGGATTTGTCTATACCTTTTTTGCCTTTCGGTACGAAAATGAGGACATTTTCTAACGTCAAATGTCATCAACCCCCGCCTTTCGGCATCCAAGCTTTTTGTCATTCTCTTTTGAGACTCTCTCGCTTCTACGAAGGTAAATATTGTTTGACGAACAATAATTGATTAAATAAAGCCCAAATATTTTGGTTCAACTTCTAAACCAGTGCCTTTTTATTTCTTTTCTACTTTTATGCCACGCATTCAGTATTTCTATAGAAAATTTGGTAATTTTTTTCTATAAAAACTTTTATTACAATTTTATTTCTATAATAAAATTTGTTAAAATTTTATTTGTATAAAAATTTTTATTAAAATTTTATTTCTTTAGAAAATTTTGTTAAAATTTTATTTCTATAGAAATGTTTGTTAAAATTTTATTTCTATAGAAAATTTTGTTAAAATTTCATTTCTATTGAAAATTCTGTTAAAATTTTATTTTGTTTTGTTTTTCAATCGTATTTGTTGTTTTGATCTAAGCATAAAACCCTTGTGTTGACTTAACTACAAAAGTACCTTAACCAACAGAGGATTGAAATAAAATTTTAACAAATTTTTCTATAGTAATAAAATTTTAACAATGGCTTTGCCCAAATAAGTTTGACAAACATTATTTCCTCTCTTGGTTAAGCTACTCTTGTAGTTGATCCAACACAATGGTTTTAAACTTAAATCAAAACAACAAATAAAATTTTATTTCTATAGAAAATTTTGTTAAAATTTTACTTCTATAGAAAATTCTGTTAAAATTTTATTTCTGTAGAAAATTTTGTCAAAATTTTATTTCTATAGAAAATTTTGTCAAAATTTTATTTGTGTAGAAAAATTTGTTAAAATTTTATTTCTTAAAAAAATTTTGTTAAAATTTTATTTCTATAGAAAATTTTGTTAAAATTTTATTTCTGTAGAAAAAACTATAGAAATTTTTTCTATTTCTACAAAAAAAAATTGTCAAAATTTTATTTCAGTAGAAAATTTTTTTCAATAGAATAGAAATTGTCAAAATTTTATATCCAAAAAAAAATTTTTAAATTTTATTTTTATAGAAAATTTTGTAAAATTTTATTTCTGCAAAAAAAGTTTGTCAAAACTTTATTTCTGTAGAAAAATTTATTTTTACAGAAAATTTTGTTAAAATTGTATATCTATAAAAAAAATATTAAAATTGTTTCTATAGAAGATTTGGTCAAAATTTTGTTTCAGTAGAAAATTTATTGCTATAGAAAATTGAAGTACCTCTTACCCCCATTTTCATGAAGCTCCGTTAGTGCTACGTTAGCTAACGAACTTTTAAACCGCTCTATGAACATATCTGTCATTTTCCCTATATATTCCATATGCCAGTTAGGAACTTAACTGTTGAAGATTTTTCATTTAAAGTTAACGGGAGAGAAGCTATTTGCAATTTAATTTCTGTTAACAGGCAGTTAAAGCCTCACGGAGCGACATGCAAATGGCCGTTAGTAGCAGAGGAATATTTGGCAAAATCTACCAAAGCTTGAAGAATTCCACCAATCTACACAGAAAAAAATTTCCGTAGTTAAACTAACGCTGAATTTAACTTATTTTTATTGGAAAAAAATTATATGCTTGTAGGAAAATTTTATTATTTTTATAGAAATTTGCCACAACTTAATGAAATCTTACTTTTTTTAAGTATGTCTCAAAAATTTTATGAACTAAACGTGAGTATAAAGTTCAATAACCGTACGCATAAGATCAATATGAACTAAAACAAATGACAATTTTCATACGATTCCCAAAAATAGTAAGAATGAACTACTGTATGTTATGGTTAAAATGGTCATGATTTGGCGCCAATGATTTTTATACCCACCACCATAAAATGGCGACGGGGGTATAATAAGTTTGTCATTCCGTTTGTAACACACCGAAATATCGATTTCCGACTATATAAAGTATATATATTCTTGATCAGGGAGAAATTCTAAGACGATATAAGCATGTCCGTCTGTCTGTCTGTTGTAATCACGCTACAGCCTTCAATAATGGCGCTATCGTCCCGAAATTTGGCACAGATTAGTTTTTTGTTTGCAGGCAGGTCAAGTTCGAATATGGGCTATATCGGTCCAAGTTTTGATATAGTCCCCATATAAACCGACCTCCCGATTTGGGGTCTTGGGCCTATAAAAACCGTAGTTTTTAGCAGATTTGCCTGAAATTGGAAATCTAGAGGTATTTTGGAACCATAAAGGGGTGTGTCGAAAATGGTCCGTATCGGTCCATGTTTTAGTATAGCCCCCATATAGACCGATCTCCCGATTTTGCTTCTTAGGCGTCTAGAAACAGTATTTTCTATCCGATTTGTCTGAAATTGAAAATCTAGAGGTATTTTAGGACCATAAGGAGGTGTGTCGAAAATCGTTCGTATCGGTCCATGTTTTGATATAGCCCCCATATAAACCAACCTCCCGATTTGGAGTCTTGGGCCTATAAAAACCGTAGTTTTTATCCAATTTTCCTGAAATTGGAAATATAGAGATATTTGAGGACCATAAAAAGGTGTGCCGAAAATGGTGCTCATCGGTCCATGTTGTGGTATAGCCCCCATATAGACCGATAGCCCGATTTTGCTTTTAGGGCTTCTAGAAACTATATTTACCATCCGATTTGCCTGAAATTGGAAATCTAGAGGTATTTGAGGACCATAAAAAGGTGTGCCGAAAATGGTGCTCATCGGTCCATGTTTTGATATAGCCCCCATAGAGACTGATTTCCCGATTTTGCTTCTTGGGCTTCTAGAAACTATATTTACCATCCGCTTTGCCTGAAATTCTTGAGCTATAATAAACTGTATTTATTACATGACTTGCCTGAAATTCGAAATCTAGAGGTATTTTTAGATTACAAATAAGAGTGCCGAAATTGAGGTATATCGGTCCATATTTTGGTATAACCCCCATATAGACTGATCTCTCGATTTTTATTTCTTGGGCGTCTAGAGACTATATTTTCTGGCCGATTTGTTTGAAATTGAAAATCTGGAAATATTTTAAGATCACAAATATGTGAGTAGCAAATGGTGCCTATCGGTCCATGTTTTGGTATAGCCCCCATATACACCCATATCTCCCGGCTTTATTTCTTGGGCTTCTAGAATCCGTAGTTTTTATCCGATTTGTTGGAAATTAGTAATCTATAATAACATTTTAGACAAACGAAATTTCTTGTTCTTATTAAGTGTTTTCGTTTATTCAACGATTGTCTCTAAAATTTGTGTCAAAAGAAAACTTTGCTTGTCTAAAATTACGTTTCTCAAAACAGAATACACTTCTTTCAGGGTATAGCAGACGCACTGATCATGAAAATTGCTTCAAACTGAAAGTAAAAGTTCCAGATTTTACTCATCGTATTTAAATAAATGCGGAAAAATCTACAGATTTAAGATTTTAAATCCAGGCGTAATTTCAACATATACACGATATGTTTATATTTTCTCTAAAACTCTAACAAAATTGGTTCTCATAAATCCAGAATCTTATCTGGTCTTCATAGGTAGAATCTTTAAAGTTTGTCTTCGGGAGCTGGCTCGTTTGGGAGAAGATTTGTCATCAAACCCCCTACAATTCTATATATTATCAAGTAACCCACTACGACGAAGAGTTTTCATAGTAAACTATTATACTTGATTCATGGTGGTGGGTATTTAAAATTCGGCCCGGCCGAATTTACTGCTTTATATACTTGTCTTCTTTACTTTTAGTTAATTTATTCTTCTATGAGATGATGTAATTTCGTGAACTGCAGTTAAAAAGTACAACAGGGCATTAAAATGTCCTGGCTTTAACAACGCTTTGTGGAAATCTCAAAATGTGGAGTAAAATTTAGTTCAATTTTCGTGCGTGGTAGTTCATTCTTCCTATAAAACAGTTCACTTTTTTTCGGTGTACCAAACAGGAAAAAATCTACCATTTTTGGTAGAATTCTACCAATTGTGGCAACCCTATCTCAGACCCCATAAAATATACATCTACTGGGTTAATAACTTTGGTAGCATCATGACGGAATAAATTTCATTTGATCCGGTTAAAATTTGACCTTCTAATTACCAAGCGAAAATTATCTCATATAACATAGGTTCATAATTGTTTATAGACTCCCATATACTCGTATAAAAAAAGTGAAGAGTCTTTCATAGGTTTTTATTCTGCCTTTTTTACACTGAAAGAAGAGTTTTCTTTTGTGAGGAACGAAATTTTAGACTAAGTTTTCTTTTGGTGCTAAATAATTTTCTATTGAATTAAATAAAAATCATTAAATTAAATCGTTGCAACTCTTGTCACATTTTCGGGTTTACTTGCTCCTTAAGAAAATATTTTATAACAAAAGAGAATTTCGTTTGTCTAAAATTTCGTTCCTGAGGAAAGTATTTTTTCTTTGGGTGTACCATAGACTCCATATGGACTAGCATACAATTTAGAAGGCAATGTAAAGAAGGTTTAATATACCTTACCATCGATACCTGTTACCACAACCCAAGTAATTCCATTGTGGATGACATGTCTTTAGTATAACTTTGTATGCAATCCATGGTGGAACATCCAAAGAAAAAATACTTTCCTCAGGAACGAAAATTTAGACAAACGACATTCCCATTTCTTATAAAGTATTTTCTTGTAGGGCAGATAAATTCGATTTTTTAATAAATGATTCAACGATTGTCTGTAATCTATTTTATTTGTCTCTAAAGAAAATTTTTTAGCGTCAAAAGAAAATTTAGCTTGTTTGAAATTTCGTTCCCCAGAAAAGAAAATTCTTCTTTCAGTGAAGGTGCTTAAGGTTCAGCCTATCCGAACTTTCGCCAGTATTCACTAGTTTTAAAATCATACAAATATGGAATAGTCTGACATAGTATATAAGGTGTAGTGTGAACATTGTCGTTGTAATTTTTAAGTAATTAATGAATATCTCTTCTCTTTAATAGTGTCAGCGGTCCTTTTGCAATTTTAATGTCTTATTTATCAGAATTCCATGGTGCCAACCATCGTTCCCAAATAATGATGATTGTTGGAATTATGTTTTCGATTTCAAACATAATTTTACCGGTATTGGCTCTTTCAATTTTACCCAACGATTGGAGTTTTCAAATATTCCAGATGAATTGTAAGTTTAAACTACTCACAAAGAAATTAAATTCTTTATACACCCAAAGAAAAAAATACTTCTCCTCCTGAATGAAATTTAGACAAACGAAATTGCCATTTAATTTGTTATAAAGGGTGATACGGCCAAAATTTGGTCAATATAAACTTGACGTATTTCTTTCAATTTTGCATTTAAAAAACCTGAACACCCCTCATTTTAAAGGTGTGTGTGTAGAATGTTGCTCCTATTTTGATTTTGCAATTCACTCTTCAGTGTTTGGGGAACGTTTGTCGACAGCCAGGAAGTCTGGATCGGGGGGAAATCGAAAACCGGAAGCCGCTGAGACGACAAAGAGAGTTGCCGGTAGTTTCAAGCGAAACATTAACCTCTCTCTCCGAGATGCCGCAAATAAGCTGGGTGTATCGTCTACAACCGTGCATCGAGCCAAAAAACGAGCCGGACTATCGACTTACAAGAAGGTAGTGACTCCAAATCGCGATGATAAACAAAATACGACGGCTAAAGCGCGATCCCGGAGGCTGTACACGACGATGCTGTCGAAGTTTGACTGTGTGGTAATTGACGACGAAACCTACGTCAAAGCCGACTACAAGCAGCTTCCGGGACAGGAGTTTTATACGGCAAAAGGAAGGGGAAAGGTGGCAGATATTTTCAAGCACATAAAACTGTCAAAGTTCGCAAAGAAATATCTGGTTTGGCAAGCCATCTGTAACTGTGGCTTGAAAAGCAGCATTTTCATAGCTTCCGGGACTGTCAACCAAGAAATTTACGTGAAAGAGTGTTTGAATAAACGTCTGCTGCCTTTCCTGAAGAAACACGGTTGTTCCGTACTGTTTTGGCCGGTTTTGGCATCTTGCCATTACGGTAAAAAGGCCATGGAGTGGTACGCCGCCAACAACGTGCAGGTGGTTCCCAAGGACAAGAACCCTCCCAACACGCCAGAGCTCCGCCCAATTGAGAAATACTGGGTTATTGTCAAGCGGAACCTAAAGAAGACCAAAAAACTGCTAAGGACGAGCAGCAGTTCAAGGCAAACTGGCTTTCTGCGGCGCAGAAGGTGGACAAGGTGGCTGTACAAAATCTGATGGCAGATGTCAAGCGGCAATTCGGATTTGGAAAAGCGAAAGCCTAACTGAATATTTTTCCTGAATTTTATACTAATTGAATTTGAAAAAGAAATTTAATTTGATTTTTTAAATAAACGATTTCACCGATTTACACGCGTTTTCCCTTGACCAAATTTTGACCGTATCACCCTTTAGCGGAAAACCCCGAATTTGTGATAAGTGAATCAACGTTTGTCTCTAAACTTTTTTAATTGCCTTTAAAGAATTTTTTTTTGTTACGTCAAACGAAAACTTCGCTTGTCTAAAATTTCGTTCCACAGTAAAGAAAACTCTTATTTCAGTGTAAAACTTAAAGTTACTTTAGAGCAAAGAGGATAAATACTTTTCTCTCAAATAAAATTATTGACAAACGAAATTCGCTCTTGTTAAAAAGTATTAATATTTTTCTTTATGAGCATATAAAATCGAATTAATTACAAGCATAGCAATTATTGATTCTAATCTGGTTTATTTGGACCCTAATGTAAATATTTTAAATCCAAAAGAAATTTCGTTTCTTAGAAAAGAAAACTATGCCTTCAGTGTAAATAGCAAAGAAAACGTCCTAATCAAATTTTTAAAGTCAAAAACATTGACAATGAGGAACTCAATATACCACTAACAATATATAGTGAAACCTCTGAAAGGTGGACACCCACGGTCGCCAAAAATTTTGTCCACCTTTGCGAGGTGTCCATGTATGAGAGGTTAATTTTAATGTACTAATATAGCAAACATCCTCACACAACTGTCCATGTTTAGGAGGTGTCCAGTTTTCAGAGTGTCCAAGTTTAAGAGGTTTCACTGTATTTAGTTAAAATAAAATTGTTTGGCTAAAATTTCGTTTGGTGGAAAAGTATTTTTTTTCTTTGTGTGTACGTACGGGAAAATATTTATATAACTCACTTTGAAGCAATTTACTATATCGTTCCAATCATTTAATAAATTTTTAACAAATTTCTTTTTTTATGTTTCATTATTAGATGTCCCTTGGAAAGTATTCCTGGCGATCAGTGCTATACCAAGTTTATTGGCTGCTTTACTTTTTTCCTTTTTCCCAGAGAGTCCAAAATTTCTCATGTCCCAAGGTAGAAATTCTGAGGCAATGAAAACTTTTAAAATGATGTATGCCTTAAATTCGGGAAAGCCAAAAGAAACTTTTATGGTAATTAAAAAAAAACAAGTTTATACGGCCGTAAGTTCGGCCAGGCCGACTCTTATGTACCCTCCACCATGCATGGATTGCGTAGAAACTTCTACGAAAGACTGTCATTCACAATCGAATTACTTTGGTTGTGGTATCTTAAAACTTCTTAACATCGTTTTCTAAATTGTGTGTTAGTCCATACGTGGTATATATTAGACAAAAAAGTTATGTATAGTTAAGTCCACAAATAATTACTAATCGATATGGACTTTTTGCACGGTACGTAGAGATCCAGAATTGAAATATGGGGGTCGCTTATACGTGGGCTATATACAATTATGAACTTGATATGGACCAATTTTTGTGTGATTGGAAATCGATTTATCTGAGGGATATATATATAACTATAGACCGATATGGATCTAGTTACGCATGGTTGTTAACGACCATATACCAGCACAATGTACCAAATTTCAACTCACTCGGATGAAATTTGCTCCTCCTTCAAGCAGATCGGATGAATTTTGCTTCTCCAAAAGGCACCGGAGGTCAAATCTGGGGATCGGTTTATATGGGAGCTATATATAATTATGGGCTGATAGGAACCAATTCTTGCATGGTTGTTGGATACCATATACTAACATCACGTACCATATTTCAACCGAATGGGAAGAATTTTGCTCTTCCAAGGGGGCTCTGGAGGTCAAATCTGGGGATCGGTTTATATGGGGCCTATATATACTTATGGACCAATACCGACCAATTTTTGCATGGGAGTTTGAGGCCATATATTAACACCTCGTACCAAATTTCAACTGAATCAGATGAATTTTGGTCTTCCAAGAGGCTCCGGAGGTCAAATCTGGTGATCGGTTTATATGGGGGCTATATATAATTATGGACCGATATGGACCAATTTTTGCATGGTTCTTAGAGACTAAATACTAATACCATGTACCAAATTTCAGCCGGATCGAATGAAATTTGCTTCTCTCAGAGGCCTCGCAAGCCAAATCGGGGGATCGGTTTATATGGGGGCTACATATAATTATGGACCGATGTGGACCAATTTTTGCATCGTTGTTAGAGACCATATACTAACACCATGTACCAAATTTCAGCCAGATCGGATGAAATTTGCTTCTCTTAGAGGCCTCGCAAGCCAAATTTGGGGGCCCGTTTATATGGGGGCTATACGTAAAAGTGGACCGATATGGCCCATTTGCAATGCCATCCGACCTACATCAATAACAACTAATTGTGCCAAGTTTCAAGTCGATAGCTTGTTTCGTTCGGAAGTTAGCGTGATTTCAACAGACGGACGGACGGACGGACGGACATGCTCAGATCGACTCAGAATTTCACCACGACCCAGAATATATATATATATATATATATATATATATATATATATACTTTATGGGGTCTTAGAGCAATATTTCGATGTGTTACAAACGGAATGACAAAGTTAATATACCCCCCATCCTATGGTGGAGGGTATAAAAATAAAATATTTTTAATAATAATACAAGGGAATAATGGTTCCGTTGATTAAGAACTGAATATTGTTTTTAAGGTTATTTGAGACGCTGAATCCAAATCTGCACTTGTTTTTTTTTTTTCTATCAGCTCAACTTTTCGAGATATACGGTTATGCTAAAAAATAAGGCACTTCCGCTACATATAATATAACTTTTCAATCAAATTTATTAAAATATTATTTATCACTGCCCGGAAATTTTTTTTAAATTACCAAAAATGTTTCCAATCAAAAATATAACTGGAAAACCTTCCTGGAAATTTAATTATAATCGAAAAACTCATCAGAAAATGCCACTAGAATTTTTTCTTTAATTGCAAATAAACAAGATTAGAGAAAAATATTTAGGCTTATTTGCACTTAAAGAAAACAATTTAGAATAACGTTTGCCTAAAATTTCCATGCGAAGGAAAGTATTTTTCTTTGTGTGTGTGAAAAAAATATATCTTGTTTTGGAAACCAAATTGTAACACACAAAAAATATTTTTTTGTCTTCAATCACGAAATTAATTGAGTCAATTAATTTTTAATTGAAATGTCTTCAATCTCAGTAATGATAGTATCAATTAAAAAATTAATTGAAAGTTAATTAAAAAATTAATTGATCCGATTAAAAAATTAATAGATACTATTAATTTTTGTAATTGATTTTTGTTTCAATTAAAAAAAAATGTAATCAATTAAATTTTTAATTGAATATTTGTATACCCTCCACCATAGGATGGCATGTCCGTCCGTCCGTCTGTTGAAATGACACTAACTTCCGAACAAGCTATCGACTTGAAACTTGGCACAAGTAGTTGTTATTAATGTAGGTCGGATGGTATTGCAAATGGGCCATATCGGACCACTTTTACGTATAGCCCCCCATATAAACCGACGCTCAGATATGGCTTGCGGAGCCTCTTGGAGGATCAAAATTCATTCATTCCGGTTGAAATTTGGTACATAGTGTTGTACCAATGGTCTCTAACAACCATGCAAAAATTGGTCCACATCGGTCCATAATTATATATAGTCCCCATATAAACCGATCCCCCGATTTGGCTTGCGGAGCCTCTAAGAGAAGCACATTTCATCCGATCCGGTACATGGTGTTAGTATATGGCCTCTAACAACCATGCAAAAATTGGTCCACATCGGTCCATAATTACATATAGCCGCCATATAAACCGATCTCCAGATTTGACCTCCGGAGCCTCTTGGAAGACCAAAATTCATCTGATTCAGTTGAAATTTGGTACGTGGTGTTAGTATATGGTCTCTAACAACCATGCAGGAATTGGTCCATATCGGTTCATAATTATATATTGGCCCCATATAATCCGATCCCCAGATTTGACCTCCGGAGCCTCATGGATGAGCAAAATTCATCCGATCCGGCTGAAATTTTGCACATGGTGTTAGTATATGGTCTCTAACAACCATGCAGGAATTGGTCCATATCGGTTCATAATTATATATTGGCCCCATATAATCCGATCCCCAGATTTAACCTCCGGAGCTCTTGGAGGAGCAACATTCATCCGATCCGATTGAAATTTGGTACATTGCGCTAGTATATGGCTGCTAACAACCATGCCAAAATTGGTCCATATCGGCCTATAGTTATATATAGCCGATCCCCAAAAATAATCTACCAAAGTTTTATTACTATAGAAAATATTGTCAAAATTTTATTACTATGGAAAATTTTGTCAAAATTTTATTACTATAGAAAATGTTGTCAACATTTTATTGCTATAGAAAATTTTTTCAAAATTTTATTACTATACATAATTTTGTTAAAATTTTATTTCTATAGAAAATTTTGCCAAAATTTTATTTCTATGGAAAATTTTGTCAAAATTTTATTTCTATGGAAAATTTTGTCAAAATTTTATTTCTATAGAAAATTTTGTCAAAATTTTATTTCTTTAGAAAATTTTGTCAAAATTTTATTTCTATAGAAAATTTTGTCAAAATTTTATTACTTACAAAATTTTGTTAAGATTTTATTTCTATAGAAAATTTTGTCAAAATTTTATTTCTATAGAAAATTTTGTCAAAATTTTATTATTATACAAAATTTTGTCAAGATTTTATTTCTATAGAGAATTTTGTCAAAATTTTATTTCCATAGAAAATTTTGTCAACATTTTATTTTTATATTGAGAAGACGGTGTTATGGAGTTTTAAGATACCTTGCCATCGTCAAGTGTTACCGCAACCCAAGTAATTCGATTGTGGATGACAGTCTTTCATAGAAATTTCTACGCAATCCATGGTGGAGGGTACATAAGATTCGGCCAGGCCGAACTTACGGCCGTATATACTTGTTAAAACTCAATTAAGACTTTAATTAGAAAAATTTTCGTGATATTTTTTTCTGTGAACTAAATTATCTTGGGTTATTTGATCATTCTTTAAGGAGGAGGAAATGCCTATTTCTTTAATGTCTAACATACACAGAAAACAAAAATACATAACCAAAATTTAAGCAATTAAAAAATTAACTGACACAATTAACTTTTTAATCAAATTGATTAAAATATTAAATATCCTAATTATCATTTTGATTAAATAAGCAAAAATAATTCCAATCAAAAATATGATTGGAAATCCTGCCCTGAACTTAATTATAATCGAAAACCACACCAGAAAATGCAGAGTGATATTTCTATTAAAAAATATTGTTTTTTTTTTTTTCAGATAAAAAAATTAATAGAAGAAACCCAACAAAAGGATAAGCCGATTACACAGACAATTTCAACAATTGAGTCTACCTTGAAGGATATGTATAATGGAAACCGAGAGCATTGCGAGGAAACTGATAAACCCGTGTTTGAAAAACATACCAACACTTTTAGGCTGTTGTGTTCAAAGTCCCACATAGGTTTATGTTTTGTAGTTTGCTTAATGCAATTCTTTGTTTTATTGGGGTATTATGTTTCCAATGAATTTTAGAATGATTTTTATAATTTTTCTCCCTTTTTAGATTGAATACCATGCGCCTCTGGTTACCTCAATTATTTGCTTCAATTAATGAATATGAACATATCTCAACGCAGCCTACCAGCATGTGTGCTATTGTTGAGTACAGTGTAAATAAAACGGAAATTGTTAAAGATTCTACGAGTGATTGTAAAGTTGTGAGTATCCTTATATGACTTGACAAGGTATAACTATCGCTATCACTGTTGCCACAGTTTGTAGAATGCTATCAAAAATGGTATACTTTTTACTGTTAGGTGGATTGGTAGAATTCTTCATGGTGTGGATATTCCTCTTCAACTAAGAAGTACTTATTAAATTTTCTATAGAAATAGAATTTTGACAAAATATTCAATAGAAATAGACTTTTGATAAAATATTTTATAGAAATAGTATTTGGCAAAATTTTCTATAGAAATAAAGTTTTGACAAAACTTTCTACAGAAATAAAATGTTTACAAAATTTTCTAAAGAAATAATATTTTAACAAAATATTCTACAGGAATAAAATTTTGACAAATTTTTCTACCAGAATAAAATTTTGACAAAAATTTCTATAGAAAAAAGATTTTGACAAAATTTTCTATAGAAAAAAGATTTTGACAATTTTTTATAGAAATAAAATTTTGACAAAATTTTCCATAGAAATAAAATGTTGACAAAATAAAATTTTTACAAAATTTTTCCATAGAAATAAAATTTTGAAAAATTTTCCATAGAAATAAAATGTTGACAAAACTTTCCATAGAAATAAAATGTTGACAAATTTTTCTATAAAAATAAAATTTTGACAAAAATATCTACCAGAATAAAATGTTGACAACATTTTCTATAGAAAAAAGATTTTGACAAAATTTTCTATAGAAAAAAGATTTTGACAATCTTTTTTATAGAAATAAAATTTTGACAACATTTTCTGTAGAAATAAAATTTTGATAAAATTTTCCATAGAAATAAAATTTTGACAAAATTTTCTATAGATATAAAATTTTGACAAAATTTTCTATAGAAATTAAATTTTGACAAAATTTTCTATAGAAATAAAATTTTGACAAAATTTTCTATAGAAATAAAAGTTTGACAAAATTTTCTAAAATAATATTTTAACAAAATTTTCTACAAAAATAAATTATTGACAAAATTTTCTATGGAAAAGAAATTTTGACAAAATGTTCTACAGAAATAAAAATTTTAAAAAAAAATTTTATAGAAATAAAATTTTGACAAAATTTTCCATAGAAATAAAATGTTGACAAAACTTTCCATAGAAATAAAATGTTGACAGATTTTTCTATAAAAATAAAATTTTGACAAAAATATCTACCAGAATAAAATGTTGACAACATTTTCTATAGAAAAAAGATTTTGACAAAATTTTCTATAGAAATAAAATTTTGACAAAATTTTCTATAGAAATAAAATTTTGACAACATTTTCTGTAGAAATAAAATTTTGATAAAATTTTCCATAGAAATAAAATTTTGACAAAATTTTCTATAGATATAAAATTGTGACAAAATTTTCTATAGATATAAAATTGTGACAAAATTTTCTATAGAAATTAAATTTTGACAAAATTTTCTATGGAAATAAAAGTTTGACAAAATTTTCTAAAATAATATTTTAACAAAATTTTCTACAAGAATAAATTATTGACAAAATTTTCTATGGAAAAGAAATTTTGACAAAATGTTCTACAGAAATAAAAATTTTCTATAGAAATAAAATTTTATCACAATTTTCTATAGAAATAAAATTTTGTTGTTGTTGTTTTTTTTTGTGATCTCAGCTTAAAACCATACATTGGCTAAACTACAAATGTAGCTTAACCAACAGAGGAAAAGAATGTTTGTCAAATTTATTTGGGCAGAGCCCTATAGACCGCAAGATGGTTGGATGGACGCACGTTTCGGAATTACCACATTCCTCATCAGCATCCTCTACTTGCAGCAAAACTATCAATCAATTATCAGAATAAATTCAGGCAGCTCATTAAACCCAACAATGAACCACACTTGAACCTTCCGAAAAAAGAGTTTACATTGATAGCCGGCTTATGCCGAAATAAATTTAGTCAATGTATGGTTTTAAGCTGAAATCAAAAAAAAAAAAAACAACAACAACAATGATTAAAGAACAAAAACCAACAATAACAAAACAAAACGAATGAAATAAAATTTTGACAAAATTTTCCACAGGAATAAAATTTTGACAACATTTTCTAAACAAATAATATTTTAAAAAAAATTTCTATAGAAATAAAATTTTGACAAAATTTTGTACAGGAATAAAATTTTGGCAAAATTTTCTAAAGAAAAAATATAAAATTTTGACAAAATTTTCTATAGAAATAAAATTTTGACAAAATTTTCCATAGAAATAAAATTTTTACAAAATTTTCGATAGAAATAAAATTTTGACAAAATTTTCTATAGAAATAAAATTTTGACAAAATTTTCTATACAAATAAAATTTTGACAAAATTTTCTATACAAATAAAATTTTTACAAAATGTTCTATACAAATAAAATTTTGACAAAATTTTCTATAGGAATGACATTTTGACAAAATTTTCTATAAGAATAAAATTTTGACAAAATTTTCCATAGAAATAAAATGTTGACAAAATGTTCTATAAAAATAAAATTTTTACAAAATTTTCTATAGAAATAAAGTTTTAACAAATTTTTCTATAGAAATAAAATTTTGACAACATTTTTTAAACAAATAATATTTTTAAAAAATTTTCTATAGAAATAAAATTTTGACAAAATTTTGTACAGGAATAAAATTTTGGCAAAATTTTCTAAAGAAAAAGTATAAAATTTTGACAAAATTTTCCATAGAAATAAAATTTTGACAAAATTTTCGATAGAAATAAAATTTTGACAAAATTTTCTATAGAAATAAAATTTTGACAAAATTTTCTATACAAATAAAATTTTGACAAAATTTTCTGTACAAATAAAATTTTGACAAAATTTTCTATAGGAATAAAATTTTGACAAAATTTTCTATAAGAATAAAATTTTGGCAAAATTTTCCATAGAAATAAAGTGTTGACAAAATGTTCTATAAAAATAAAATTTTTACAAAATTTTCTAAAGAAATGATATTTTAACAGAATTTTCTACAGGAATAAAATTTTGACAACTTTTTCTACAAGAATAACATTTTGACAAAATTTTCTATGGAAAAGAAATCTTGACAAAATTTTCTATAGAAATAAAATTTTGACAAAATTTTCTACAGGAATAAAATTTTGCCAACATTTTCTAAAGAAATAATATTTTAACAAAATTTTCTATAGAAATAAAATTTTGACAAAATTTTCTACAGGTATAAGATTTTGGCAAAATTTTATACAGAAAAAATATTTTGACAAAATTTTCTATAGAAATAAAATTTTAACAAAATTTTCTATAGAAATAAAATTTTAACAAAATTTTCTATAGAAATAAAATTTTAACAAGATTTTCTATATATTAGAAATAAAATTTTGACAAAATTTTCTACAGAAAAGAAATTTGGGAAAATTTTCTATAGAAATATAATTTTGACAACATTTTTTATAGAAATATAATTTTGACAACATTTTTTATAGAAATAGAATTTTGACAACATTTTTTTATAGAAATAAAATTTTGACAAAATTTTCTATAGAAATAAAATTTTAACAAAATTTTCTATAGAAATAAAATTTAACAATTCCTGATCCTTGTGCGTTTGTTATAACCGTGTTGGATATAAATTAAAATGAAAATATTGTAGTATCGGGTGGCACTAATTGATATGGAAAGCATTTGCGTGGAATATTTTTATACCCTCCACCATAGGATGGGGGTATATTAACTTTGTCATTCCGTTTGTAACACATCGAAATATTGCTCTAAGACCCCATAAAGTATATATATTCTGGGTCGTGGTGAAATTCTGAGTCGATCTAAGCATGTCCGTCCGTCCGTCCGTCTGTCCGTCTGTCCGGCTGTCCGTCCGTCTGTGGAAATCACGCTAACTTCCGAACGAAACAAGCTATCGACTTGAAACTTGGCACAAGTAGTTGTTATTGATGTAGGTCGGATGGTATTGCAAATGGGCCATATCGGACCACGTTTACGTATAGCCCCCATATAAACCGATCCCCAAATTTGGCTTGGGGAGCCTCCCGGAGCAGCAAAATTCATCCGATCCGGTTGAAATTTGGTACGTGGTCTTAGTATACGGTCTCTAACAACCATGCAAAAATTGGTCCATATCGGTCCATAATTATATATAGCCCCCATATAAACCGATCCCCAGATTTGACCTCCGGAGCCTCTTGGAGGGGCAAAATTCATCCGATCCGATTGAAATTTGGTACCTGATGTAAGTATATGGTCTCTAACAACCATGCAAAAATTGGTCCATATCGGTCCATAATTATATATAGCCCCCATATAAACCGATCCCCAGATTTGACCTCCGGAGACTTTTGGAGGGGCAAAATTCATCCGATCCGGTTGAAATTTGGTACCTGATGTTAGTATACGGCCTCTAACTACCATGCAAAAATTGGTCCATATCGGTCCATAATTATATATAGCTCCCATATAAACCGATCCCCAGATTTGACCACCGGAGCCTCTTGGAGGAGCAAAATTCATCCGATCCGGTTGAAATTTAGAACATGGTCTTAGTATACGGTTTTTAACAACCATGCAAAAATTGGTCCATATCGGTCCATAATTACATACATATCCCCCATATAAACCGATCCCCAGATTTGACCTCCGGAGCCTCTTGGTGGGGCAAAATTCATCCGATCCGGTTGAAATTTGGTACCTGATGTTAGTTTATTGTCAACATTTTATTTCTATAGAAATTTTTGTCAAAATTGTATTGCTATAGAAAATTTTGTCAAATTTTTATTTCTATAGAAAATTTTGTCAAGTTTTTATTTCTATAGAAAATTTTGTCAAATTTTTATTTCTATAGAAAATTTTGTCAAAATTTTATTTCTATAGAAATTTTTGTCAAGGTTTCATTTCTATAGAAAATTTTGTCAAAATTTTATTTCTATAGAAAATGTTGTCAAACTAGATTATATACGTATTTAATCGGCCTTTTTTTGTTTAATATATACCCCGTATGGGCTAACTTACAATTTAGAAGACAGCGTTAAAAAGTTTTACGATACCTTGCCATCGGCAAGTGTTATCGCAACCCAAGTAATTCGATTGTGGATGACAGCCTTTAGTAGAAGTTCCTACGCAATCCATGGTGGAGGGTACATAAGATTCGGCCTGGCCGAACTTACGGCCGTATATACTTGTTTTCAATTAAAATTTCAATTGAATTTAAAAACAATTTGCAATTAAAAGCTTAACTGATTCCAAATTCAATCACAAAAAAAAACTAGAATCGTAAAATCATAAAAATAATTTTCAATTAATAATTATTTCTTTAAAAATTAAATTTAAATTTTTAAAATTTTTTCTGTGAAAATTTTAAAGTTTTTATGGTATTATCTTAAAATTTATTTATTTTGTTATTGTTTTTAGATAATAACACCCTCTTCTTATACAAACAATCTTGTTGTGGCTGGTACAATGTTTATTGCATATTTGGTAGCTGGAACACTAATCAATGCCATAGGCAATAAGAGTATACAAGGTAAATATTAATATAGCAACCATAAAAATCCAAGTACGACATATATATTTTTTTTGTCAATTTCAGTGATAGGTTTAACGGTAGCTGGTACTTGTGGTTTTGCTTTGTACTGGTCATCGTCTTCTCTATCAACATCTATAATATCAGCCCTATATGTTGCTCTAGGTGGTATGGCCAATACTTCTTCCATAGGTTCCTCTGTCAATTTGTTTCCAACATCGTTAAGGTAAATAACATATAAAGATGTAGAAACAACTATTTATTTGGATGTATTATAGAGGCTTCTTGAATGTAACAAAATAAGCATTCCAATTTAATGTATAAAAAAATCGTCAATATAGACATTATTACTTTCCTATGTACTATACAATATTTTCATATCATTTCAGAACAATGATAGTTTCAATGTCAATGATGATCGGTCGTTCTGGTTCCATATTTGGTAATATAATGTTTCCAATTTTCATGTCATTTGGATGTATTCCCCCGTTGGTAATGATTGGTGCCTCCATGTTTGGTGAGTGTTTTTTTTATTATTGTCTAAAAATTGATTTATTTAACATATATGTATATACATATGTATTTCTTTTAAAACTTGCAGTTGGCTGTATATTGGCGGCATCATTGCCAAATTCAAGTAAAATCGCTCTAAAATGAACACATTTGCATTCCTAATTACACTTTAAATTAAGAAATCTTTACAAAAATAAAGAAGTACAAGTTATTATTTATTGCTCTGCATAGTACTTTTATTAAATATAATTTGAGGCAGAAATGACTAGTTAGATTTAGTGGTTGCAATCATAATCAAAAAGTGGACTTTTTCACTTTTTTAAATTTTCAAAATTGACTTTTGCAAAAAGTCGACTTTTCAAAATATTACCTTTTACGATATTTGGAAAAATACATTTTTTTAGAGTTCAATCTCCCAATTTAACTTCTTAAGAAAATAGAAGAGAATTCGGAATTATCGTCCGAATTTCTGTAGTGTCTTTATATCCATAATTTTATGCGTGTAGTGCACAGTTGGTAGAATTCTAACAAAAATGACAGATTTTTTACTGTTTGGTAGATTGGTAGAATTCTTGATGTTTTGGTAGATTTTGCAAAATATTCCTCTCCAGCTAAGGGGTACTTAAAAAATTTTTCTATAGAAATACAATTTTGACGAAATATTATATAGAAATAGAATTTTGACAAAATTTTCTATTGAAATAAAATTTTGACAAAATTTTCTATAGGAATAAAATTTTGAGAAAATATTCTATAGTAATAAAAATTTGACAAAATTTTCTATAGAAATAAAAATTTGACAAAATTTTCTATAGAAATAAAGTTTTGACAAAATATTCTATAGAAATTAAATTTTTAGAAATTTTTCTATTGAAATAAAACTTTGACAAACATATCGATACAAATAAAATTTTGCAAACATTTTGTATAGAAATAGGATTTTTACAAAATTTTCTATAGAAATAAAATTTTGCAAAAAATTTCTATAGAAAGAGAATTTTGACAACATTTTCTCTAGAAATAAAATTTTGCAAAAATTTTGTATAGAAATAAAGTTTTGACAAAATATTCTATAGAAATAAAATGTTGACAAAAGTTTCTATAGAAATAAAATTTTGACAAAATTTTCTATTGATATAAAACTTTGAAAAAAAATTCTATAGAAATAAAAATTTGGCAAAACTTTCTATAGAAATAAAATTTTGACAAAATATTCTATAGATATAAAATTTTGACAAAATATTCTATAGAAATAGAATTTTGAAAAATTTTCTATAGAAGTAGAATTTTGACAAAATTTTCTATAAAAATAAAATTTTGCAAAAATTTTCTACAGAAATAGAATTTTGACAAAATTTTCTATATAAAATAAAATTTTGAGAAAATTTTCTGTAAAATAAAAACTTGACAAAATTTTCTATAGAAATAAAAATTTGACAAAATTTTCTATAGAAATAAATTTTTGACAAAATTTTCTATAGAAATAAAATGTTGACAAAATTTGCTATAGAAAAAAATTTTGACAACATTTTCTATTGAAATAAAATTTTGACAAAATTTTCTATTGAAATAAAATTTTAACAAAATTTTCTATAGAAAAATTTTAACAAAATTTTCTATAGAAATAAACTTTGACAAAATTGTCTATGGAAATAAAATTTTGACAACATTTTCTATAGAAATAGAATTTTGACAAAATTTTCTATAGAAATAAAATTTTAACAAAATTTTCTATAGAAATAAAATTTTGACAAAATTTTCTATTGAAATAAAATTTTGACAAAAATTTCTATAGAAATAAAATTTTGACAAAATTTTCTATTGAAATTTTCTATAGGAATAAAATTTTGAGAAAATATTCTATAGTTATAAAAATTTGACAAAATTTTCTATAGAAATAAAAATTTGACAAAATTTTCTATAGAAATAAAGTTTTGACAAAATATTCTATAGAAATAAAATTTTTACAAATTTTTCTATTGAAATAAAACTTTGACAAAAATATCGATACAAATAAAATTTTCTATAGAAATAGGATTTTTACAAAATTTTCTATAGAAATAAAATTTTGCAAAAAATTTCTATAGAAAGAGAATTTTGACAAAATTTTCTCTAGAAATAAAATTTTGCAAAAATTTTGTATAGAAATAAAGTTTTGACAAAATATTCTATAGAAATAAAATGTTGACAAAAGTTTCTATAGAAATAAAATTTTGACAAAATTTTCTATTGATATAAAACTTTGAAAAAAAATTTCTATACAAATAAAAATTTGACAAAACTTTCTTTAGAAATAAAATTTTGACAAAATATTCTATAGATATAAAATTTTGACAAAATATTCTATAGAAATAGAATTTTGAAAAATTTTCTATAGAAGTAGAATTTTGACAAAATTTTCTATATAAAATAAAATTTTGAGAAAATTTTCTGTAGAAATAAAAACTTGACAAAATTTTCTATAGAAATAAAAATTTGACAAAATTTTCTATAGAAATAAAATGTTGACAAAATTTTCTATAGAAAAAAAATTTTGACAACAGTTTCTATTGAAATAAAACTTTGACAAAATGTTCTATAGAAATAAAATTTTAACAAAATTTTTAATAAAAATAAAATTTTGACAAAATTTTTAAAACAAATTAAATTTTGACAAAATATTCAATTGATATACAAATTTGACTAAATATTCTATAGAAATAAAATTTTGACAAAATTTTCTATAGAAACAAAAATTTTGACAAATTTTTCTATAGAAATAAAATTTTGAGAAAATTTTCTATAGAAATAAAAATTTGACAAAATTTCCTATAGAAATTAAATTTTGACTAAATAATATATAGAAATAGAATTTTGACAAAATTTTCTATAGAAATAAAATTTTGACAAAATATTCTATAGAAATAAAATTTTGACAAAATTTTCTATTGAAATAAAATTTTGACAATATTGTCTATAGAAATAAAATTTTCACAAAATTGTCTATAGAAATAAAATTTTGACAACATTTTCTATAGAAATAAATTTTTGACAACATTTTCTATAGAAATAAAATTTTGAGAAAATTTTCTATAGAAATAAAAATTTGAGAAAATTTTCTTTAGAAATAAAAAATTAACTAAATATTCTATAGAAACAGAATTTTGACAATATTTTCTATAGAAATAAAATGTTGACAAAATTTTCTATAGAAATAAAATTTTAACAAAATTTTCTATAGAAATAAAATTTTGACAATATTGTCTATAGAAATAAAATTTTCACAAAATTGTCTATAGAAATAAAATTTTGACAACATTTTCTATAGAAATAAATTTTTGACAACATTTTCTATAGAAATAAATTTTTAGAACATTTTCTGTAGAAATAAATTTTTGACAACATTTTCTATAGAAATAAATTTTTGACAAAATTTTCTATAGAAATAAATTTTCTGTAGAAATAGAACTTTGACAGAATGTTCTATAGAAATAAAATTTTGATTTTCTATAAAAATAAAATTTTGACAAAAATTTTCTATAAAAATTATATTTAAAAATTATATTTTCTACAGAAATAAATTTTTGAGAAAATTTTCTATAGAAATAAAATTTTGACAAAATTTTCTATAGAAATAAAAATTTGACAAAATTTTCTATTGAAATAAAACTTTGACAAAAATTTCTATAGAAATAAAATTTTGAGAAAATTTTCTATAGACATGAAAATTTGACAAAATTTTCTATTGAAATAAAACTTTGATAAAATTTTCTATAGAAATACAATTTTGACAACATTTTCTACTGAAATAAAATATTGATAAAATTTCCTACAGGAATAAAATATTGATAAAATTTTCTACAGAAATAAAATATTGATGAAATTTTCTACAGAAATAAAATATTGATAAAATTTTCTACAGAAATAAAATATTGATAAAATTTTCTACAGAAATAAAATATTGATAAAATTTTTTATAGAAATAAAATGTTGACAAAATTTTCTATAGAAATAAAATATCGACAAAATAAATACTTTTGTTTGGTACTTTTATTCTAAATTTTGGTAGATTATTTTTGGCTCGAGTGGCAACCGACTTTAACAATTTTTGCAAGAGATACACGCAAAAGTAATGTTTAGGAAGCGGAATTTTGACTGATCTAAAATTTTGTTTCGTTGGATGGAGAATTATGATTTTGTGTGCAGGGAGTACCAATGTTTTTTGCTGACTGAAAAAGTAACTCAAACTAAAACTAAGTGCATACAAAAAAAAAAAAAAACAAAAAACACGATCGAAATATAGTTACTAACATACAACGCCGAACCGACAAATGAACCCCAAAAGAACAAAAACCAAACAAAAAATTTTAGTTAAAAAAAAATAATAATAATTATAATAAGCCTGTTAAGTGGAAGTCATCAATTAACTCGTAGGCAAATGGAAACAGAAATTCACTCTCCAAAGTTTGTAGAGTCTCTCTTAAACTCGGATATTAATCAATTGACTCGTAATCATGAGAAATGAGAAAGGAAACATACTCTGCAATTCTCTTAAACGTTACACAATGACTTTGCAAATTTGTACATGTGAAGATGTATTGAAAATCACCAAGCTAAAGTAAAAATCGCATACATCAAATAAAAAGCTAGGAGTGTATTAGAATTTAGAATACGACTTGAAAGAAATAAACCACGGCAATGCACTAAGGTTATTCTGGATGTAACACAGCACCAAAACTATTTTACTGATAAATATTACTAAAGTAAAAATACTCTTTATAATAATAAATGTTTAAACCTACTTACCTTTATGTGGGAATCTGTATTGAATTTAGCTCATTAGTCATTGTTAGTAAATTGAATAACTCTGATATTAACACACAATCATTTGAGATCGAATTATTCGCACACAATCATTTGAGATCAAATTAAGAACAAAATAAGTTGTACAAAACTAAATGCATACATAAAACGATCGAAACATAACTACCGCACCACCGAAACGACATCCGAATACCGCAAGCACAAAAACCCAACTAACTACCCTAGTAGTTTGCAAAAAAATGAATAGGCCTGTTGAGTGGAGGCCATATGTTAACTCGTAAGCAAATAGAAACGGTAACTCAATCTACACAATTTGTAGAGACTCTCTTAAGACTGTTTAAATTAGGAGAGCGGATGTCAACCAACTGACTCGTTAGCAAATGGAAACGGAAACTCACTCTCCACAATTTGATGTTAAGCAGAGTAATTTAAAATTAACTCTCCAAATTGAGCAAAAAAACAAAAATGATATTGCAAATAAACGTTGCCAAATAAAACTGCCTTCCCGTTTTTGTAATGTTTCGTGGAAACTGGATTGTATAGCGAAAATTAATTGTTAATGCGTAGACCGTATATGGTTTTATAGGATTCTAGTGGGCATTTCTTATATTTAATGTTCCTGTTTGTGCGTTTGCAAAACACATGCTATCAATGCGTATACCACACTACCACATATTAAGCCAAAACCAGTGTGACCAGATCTAAAAACACGTTGCAACTAAATCAGCATTAAAACAAAGCTAAAAAATGCTAAGAACAATACCAAAATGCCAAAAATTAATGCAAAATTTAAAAAAGTTTTTAGTAGCGAAATGATCACTATAAAGCGTGTATTTTGTAACATTTTGTGTTCAATGTTGCCTTAGAAATATATTTCATTAGAATTGAAGAAATTTATATAATAATTCAAACATGTATTGTTGAGCCATGGAAAACAAAAAAAACTATTTATTGCATAAATAAGTAAAGAAAGTCTGCGGCTGACTATATTATACCACACTCCAAACACATATCCATTTTAATCTCCAATGCTAACCTTTTTCGGGATGTTTACGATAAAATTTGGCGAGATGTAGGGTGAGTGCTTGGTTACGACAAAAACAATATTTTGTTTTAGAAGGTGATGATATTCCTTCTCTGGGTGAGCTTGGTCAAAAACTCGCATTTAGATAAATTTACATACTTATACGTAAAATAAAAATTTATCCATCAATTTTGTTTTTTGAGATATAAAAATATTTTATAAAAAATGTTTTATTTGCAGATTATTTCCACTGGGATGACAATAACAATATATTTTTATTGTTTGTCGTTCATAACAGGGATCCGGAGCGGTCCATTTTTTTCGCTCCGCTCCGCTCCCGCTCCGGAGAAAAAAAAAACCGCTCCGCTCCTCGCTCCGCTCCGAGAAAAAAAAATCGCTCCGCTCCTCTTCGAGAAAATTATAGTACAAACATTGTATTATTTGTTCAATTGAGTTTTATTTTATTTAGAAAAATCGGGCGGTACATATATGGGAGCTATAGCTAAATCTGAACCGATTTCGATGATTTTTTGCACATATAGTTAGTGCTATAGAAGATTACATTTCGCCAACTTTGAGTAAGATCGGTTGATAAATAAGGGTTTTATGACCTAATTTGACAAAATCGGGCGATACATATATATGGGACCTATATCTAAATCTGAACCGATTTCGATGAAATTTTCAGACTTAAAGGGTGATACAGAAGATTATTTTGTGCTAAATTTTTCGGTTGGTAAAAAAAGTGCAACGTGACCCCATTTGTCGAAATCGGGCAATACATATATATGGGAGCTATATCTAAATTTGATCCGATTTCTTCCAAATTCAATAACGTTCGTCCTTGTGCCCAAAAAAACTCCCTGTACCAAATTTCATCAAAATCGGTTAATAATTGCGACCGAAATCCTGTGAACAACAAATACATGGACAGATGGACGGACGCCAAGCGCTAGATCGACTCAGGAGGTGATTCTGAGATTTCACCTATGAGGACTATATCAGATTCTGGATTTATAAGAACCATTTTTGTTTGAGTTTTAGAGGAATCATTAACATCTCTTGTAAGTGTGCAAGAAAATTATAAAATAGCGTCTTGATTTGAAATCTTAAATATGTAGAAGTAAAATCTGGAAATTTTACATTGAGTTTCAAGCAATTCAAGTGAAGTCGGTCTATATGGAGGCATTACCAAATGGACCGAGCCTAAAATACCAGAATATTTACAATTTCAGGCAAATCAGATAAAAATTACGGTTTCTAGAAACCCAAGGAGTTAAATCGGGAGATCGTTCTTATGGGGGATATACTAAAACATGGACCGCTACTCACCGTTTTCGGCACACCTCTTTATGACCCGAAAATACCTCTAGATTACCAATTTCAGGCAAATTGGATAAAAAATACGCTTTCTATAAGCCCAAAACCCCAAATCGGGAGGTCGTTTTATATGGGGACCATACCAAAACATGGACCGATACTCACAATTTTTGGCACACGTATTTGTGGTCCTACAATACCTCTAGATTTCCAATTTCAGGTAAATTGAATAAAAACTGCGGTTTCTATAAGCCCAAGAAGTAAAATCGGGAGATCGGTCTATATGGGGGCTATACCAAAATATGGACGGATACTCACAATTTTCAGCATACCTCTTTATGGTCCGAAAATACCTCTAGATTTCCAATTTCAGACAAATTGGATAAAAAATACGCTTTCTATAAGCCCAAGACCCCAAATTGGGAGGTCGTTTTATATGGGGACCATACCAAAACATGGACCGATACTCAAATTTTTGGCACAAGTGTTTGTGGTCCTACAATACCTCTAGATTTCCAATTTCAGGTAAATTGAATAAAAGCTGCGGTTTCTATAAGCCCAAGAAGTAAAATCGGGAGATCGGTCTATATGGGGGCTATACCAAAATATGGACCGATACTTACAATTTTTGGCACACGTATTTGTGGTCCTACAATAGCTCTAGATTTCCAATTTCAGGTAAATTGAATAAAAACTGCGGTTTCTATAAGCCCAAGAAGTAAAATCGGGAGATCGGTCTATATGGGGGCTATACCAAAACATGGACCGATACTCACCATTTTTGGCACACCTCTTTACGGTCATAAAATACCTCCAGATTTCAAATTTCAGGCAAAGTGGGTAAAAAATACGATTTATATAAGCCCAAGACCCCAAATCGGGAGGTCGGTTTATATGGGGACTATATCAAAACCTGGACCGATATAACCCATCTTCGAACTTGACCCGCCTGCAGACAAAAGACGAGGTTGTGCAAAATTTCAGCACGATTGCTTCATTATTGAAGACTGTAGCGTGATTACAACAGACAGACAGACAGACAGCCGGACAGACGGACATCGTTATATCGTCTTAGAATTTCTCCCTGATCAAGAATATATATACTTTATATAGTCGGAAATCGATATTTCGATGTGTTACAAACGGAATGACAAACTTATTATACCCCCGTCACCATTCTATGGTGATGGGTATAAAAAACTTTATTTTAAAGAAATGCGTCTTCCATGTTAAGCAAAATTTGCATTCTTATTCTAAGGACATGGAATCTTTGACTTCACGACAATATTTTTTTCAGTGTAGAAAACTAAAAAATTAAATATAAATAAGATCGTTTAATTGCATTTATTTGACGTTCATTACAAACATCTTTGTAGTAATACGGGATGAAATTGATCGAAAGTACTGTTGTTACTTTTACAACACATACTAGAGATATATTTTGACATTTGCCGTTTTTGAAAACAATTACTAAAAAACACGTTGTGTTTTCTCCAATGTACGTACGTACAAAAATACATATCGTACATTTTAAACGTTTGCTCACACTACGCTAAGTACTAGCTAAATTTGAAATTACCTACACAGTGTAATTTCAAAGTTACACATTTCATTCAAGTAATATTTTATTCGGAGCGGAGCGGTTGTGATTTCAATTATGAGGGAATTTTGATATTTTAGAGAGTTTTCCATTCAAACAATTATTTTCGTTATTGACTTAATAAATATCGTATTTGTTTTATTTTTTCAATTTAATTATGCCAATAATAGATTTTTATTTTGATAATTTTTTTTGTGCATAATATAGATTTTTTGGTAAAAAAAAAATAAATGCTATATATGTATCGCAATTGCATATATTTTATGCTTATTTAGTACTCGTCAGTTATTTACATCCGAAAATTAATAAATTGAAAATATACCTTCACACAAAAAAAAAAAACATTCGAGCACGGTTAATGTGAATTCTTTCAACTGGCACAAAGAAAGAGTTTGCAAAAATCAAACTGATCTTTAATTGCTTCATTCTCTGACAGCCATAATCTATTCAGTTTGGTTTAGTTATTCGTATGTTGTTAGATAGAGAAAAAAGCTATTATACCACATTACCAGCCTGTACACATTTGCTGCACTCACCCTACATGTATGTATATAAAACAGGGTTGAAAGTTCTCACAGTGGATAATCATTCACTAAAATGTAATAATCAATGACAATATCGCCATGTTTGGAAGAATCGGGGGACCAATTAAATTCTTAATTGAGTTTTAAAAACTATTCAATTCAAAATTTAATTGATTCAACAAATTTTTTAATTGATACAAAAATCAGTCACAAAAAATATATATTTTTTGGATCAATTAATTTCGAAAATATTTTGTGTGTGTGTATATATGAGACCAAAAATCTTGCTGACTTTCAGTAGTTTTGCGCCAAGTATCAGTGTACAGACAAAAAATGTCAGGAAAATTTTTCCAATTAAAGTCTTAAATGAGTTTAAAAAAATATACAATTAAACATTTAATTGATTAAACAAATTTTTTAATTGAAACAAAAATCAATCCCAAAAATTATAATATCAATTAATTTTTTAATTGGATCAAAAAATTTTTTATTTGACTTTCAATTAATTTTTTAATTGATATTATAATTCCTGTGATTGAAGACATTTCAATTAAAAAATTAAGTGTTAGCCAGATTGAAGTAAGAAATTTGAGGATGATTGGACTTAAATTACGACGTATACTTTCAACACAAAAATACTCGAAAATATTTTGTGTGTGTACATATGAGACCAAAAATCTTGCTGACTTTCAGTAGTTTTGCGCCAAGTATCAGTGTACAGAAAAAAAATGTCAGGAAAATTTTTCCAATTAAAGTCTTAAATGAGTTTAAAAAAATATACAATTAAACATTTAATTGATTAAACAAATTTTTTAATTGAAACAAAAATCAATCCCAAAAATTATAATATCAATTAATTTTTTAATTGGATCAAAAAATTTTTTATTTGACTTTCAATTAATGTTTTAATTCATATTATAATTCCTGTGATTGAAGACATTTCAATTAAAAAATTAAGTGTTAGCCAGATTGAAGTAAGAAATTTGAGGATGATTGGACTTAAATTACGACGTATACTTTCAACACAAAAATACTTGGGCTGACATCGGACATCGCTAAATTCGCTTCTGAGATGATTTATATTCTCAAAATTTCAAGCCGCTGTATTCTGAATATTACATAAAATGAAAGAACTTATTACTCTAACAAGTACTAATATATTTGAAAGTTGGGGTCCAATAATACTAAATATGCTAAATTCCTAATTGAAAAAAGTTAAAAATATGTAATGCTAAATGAAAATTTTACGGCTAATGCTTAGTACGAATATCATCATCTATCTCCGTAAATAGGGTATCAAACCCAGGAATGTTAACTTATTTATACGAAATAATATACCTGCCTATTTTTTCGTGCGATAAATCCAGGGTTGTGTAAATATGTGCTTTAAAATTCGCAAAACAAAGATTTCGCATTTATTCCGCGTTAATGCTTAGTACTAAGTTCGTTTCTGCGAAAAATGAATATCTTCATATATCTCCGTAAATAGGGTCTCAAATCCAGGGATGTTACCTTATTTATGCGAAATAATAGGTTAGGTTAGGTTATGTGGCAGCCCGATGTATCAGGCTCACTTAGACTATTCAGTCCATTGTGATACCACAGTGGTGAACTTTCTCTTATCACTGAGTGCTGCCCGATTCCATGTTAAGCTCAACGACAAGAGACCTCCTTTTTATAGCCGAGTCCGAACGGCGTTCCACATTCCAGTGAAACCACTTAGAGAAGCTTTGAAATCCTCAGAAATGTCACCAGCATTACTGAGGTGGGATAATCCACCGCTGAAAAACTTTTTGGTGTTCGGTCGTAGCAGGAATCGAACCCACGACCTTGTGTATAAATATGTGCTTTAAAATGCTCAAAACAAAGATTTCGCATTTATTCCGTGCTAACGTTTTTTATATAGGCTTAAACACAATAAATAAATGCTAATTCTAGCTGAAAAAATGCTAAAATGGCCACACTGGCCAGAACCGTTAAAAAAACTCCGTGAGGGTAAGATTTTGCGCTCTCAGTGTTTTGCAAAACTTTTGTAGAGTTTGGAGAGTAACTTATTTTGCGTTCTCTATTGAGAGAGTTTCTTACAATTTGGGAGAGAGTTTCTCGAAATTAGATAGAGTGACTTTCCGTTTCCATTTGGAAACTTTTTAATTTGATGCATACACATTGACATAGTTAGTTCCGGTTTTGATCTTTGGCTGTGCAGTTGATTTTTTGTTTCATTACTGTGACCTTGATCACTTTATATATTTATTTGTGTGAAATCTGTGTTTAATGTGTGTTATGTATATGTATTTAATTTTCTTTTTTCATGTGGTTAATAAATAAGAACAGACAGATAATCGCAAAGATTCAAAATTAATTTTAGTAAACTTAAATACACAAGCGGAAACAATTAGGTATGTATTTACATTATTGAATAGAGTGTTTGTAAGCAATGAAATTGATTTGTTGTCGTATGAGTTTGCAATTCTATTCCTTTACAAAATTATCGAGTGAATGTAGACTGTTTGTTATGTGTTATTTGAGATTCATGTTAAATAAACTCCGGTACAGTTATACATTTTCCATCAAATGGACAAAAGCCAAAATCATTATATTTTCTCAATTTGACTACCTTCTCTCTCAATCTCTTCAAACAATTTCTATACTCAATTGATCCAATGTTGTTGTTGTGGATGTTGTCCTCGAAGAAATTAGTGACTGCAGAGAGGCCATTAACCGATAAATAAGATGGAGACAAATTACACGTTCTAAAAGTGCATTCATCCATAGATTGTATGTATACGAGTATACATAGTTTTTTGTGAAGTTATGAGTTGATCTACATACATACATATGTATGTATCTCCATATCAAAGACAATAATATGAACTAAAGGGTGATTTGTTAAGAGCTTGATAACTTTTTTTTTTAAAAAAACGCATAAAATTTGCAAAATCTCATCGGTTCTTTATTTGAAACGTTAGATTGGTCCATGACATTTACTTTTTGAAGATAATTTCATTTAAATGTTGACCGCGGCTGCGTCTTAGGTGGTCCATTCGGAAAGTCCAATTTTGGGCAACTTTTTCGAGCATTTCGGCCGGAATAGCCCGAATTTCTTCGGAAATGTTGTCTTCCAAAGCTGGAATAGTTGCTGGCTTATTTCTGTAGACTTTAGACTTGACGTAGCCCCACAAAAAATAGTCTAAAGGCGTCAAATCGCATGATCTTGGTGGCCAACTTACCGGTCCATTTCTTGAGATGAATTGTTCTCCGAAGTTTTCCCTCAAAATGGCCATAGAATCGCGAGCTGTGTGGCATGTAGCGCCATCTTGTTGAAACCACATGTCAACCAAGTTCAGTTCTTCCATTTTTGGCAACAAAAAGTTTGTTAGCATCGAACGATAGCGATCGCCATTCACCGTAACGTTGCGTCCAACAGCATCTTTGAAAAAATACGGTCCAATGATTCCACCAGCGTACAAACCACACCAAACAGTGCATTTTTCGGGATGCATGGGCAGTTCTTGAACGGCTTCTGGTTGCTCTTCACTCCAAATGCGGCAATTTTGCTTATTTACGTAGCCATTCAACCAGAAATGAGCCTCATCGCTGAACAAAATTTGTCGATAAAAAAGCGGATTTTCTGCCACTGATTTTGGTAATAAAATTCAATGATTTGCAAGCGTTGCTCGTTAGTAAGTCTATTCATGATGAAATGTCAAAGCATACTGAGCATCTTTCTCTTTGACACCATGTCTGAAATCCCACGTGATCTGTCAAATACTAATGCATGAAAATCCTAACCTCAAAAGAATCACCCTTTAAATATTTTAATCTATTGCCTTTGGTCCGTGTTTGCAATTCTATTCTTTTACCAAATTATCGAGTGAATGTAGACTGAAAATAATAATATGAATACCTCTCATTTAAGTACCACCAACGATATAATCAGACATTTCTAACTCGAGATATAAGTTGTTTAGTGAAAAAGACCGAAAAAATAAAAATAACTGTATCATACAATATTTTTAAACATTTGTTTCGAATTCAGCAGATTAAAATACATAAGAAATATCGACTCTCATAAAGTGTACATTCTGAGTGTAAACTAGTGTAATCGTTCATTAGTTTTGAAAAAAATATACTTACGAAATTGTTTACTAAATTCTAACCGTATTTTTGCTTATTTGAAATTTGGGTGTACTATTCAGTTATGATCAGCTGGTTTTAATAAACCATCTATCAGATAAAAAATCTTAATTGGAAGTGTTTGATTTCTATAGAAAATTTTGTCAAAAGTTTTATTTTATTTTTGTCAAAATTTTGCGTCTATAGAAAAATCTGGCAACATTTTTTTGCTATTTTTTTTCTATAGAAAATTTTGTCTATAGAAATTTTTGTCAAATTTTTTTCTATAGAAAATTTTGTCAAAATTGTTTTTTTTTTCATATAGACAATTTGGTCAAAAGTGTTTTTTTCATATATTTAGACAATTTTGTCAAAATTGTATTTCTTGTATTTCGCATTGACTAAACTAAAAGTCTAGCTTAAACCTTTTTTCGGAAGGTTCAAATGTGGTTCATTGTTGGGTTTAATGAACTGCCTGAATTTATTCTGATAATTGGTTGATAGTTTTGCTGCAAGTAGAGGATGCTGATGAGGAATGTGGTAATTCCGAAACGTGCGTCTATCCAACCATCTTGCAGTCTATAGGGCTTTGCCCAAATAAATTTGACAAAGATTATTTTCCTCTGTTGGTTAAGCTACACTTGTAGTTTAGTCAATGCATGGTTTTAAGCTGAAATAAAAAACAACAACACTGCTTAAAGTACTAAACCAACAATAACAAAACAAAAAGAATGAAAAAAGAAGAAGAAGCACGCTCATTCATTTCCTCTGTTGGTTAAGCTACACTTGTAGTTTAGTCAATGTATGGTTTTAAGCTGCAATAAAAAACAACAACAATGCTTAAAGAACAAAACCAACAATAACAATAACAAAACAAAAAGAATGGAAGATAGAAAATTTTTGACAAAAATTTTATTCCTAGAGAAAATTTTGTTAACATTCTATTTCAATAGAAAATTTTGTCAAAATTTTATTTCAATAGAAAATTTTGTCAAAATTTTATTCCTATAAAAAAATTTGTCAAAATGTTATTCCTATCGAAATTTTTATCAAAATTTTAATCCTAGAGAAAATTTTGTTTATTTTTATTCCTAGCAAAAAATTTTGTGCAATTTTTTTTCTATAGAAAATTTTATCCTAATTTTTTTCTATAGAAAATTTTTGTCAAAATGTTATTCCTAGAGAAAATGTTGTCAAAATTTTATTCCTAGAGAAAATATTGTCAACATTTTATTTCTATAGAAAATTTTGTCAACATTTTATTTCTATAGAAAATTTTGTCAAAATTTTATTCCTATAAAAAATTTGGTCAACATTTTATTTCTATAGAAAATTTTGTCAAAATTTTATTCCTATAAAAAATTTGGTCAAAATGTTATTCCTATCGAATTTTTTGTCAAATTTTTATATCTATCGAAAATTTTGTCAACTTTTTATTTCTATAGAAAATTTTGTCAAAATTTTATTCCTATAATAAAGTTTTGTCAAAATGTTATCCATAAAGAAATTCAAAATTTTAATCCTAGAAAATTTTGGTTAGTTTTATTCCTAGAAAAAAATGTTGTCAAAATTTTATTTCTATAGAAAATTTTGTCAAAATTTTATTCCTATAAAAAATTTGGTCAAAATGTTATTCCTATCGAATTTTTTGTCAAATTTTTATATGTATCGAAAATTTTGTCGACTTTTTATTTCTATAGAAAATTTTTCAAAATTTTATTCCTATAAAAAATTTTGTCAAAATTTTATCCCTAAAGAAAATCAAAATTTTAATCCTAGAGAAAATGTTGTTTAGTGTTATTC
Source organism: Haematobia irritans (assembly GCF_050003625.1). Lineage (NCBI taxonomy): Eukaryota > Metazoa > Arthropoda > Insecta > Diptera > Muscidae > Haematobia > Haematobia irritans. Next base: position 131,476,179 of record NC_134399.1, on the reverse strand, counting down.
CTAGCAAACAATGTCAAAATTTTTTTCTATAGAAAGTTTTGTCCTAATTTTTTCTATCGAAAATTTTGTCAAAATTTTATTTCTATAGAAAATTTTGTCAACATTTTATTTCTATAGAAAATTTTGTCAAAATTTTATTCCTATAAAAAATTTGGTCAAAATGTTATTCCTATCGAATTTTTTGTCAAATTTTTATATCTATCGAAAATTTTGTCAACTTTTTATTTCTATAGAAAATTTTGTCAAAATTTTATTCCTATAATAAAGTTTTGTCAAAATGTTATCCATAAAGAAATTCAAAATTTTAATCCTAGAAAATTTTGGTTAGTTTTATTCCTAGAAAAAAATGTTGTCAAAATTTTATTTCTATAGAAAATTTTGTCAAAATTTTATTCCTATAAAAAATTTGGTCAAAATGTTATTCCTATCGAATTTTTTGTCAAATTTTTATATGTATCGAAAATTTTGTCGACTTTTTATTTCTATAGAAAATTTTTCAAAATTTTATTCCTATAAAAAATTTTGTCAAAATTTTATCCCTAAAGAAAATCAAAATTTTAATCCTAGAGAAAATGTTGTTTAGTTTTATTCCTAGCAACCAATGTCAAAATTTTTTTCTATAGAAAGTTTTGTCCTAATTTTTTCTATCGAAAATTTTGTTAACATTTTATTTCAATAGAAAATTTTGTCAAAATTTTATTTCAATAGAAAATTTCGTCAAAATTTTATTCCTATAAAAAAAATTGTCAAAATGTTATTCCTATCGAAATTTTTATCAAAATTTTAATCCTAGAGAAAATTTTGTTTAGTATTATTTCTATAGAAAATCTTCTCAAAATTTTATTTTTAGAGAAAATTTTGTCAAAATTTTATTTCTATAGAAAATGTTGTCAAAATTTTATTTCTATAAAACATTTTGTCAAAATTTTATTTCTATAAAAAATTTTGTCAAAATTTTATTTCTATAAAAAATTTTGTCAAAATTTTATTTCTATAGAAAATTGTGTCAAAATTTTATTTCTGAAGAAAATGTTTTCAAAATTTTACTTCTATAGAAAATTTTGTTAAAATATTATTTCTATAGAAAATGTTCTCAAAATTTTATTTTTATAGACAATTTTCTCTAAATTTCATTTCTATAGAAAATTTTGTCAAAATTTTATTTCTGAAGAAAATGTTGTCAAAATTTAATTCTATAGAAAATTTTGTCAAAATTTTATTCCTAGAGAAAATATTGTCAACATTTTATTTCTATAGAAAATTTTGTCAAAATTTTATTCCTATAATAAAATTTTGTCAAAATGTTATCCACAAAGAAATTCAAAATTTTAATCCTAGAAAATTTTGGTTAGTTTTATTCCTAGAAATAAATGTTGTCAAAATTTTATTTCTATAGAAAATTTTGTCAACATTTTATTCCTATAAAAAATTTGGTCAAAATGTTATTCCTATCGAATTTTTTGTCAAATTTTTATATGTATCGAAAATTTTGTCGACTTTTTATTTCTATAGAAAATTTTGTCAAAAATTTATTCCTATAAAAAATTTTGTCAAAATTTTATCCCTAAAGAAAATCAAAATTTTAATCCTAGAGAAAATTTTGGTTAGTTTTATTCCCAGCAAACAATGTTGTCAACATTTTTTTCTATAGAAAATTTTGTCCTAATTTTTTCTATAGAAAATTTTTTGTCAAAATGTTATTCCTAGAGAAAATGTTGTCAAAATTTTATTCCTAGAGAAAATATTGTCAACTTTTTATTTCTATAGAAAATTTTGTCAAAATTTTATTCCTATAAAAAAATTTTGTCAAAATTTTATCCCTAAAGAAAATCTAAATTTGAATCCTAGAGGAATTTTTGTTTAGTTTTATTGCTAGCAAAAAATGTTACAAAATTTTTTTCTATAGAAAATTTTGTCCTAATTTTTTCTATAGAAAATTTTTGTCAAAATGTTATTCCTAGAGAAAATTTTGTAAACATTTTATTCCTATAAAAAATTTGGTCAAAATGTTATTCCTATCGAATTTTTTGTCAAAATTTTATATCTATCGAAAATTTTGTCAACATTTTATTTCTATAGAAAAGTTTGGCAAAATTTTATTCCTATAAAAAAATTTTGTCAAAATGTTATCCCTAAGAAAATTGTGTCAAAATTTTATTCCTAGAGAAATATTTGTCAAAATTTTATTCCTAGAGAAATATTTGTCACAATATTAAACATTTAATTTCTATAGGAAATTTGTGTAGAGGAATATTTAACAAAATCTACCAAAACATAAAGAATTCTACCAAGCAGTCAAAAATCTGCCATTTTTGTAGAATTCTACCCACTGTGGCAACATTAACTTGACTAAAAACAAAAAAAAATATCATTGCAAGTTTTACTGGAAAATATGTTAGTCAATGCAGACCCCAAGGCTTCTAAAATTTTTAACGTAAGTGTTATACCAACCTATTTTTGCTTATTTCACATTTGGGTGTACTATTCAGTTATGATCAGCTGGTTTTAATAAGCCATCTGTAAATTTTTCGTCTGGAATTGAGCCTAGTGCAAGATAGGAAAGTCTTGTCCTTCATAAAATAAAAAAATACATATTTTTCATTTGATTTATTTTAACATTGAAAAGCCTCAAGCCATGGAACACTATATCATAACATTTATCAAAAATTTTAATTCATCGTGGACACATTACATGCTTGCCACCATCGACTGGAACAAGAGCACCGGTTATGAAACTGGCATTATTACTAGCTAAAAACGCTATGGTTTCGGCAACTTCAAAAACATTTCCCACTCTTCCCATGGCATGAGTACTTTTACTACGTTCCAAATATTCAGCATAGTCCTGCTCCGACATACCACCACCACGTTTGTGAATTTCCGTGATTATTACACCAGGATTAACTGAATTAACGCGAACCTGTTGTGAAGCCAAATCTAGGGATAGACATTTTGTGAATTGATCTAATGCAGCTTTTGAGACACCATAACTCAATGCTCCAGGAAAAGAACGAAGGCCAGCGACACTAGATACATTTACAATGTTACCTTGGGTATTGATGAGATAGGGTATCGATTTTTTACTCATTGTGAATACTGCACGCAAATTTGTATTGAGCACATTGTCGAACTGTTCTATATCAATATCCATAAGGCCCCCAGCTGCCAAAATACCAGCATTATTGACCAAGACATCTAATCGTTGGAATTTGCCCACACATGCATTCAAAATTTTCTCAGAATCTGTGGTAACATCAGCTATTACACATAAGCACTTAATATTGGCATTGACTTCTTTGCATTTCTTCTCGGTTTCGTTGAGTTTATCAGCATTACGTCCAACTAGAACCACATTAGCTCCATATTTTGCAAAAGTCTCTGCGGTAGCAGCACCGATTCCCGAACTTGCTCCAGTTATTAATACAACTTTACCGGTGAAATCCATGTTTACAACTGAACAATTGATATTCAATAAGAGAACATAGAAGTGAACCTACAGTTATTACAAGCAGACCCATTATAAATCTCTCAGAGAGAATACACTCTGCTGTGTAACAGTTTCAGAGAGATAAGATTAGCTATGTAAACATTAACTTACACATGTATGTTATGACTGATGAACTCAAGTAGCATTTTAGTGAAATTGACTATGTTAAATTGTTGGATCCCGAAAAAAATCTAATCAATCATCTAATGCACGGAAATTAAATTATAGAACTTGTCTGGAATTATTTAGGTTACAAACATTTTATCTATACCGTTTTTATTGGAAATTAAAAAAAACAACAAGTTATATTGTTAGATTAGTTTAGGTTATAGAGCACGGTTGCCACTCGAGCCCAAAATAATCTACCAAAATTTGAAGAAAATTTTACCAATCAACTACCAAAAAAAATGTATATATTTTGTCAAAATAGAAATTCTTGTCAAAGTTTAAGTTCTTTGAAAATTTTGTAAAAATTTAATTTATCATAATTTTATTTCTATAGACAATTTTTTTAAATTTTATTTCTTCAGAAAATTTTCCCATAGTTTTATTTCCATAGTATCGCACTAACGATACCATATACAACGAAGATTTTCTTTCCCGGGAAAATGGAAAATCTGGCTTTCGCGGGAACGGAAAAAGTCCGACGAAAACACATAATCACAAATTAATATGCAAATATGTTATTCAAACAAGTATATACAGCAGTAAGTTCGGCCGGGCCGAATCTTAAATACCTACCACCATGAACCAAATATTAGGATTTCCTTTGAAATTTCAGGAGGGCTTGAGGACTTGAGGACACTTCCCGAAGATACATTTAAAGATTTCACCTATGAGGACTATATCAGATTCTGGATTTATAAGAACCATTTTTGTTTGAGTTTTAGAGGAATCATTAACATCTCTTGTAAGTGTGCAAGAAAATTATAAAATAACGTCTTGATTTGAAATTTTAAATCTGTAGATTTTCACCCGAAAAATAAAATCTGGCAATTTTACATTGAGTTTCAAGCAATTTTCATGATCAGTGCGCCTTCTATACTCACAAGAAGTGAAATTGGTCTATATGGAGGCATTACCAAATGGACCGATAAAAACTTAATCCGATACACGTTTTTGTGAGCCTTAAATACGAGAATATTTACAATTTCAGGCAAATCGGATAAAAACTACGGTTTCTAGAAACCTAAGGAGTTAAATCGGGAAATCGTTCTTATGGGGGCTATACTAAAATACCGACCGATACTAACCGTTTTCGGCACACCTCTTTATGGCCCAAAAATACCTCTAGATTTCCAATTTCAGGCAAATTGGATAAAAACTACGGTTTCTATAAGCCCAAGAAGTAAAATCGGGAGGTCGGTTTATATGGGGGCTATACCAAAACATGGACCGACACTCACCATTTTTGGCACACCTTTTCAAGGTCCCAAAATATCTCTAGATTTTCAATTTCGCGCAAATTGGATGAAAACTACGGTTTCTATAAGCGAAAGACCCCAAATCGGGAGGTCGGTTTATATGGGGGCTATACCAAACCGTGGACCGACACTCACCATTTTTGGCACACCTCTTCAAGGTCCCAAAATACCTCTAGATTTTCAATTTCGCGCAAATTGGATGAAAACTACGGTTTCTATAAGCGAAAGACCCCAAATCGGGAGGTCGGTTTATATGGGGGCTATACCAAAACATGGACCGACACTCACCATTTTTGGCACACCTCTTCAAGGTCCCAAAATATCTCTAGATTTTCAATTTCGCGCAAATTCGATGAAAACTACGGTTTCTATAAGCGAAAGACCCCAAATCGGGAGGTCGGTTTATATGGGGGCTATACCAAAACATGGCCCGATATAGCCCATCTTCGAACTTGACCTGCGCGCAGACAAAAGACGATTCTGTGCCAAATTTCAGGACGATAGCTCCATTATTGAATGCTGTAGCGTGATTACAACAGACAGCCAGACAGACAGACAGACAGACAGACGGACATGCTTATATCGTCTTAGAATTTCTCCCTGATCAAGAATATATATACTTTATATAGTCGGAAATCGATATTTCGATGCGTTACAAACGGAATGACAAACTTATTATACCCCGTCACCATTCTATGGTGGTGGGTATAAAAAGGCGAATAAAAAACAAGTATATACAGCAGTAAGTTCGGCCGGGCCGAATCTTAAATACCCACCACCATGAACCAAATATTAGGGTTTCCTTTGAAATTTCAGGAGGGCTTGAGGACTTGAGGACACTTCCCGAAGATAATTTAAAGATTTCATCCATGAGGATTTATAAGAACCATTTTTGTTTGAGTTTTAGAGGAATCATTAACATCTCTTGTAAGTGTGCAAGAAAATTATAAAATAACGTCTTGATTTGAAATCTTAAATCTGTAGAAGTATAATCTGGAAATTTTACATTGAGTTTCAAGCAATTTTCATCATCAGTGCGCCTTCTACACCCTCAAGAAGTGAAGTCGGTCTATATGGAGGCATTACCAAATGGATCTATAAAAACCTAATCCGATACACGTTTTTGTGAGCCTAAAATACCAGAATATTTACAATTTCAGGCAAATCAGATAAAAACTACGGTTTCTAGAAACCCAAGGAGTTTAATCGGGAGATCGTTCTTATGGGGGCTATACTAAAATATGGACCGATACTCACCGTTTTCGGCACACCTCTTTATGACCCGAAAATACCTCTAGATTTCCAATTTCAGGCAAATAGGATAAAAACTTCGGATTCTAGAAGCCCAAGAAGTAAAATCGGGAAATCGGTCTATATGGGGGCTATACCAAAATATGGACCGATCCTCACCATTTTCGGCACACTTCTTTATGATCCTAAAATACCTCTAGATTTCCAATTTCAGACAAATTGGATAAAAAATAAGGTTTCTAGAAGCCCAAGACCCCAAATCGGGAGGTCGTTTTATATGGTGAACATACCAAAACAGGGACCGATACTCACAATTTTTGGCACACGTATTTGTGGTCCTACAATACCTCTAGATTTCCAATTTCCGGTAAATTGAATAAAAACTGCGATTTCTATAAGCCAAAGAAGTAAAATCGGGAGGTGGGTCTTTATGGGAGCTATACCAAAATATGGACCGATACTCACAATTTTTGGCACACGTTTTTGTGGTCCTACAATACCTCTAGATTTCCATTTTCAGGTAAATTGAATAAAAACTGCGGTTTCTATAAGCCCAAGAAGTAAAATCGGGAGATCGGTTTATATGGGGGCTATACCAAAATATGGACCGATACTCACAATTTTTGGCACACGTATTTGTGGTCCTACAATACCTCTAGATTTCCAATTTGAGGTAAATTGAATAAAAACTGCGGTTTCTATAAGCCCAAGAAGTAAAATCGGGAGATCGGTCTATATGGGGGCTATGCCAAAACGTGGACCGATACTCACCATTTTTGGCACACCTCTTTACGGTCACAAAATACCTCCAGATTTCAAATTTCAGGCAAATTGGATAAAAACTACGGTTTCTATAAGCCCAAGACCCCAAATCGGGAGGTCGGTTTATATGGGGACTATATCAAAACCTGGACCGATACAGCCCATCTTCGAACTTGACCTGCCTGCAGACAAAAGACGAGTTTGTGCAAAATTTCAGCACGATTGCTTCATTATTGAAGACTGTAGCGTGATTACAACAGACAGACAGACAGACAGACAGACAGACAGACAGACAGACGGACATCGTTATATCGTCTTAGAATTTCTCCCTGATCAAGAATATATATACTTTATATAGTCGGAAATCGATATTTCGATGCGTTAAACACGGAATGACAAACTTATTATACCCCCGTCACCATTCTATGGTGGTGGGTATAATGACGGACCGATTTATCTTCTTACACCGACTGACGGTTTCGGTGAAAATTAGAGGTGTGCTCGTGAGGGAAATTTCATTCACCAAGCAAAATGTTTATTCACGCACGCTCAAGCACGATACGTTTGGTAACCACTCACACTCACGCACGTTCACGAAACGAAAACCAGTACTCAGGCTCGCCCACGCACGAACACATTTTAAAGACTCACGCACGATTCACGACAATTAATGTGATTCACGACAAATTCACGTGACTCACGACATTTTCCTACCGGGAAAGAGCAAAGATAACAATATTAATCCATAGTTCGACGGCTAAATAAAGAAAGAATTAAATCTTTATTTTTTTCGTGAGCGTGATTTTGCAGAAATTTTATTCACTCACCGATTTTATTTCTCACGCATGCTCACGTACGACATATTTGTTTAGTTCCATTCACAAAAATTGATTCAAATTTTGTTCACGACTCTCGTGATCCACGCGTGTCACGACAGTTTCGTGTCATGCGCACACCTCTAGTGAAAATCTCATTTTCGGTTGACCGGTAGAACCGGTTTTTTCTAGGTCTTAACAGCCAGCTTTTATATTTTCATTGTACAAATTTAAGGCCAAATTTAGGCAAATGCATCTGGATATTTTAATAAATGTCAATGAAAACTCTTCCAAGTAGGTGCAACGTATATTTGAAATAAAAAAGTGTCCAACTTTTAATAAATTATCGAATTTGGGTTTTCGTTGATTTTTATACCCTGCGCCACACTGTGGAACAGGGTATTATAAGTTTGTGCATATGTTTGTAACACCCAGAAGGAGACGAGATAGATACATGGTGTCTTTGGCAATAATGCTCAGGGTGGTTCCCCGAGTCGATATAACCATGTCCGTCTGTCCGTTTGTCCGTCCGTCTGTCTGTGAACACATTTTTGTGATCAAAGTCTAGGTCGCAATTTAAGTCCAATCGCCTTCAAATTTGGCACATGTTTCTAATTTGGGTCAGAATAGAACCCTATTGATTTTGGAAGAAATCGGTTCAGATTTAGATATAGCTCCCATATATAGATTTCGCCCAATATGCACTAATATGGACCCAGCAGCCAGAGTTTTATACCGATTTGCTTGAAATTTTGTACAAACATAACACTTAGTCGTATAGTCAAGTGTGCACAATTTGATTGAAATCGGTTCAGATTTAGATATAGCTCCCATATATATCTTTCGCCCGATATGGACTTATATGGCCCCAGAAGCCAGATTTTTTGCCGAATTTTGTTGAAATTTTGCACTAGGAGTACAATTAGTAGTGCAGTTAAGTGTGTAAAATTTGATTGAAATCGGTTCAGATTTAGATATAGCTCCCATATATATCTTTCGCCCGATATGGACTAATATGGTTCTAATAGCCAGAGTTTTGGCCCAATTTGGTTGAAATTTTGCACAGGGAGTAGAATTAGCATTGTAGCTATGCGTGCCAAATTTGATTGAAATCCGTTCAGATTTAGATATAGCTCCCATATATATGTTTTTCTGATTTCGACAAAAATGGTCAAAATACCAACATTTTCCTTGTAAAATCGCCACTGCCTAGTCGAAATGTTGTAAAAATGACTCTAATTTTACTAAGCTTCTAATACATATATTTCGAGCAATAAATCATAAATAAACTTTTGCGAAGTTTCCTTAAAATTGCTTCAGATTTAAATGTTTCCCATATTTATACCCACCACCATAGAATGGTGACGGGGTATAATAAGTTTGTCATTCCGTTTGTAACACATCGAAATATCGATTTCCGACTATATAAAGTATATATATATTCTTGATCAGGGAGAAATTTTAAGACGATATAACGATGTCCGTCTGTCTGTCTGTCTGTTGTAATCACGCTACAGTCTTCAATAATGAAGCAATCGTGCTGAAATTTTGCACAAAGTCGTCTTTTGTCTGCAGGCAGGTCAAGTTCGAAGATGGGCTATATCGGTTTTGATATAGTCCCCATATAAACCGACCTCCCGATTTGGGGTCTTGGGCTTATAGAAATCGTAGTTTTTATCCAATTTGCCTGAAATTTGAAATCTAGAGGTATTGTATGACCATTTTATGACCATATCGGTCCATGTTTTGGTATAGCCCCCATATAGACCGATCTCCCGATTTTACTTCTTGGGCTTATAGAAACCGCAGTTTTTATTCAATTTACCTGAAATTGGAAATCTAGAGGTATTACAGGACCACAAATACGTGTGCCAAAAATTGTGAGTATCGGTCCATGTGTTGGAATGGTCCCCATATAAAACGACCTGCCGATTTGGGGTCTTGGGCTTATAGAAATCTTAGTTTTTATCCAATTTGCCTGAAATTTGAAATCTAAAGGTATTTTATGACCATAAAGAGGTGTCCACAAAAATGGTGAGTATCGGTCCATGTTTTGGTATAGCCCCCATATAGACCGATCTCCCGATTTTACTTCTTGGGCTTATAGAAACCGCAGTTTTTATTCAATTTACCTGAAATTGGAAATCTAGAGGTATTGTATGACCACAAATACGTGTGCCAAAAATTGTGAGTATCGGTCCATATTTTGGTATAGCCCCCATATAGACCGATCTCCCGATTTTACTTCTTGGGCTTATAGAAACCGCAGTTTTTATTCAATTTATCTGAAATTGGAAATATAGAGGTATTGTAGGACCACAAATACGTGTGCCAAAAATTGTGAGTATTGGTCCATGTTTTGGTATGGTCCCCATATAAAACGACCTCCCGATTTGGGGTCTTGGGCTTATAGAAACCGTAGTTTTTATCCAATTTGTCTGAAATTGGAAATCTAGAGGTATTTTAGAACCATAAAGAGATGTGCCAAAAATGGTGAGTATCGATCCATATTTTGGTATAGCCCCCATATAGACCGATTTCCCGATTTTACATCTTGGGTTTCTAGAATCCGAAGTTGTTATCCTATTTGCCTGAAATTGGAAATCTAGTGGTATTTTCGGGTCATAAAGAGGTGTGCCGAAAACGGTGAGTATCGGTCCATATTTTAGTGTAGCCCCCATAGGAACGATCTCCCGATTTAACTCCTTGGGTTTCTAGAAACCGTAGTTTTTATCTGATTTGCATGAAATTGTAAATATTCTGGTATTTTAGGCTCACAAAACGTGTATCGGATTAAGTTTTTATCGGTCCATTTGGTAATGCCTCCATATAGACCGACTTCACTTCTTGAGGGTGTAGAAGGCGCACTGATCATGAAAATTGCTTTAAAATTTCCAGATTTTACTTCTACAGATTTAAGATTTCAAATCAAGACGTTATTTTATAATTTTCTTGCACACTTACAAGAGATGTTAATGATTCCTCTAACATTATAAATCCAGAATCTGATATAGTCTCATAGGTGAAATCTTTAAATTTATCTTCGGGAAGTGTCCTCAAGTCCTCAAGCCCTCCTGAAATTTCAAAGGAAACCCTAATATTTGGTTCATGGTGGTGGGTATTAAAGATTCGGCCCGGCCGAACTTTCTACTGTATATACTTGTTTTTTAATTAAAAATGACGCAGTTTTAATAAAACTAATGTATTAAATATAAAACATTTCAAAATTTTTACGCGAGTACTTTTTTTTAACCGGAAATACACCCATCTTGGACATAATTCGACGTTCACCAAGACTTTTGCAAGTGAATTGATTTCACGAAAATTCCGGTGAAAGTGGATTGTAGGTCACGAAAATCGTGGAATTGATTCACATTCACCTGGAAGTGGATTTGGGAACATGGGCATTAGAAAAATATTTGATAAAAAAAAAATTGCCGCTGGTGAGATTTGAACCTGCGTTTCTTATTTTTTCATTCGTACTAATAAGGAACATCTCGAGAAGCAGTTAAAAGGTTAACATATTCCTTGGTGTCGTATTACGATCATATCACAAACATTTGAATTGACGTTTCGACGCTTTGTGTTCAATGGCGTTTATGGTTGAGTGTGCTAAGGCGTTCTGTTATGGTGCCAACAAACCCAAGTTCAACCCCTAGTCGTATCGAAAAAGTTTTTCAAATTGTAAAAATTAGATAATAGGAAAATAACTGTGTAATAAGAAATATGGATGAAAAAAAGTGAAATTGGCTGAAAAAAAGTTTTTTTCGGTTTTTAAATTTCTTCATTCAAATGAACTTCCTGGGCACAACTTCTAAAGCAATGTATAGTATCCAAAAATGGAGTACTTTCGTCCTATAACAATCCCATGAAATATTCTTTGAAAATGATCCAAATTTGCACTACTTCCGGATCACAGATTGGGGATCCAAATTACTTTTTTGGAAGCTCTTTTTTTGCTGCGATATATTGCTCTGCACGCAGAGAAGGTATATGATCACATCAAAATCTTATTTTTGGAAAGCCAACATGGAACACTGTTGTTTTGTATTAATTTCCAAGAAAATAACATGGTTGTGACAAACATGTTAAATGTTCCCTATCCAAAAATATTATTTTGCTCTTGAAACATGTTTGAGGTGATTATATTCTTTCTCTGAGTATGATCTCAAGATAGCGTCTTCAATCGACGAATACAATAACGTCGATTTTTATACCCATCACCATAGAATGGTGACGGGGGTATAATAAGTTTGTCATTCCGTTTGTAACACATCGAAATATTAATTTCCGACTATATAAAGTATATATATTCTTGATCAGGGAGAAATTCTAAGACGATATAACCTTGTCCGTCTGTCCGTCTGTCTGTCTGTCTGTCTGGCTGTCTGTCTGTTGTAATCACGCTACAGTCTTCAATAATAAAGCAATCGTGCTGAAATATTGCTCAAACTCGTCTTTTGTCTGCAGGCTGGTCAAGTTCGAAGATGGGCTATATCGGTCCAAGTTATGATATAGTCCCCATATAAACCGACATCCCGATTTGGGGTCTTGGGCTTATAGAAATCGTAGTTTTTATCCAATTTGCCTGAAATTTGAAATCTTGAGGAATTTTATGACCATAAAGAGGTGTGCCAAAAATGGTGAGTTTCGGTTCATGTTTTGATATAGCCCCCATATAGACCGATCTCCCCATTTTACTTCTTGTGCTTATAGAAACCGTAGTTTCTATCCAATTTGCCTGAAATTGGAATTCTAGAGGTATTTTAGGACCATAAAGAGCTGTGCCGAAAATGTTGAGTATCGGTCCATGTTTTGGTATGATCCCCGTATAAACCGACCTCCCGATTTGGGGTATTGGGCTTATTGAAACTGTAGTTTTTATCAAATTTGCCTGAAATTGAAAATCTAGAGGTATTTTCGGGCCATAAAGAGGTGTGCCGAAAACGGTGAGTATCGGTCCATATTTTAGTATAGCCCCCATAAGAACGATCTCCCAATTTAACTCCCTAGGTTTGTAGAAACCGTAGTTTTTATCCGATTTGCCTGAAATTGTAAATATTCTGGTATTTAAGGCTCACAAAAACGTGTATCGGATTAAGTTTTTATCGGTCCATTTGGTAATGCCTCCATATGGACCGATTTCACTTCTTGAGGTTATAGCTTGAAACTCAATGCAAAATTTCCATATTTTATTTCTCGGGTGAAAAACTACAGATTTAAGATTTCAAATCAAGACATTATTTTATAATTTTCTTGCACACTTACAAGAGATGTTAGTCATTCCTCTAAAACTCAAACAAAAATGGGTCTTATAAATCCAAAATCTGATATAGTCTTCATAGGTAAAATCTTTAAATTTATCTTCGTGAAGTTTACTGGTTGAACTGCTTGATCTGTCCTCAAACCCCCCTGAAATTTCAAAGGAAATCCTAATATTTGATTCGTGGTGGTGGGTATTTAGATTCGGCCCGGCCGAACTTACTGCTGTATATACTGGTTTTAATTTTTTTTAAACAATGGATATGGTGAAGATCTTTAGTATTCATTTTATTATATTTTTATTTATAAATTTAATTTTAAATATACATATAGCCTTCCTTATTAGTTATTTCTACTTAAGTTGTATCCTTTTTATATTCGGCATGGTGCAAGCCAAGAGGCTAGTAACTAAAAAAAGAAGAAGAAGCTAAAAATTTCTCTCTAAATATTTTAAAATCAATTGTTATATACAATACATAACACCTGCCAGCATAATAATTGGTGGTACACAGCCCAGTGACATTAGCATCGGAAATAAAAGATTTCCCAGAATAGTTCCAACACGTCCACAAGTCATCGAGGATGAAACTATAATAGTTCTAAAACAGGATCCATTTTGAAGATTTTTTTCGAGATGATATCAATTGCATTCTTACCTTGAAGTTGTAGGAAACACAGTAACTGATGTTGTTACCGATGATGAAGTTGCTATACTCGCCATACTCATATAT